>NC_134731.1:18680771-18992021 GCF_049634645.1 Pelodiscus sinensis | reverse complement strand
GCCAGGCGTGCGATGAAATTTGTGGGTGTAAAAAGTACAAAAATAATAGTGCTGTAAAACTTAAAACAAAAATTCAGTTTTCTCCAAATTTCAGTTGTTGATGTAGCCCCAGACTTCTCTCGAATTTCCCTAATGGTACTCGTACCAGTGGTTGAGAAACACTGCATTAGGCTGTTTGGCTTTAGGAACCATGTCTTTATCTTTGGATGCTAGGGTTTGAAAGTCTCTGTTTAGTGCTGTGAGAGAGGCCTTGTCCTTGCATAAAGCCCAGTATCCACCAGCTTTCATTATACTTTGCTTCTAACCCTAACACAAGTGCAAGAAGCCCCCGGAGCTGCCTTGCCCTGCTGGGTACCCAGCACTGCAGTTAGCACTTTTCTTTGTTGACAGGGTTTTCAGGTGCTGATTGAATCAGACTGGCTCGATTTTGGTCACAAATTTGGTGATCGCTGTGGGCACCACGAGAATGTGGAAGATCAGAACGAGCAGTGTCCAGTGTTTCTTCAGTGGCTAGACTCCGTTCATCAGCTGCTCAAGCAGTTCCCCTGCCTGTTTGAATTTAATGAAGCTTTCCTGGTAAGAGCTGTGCAAGCAAATACCTCTTTATTTCTTTCTAAATATGAGCTCGGGCACAAGGACAGCTAAGGAAAAGCAAAGTGGACTTAGGCAAACGTGAAAGATGTTTTATTATGGCTTGGGTTTTCTAATGAGGTGTCTGAGGAGGAAAGGAGAGAAAATGCATATCATTCCGTCAGTGAGGCATGTAAACCATGGAGGTTGGAGTAGGGAGCTTTTGCATCAGTACAAATCCTTACCTAGTTAGATTGATTCTGGTGGCTGCACTGTTAATACTGCCAGTTGATGTCCCTATTTGCTTGCTTGCCTGTAATTGCACTGCTCAACCTAGTTCTGTTGTAAGGTTTTCGTCTGTTCTGATGGAACTTTCGTGGTGCCTGTGTTCCTGCTCGCAGACTTAGCTGTTACTGGGAATTGTAACCCTGTAATGGCTTTCCATATTGATAAACACCACATCATAGTCTTTAATCAACTTTTCCATCCTTATACATGTTTGACTGCTCTTCATCCCAATACACACACACCTTCCTACCTATTTCAAATTCTGAGTTTGTTATAGAACTACTAGAATGGTTTTGCTCATTTTTGCCTGCTGGCTTGTATTTTAATGGATGGTCATTCTTTTGTAAATACTTTCTGTGAATAAGTTGCACTCAATTCCCAACTTTGATTTTAAAATTCATGTTTTGCTCCTTGATTTCCAGTGTCCCAAATCAACCTATTGAAGAGTAACTGCAAATTTAATAAAACACCCAGCAAAGAGCTCTTGAATTTTTTTCTCTATATATGAATTAATTTGATATAGTTTGCTTTTTTATTTGTTTGCATTTTGTGCTGAAAGTGACACATTCTTGTAAAATGGTTGATTTGATTGCACAACATTGTTCCCGTCATGCTTGGACAGCCTTATGATGTATTCAGTTTCAACCATGTTACAAACACATCTACTCTCTGTACATTTACACTTGCACTGGTGTAAGTATTTTTAAGTAGATGCATTTTAGTTCTTCACAGCTTGTTAATACTTTCATTTGGACAGGACAGCACAGCTTTGCTAAGCCCTGCAAATGTCTGCTGTTGCATGCAAAGTCAAGTCTTCTTGCAGTATCCTTACTTTAATCTCATTGTCAGTTGCTTCATAAAGTAGTCTCTAATTAGTCCATATGTTAATTGTTCAAATTGATTAAACTTAATTACATAGATCTGAAAGAGCCAGTTTCTTGAGAAGAATATGCCTTTCCTGAGTGACATTCTGACCTGAATTGCTGTACACGTGACACTGCTGAATGACTGTGTAGCAATTTGCAGTCCCCTCATTCTCATTGGGATGTGTACTTCAGGGCCTGCCATGTGGAATAATTTCACCTTTCCCACTGTCTCTGCAATCCCACTTTGTTTCCAAGAGAATTTGGAAGCACTGCAGCTGCCGTCTCCCATTCTCTGCCAGATTCCCTTCCAGCCTGAGGGATCCAGGTGGCTTCATTTGCTCCATTTCTGCTAAAGCCTTTGTTAGGAAATAAGGATCTGAGACGCAGCAGTGCTAAGTGGGGTGGGAGTTTCTTCTCAGAGGCCCTGGCAATTGTTCTTTCCTCTTGGCGGTGCAGGTGAAACTGGTGCAGCACACATATTCCTGCCTGTATGGGACTTTCCTGGGCAACAGCCCCTGTGAGCGAGAGATGCACAACATTTACAAACGCACCTGCTCAGTGTGGTCGCTCCTGAGAGCTGGCAACAAGAACTTTCACAACCTCCTCTACATGCCTGGCACCGAGCAGGTGAGTGGGAGCCCATAACCCAGCTGTATGGGCTTGTGGCCAGCAGCCAGGACTGGCTGGGAAGGGTAGTTGGGTTGGAGGGAAGGGAGGCTGGTTTGCCTTGGATGGGAAAGAATTTCCCTTCTGTCCTGCCCCTCAGTGTAAATGTCTCCTGCAGGTGCTGCATCCAGTGTGCCACGTGCGAGCACTACATCTTTGGACAGCAGTGTACCTTCCAGCATCATACCCCTGTCCTCTTGGGGAGGAGGGCATGGACCGTTATCTGCCCCCGGGATCCCAAAGCCAGGAGTTCAGTGGCAGATCTCTGGACAGGTAGGGAGAAAGGAGGACCAGTCCTGGCCTCCCTTTCCACCATTGTCCTGAGTTTCTTTCTGCTTCGCTTGCTGACGACACAGACCCCCCCCCCCAGAGAAGCACCCAGCACCATGGCTCTGAAAAGACAAGATCTAGAGCAGGGTCTCTCAACCTATGGGTCACCATTACATTTCCAAAGGGTCGCCAGGTGTCTCCCCACGTGGCTCTTAAGGAGCCAGTCACTCACTTTTTTTGAATTGTCCTGGGTCACCAAGTCTTCCTGAATTGTCAAAATGGGTCCCCCTCTGGAAAAGGTTGGGAGCTGCTGATCTAGAGTGTCCTGAACATGCGTGTCACCCCTCTCTCCAGGGTAGCCTTGGGACACCTGGAAAGGAGCGCCCAATTCCTTGCCATAATAGAGATTTTTTGATTGCTCCACTAGAATGTGCCTGGGGTGGCATTCCAGCGGTGCAAACATTAACAGGTCCTCAGGTGCAAGGGAGGGGGACAGGTGCCCAGACGTGGTGCTGGCTGCACTAGGAAAGCCTATTTCTCTCCCTAGCAAGCAGCGAGAGGAAATTTGTGTGACAGTGACTAGCTGACCTGTGTGCACTCGGCCTAATTCTCATTCTGCCTTCACCTTCACACCAGGGGAAATATTAGCAGAGGTTCTTGGCTGGTTAGACCCCTGAAGTCCCAGTTGTGAAGTGAGTAAAGCAGGGGTGGGATCCCTTTTGGGGCTGGGAGCCACTGACCCACAGAAAAATCAGCCGGGCTGCACACACATGAGACACAACCACAACAAACCCCCCCCAAACCCCACCCTCACTGACGTAGTGCCCCAACTGAGGAGACACTCCCCACGTTACCTTGCACACCAGAGCCTGGGGCCCAGCCTACTAGATTTTGTGTGTTCCAGCTCCATGGTGGGGCAGCAGGGGGGCAGGAGTTGCCAACGCAGGGAGAGCCCTGAGCCTCGGACCAGATCCAGACAAGCTGGGGGCCAGGCCTGAGGTTCCCCACCCTTTGATTAACCCAAGAAATGGCAGGCAAAGAACCCAGAACCAGTGCCCCCTTTTGACATGTTTGCTGTAAATCTAAACTCCAAATAATGCAGCCCTTGTAACTGCTCTCTAGTCAAACCTCGGTGCATCCCACCCTTAGTCAGAACCCTCGCCATGCATGTTGGCCACTTCCCTTCTCCCTGTCTCAGGCAGCAAATGCCCCGGTGGCACAGAGCAGCAGGGGCTGGGATTTTTGTCTTAAAAGGTCCCTCTCCAGAGCCTCCGGCTTTGTTTCTTGGCTCCAGGTTACCAAAGACAAGGTCTATGGACGACCTGCTTTCTGCCGGTGACTCCAGCAGCCCGCTGACCCGTACTTCTAGTGATCCAAACCTGAACAACCACTGCCAGGAGGTCAGGGTGGCCTTGGAGCCCAGACATGGCAGCACAGAGGACACTGGGCTGCACCTTGAGGAAAGCAGTGTGATGGCCATGGGAGAAACACAGCAGGTGCCAGTGGAGCCGGGGAAAACTCTGCCCCTGAAAACCACGGCAAACGCCAACAGCCGCACTGATCAGCAAGCGCACTGCAAGCTACCCAGGGGCTGGGCGCCTCCGCCAGCAAGCAACATCTTTCTCGAGACAGAAGTGGAGCGCAGGGTGAATCCGGAGGCTGTGGATGGCATCAGTCCATCTTCAAACCATCGTGGACAGGAGAACTTATGCAGGACTTGTGTCAAAACTGGGGAGCAGCTTGATTCCTGTCCCTATAACCCTTCCAAAGCAACTGGCTTGGAATCCAATGGAAGCTGGAATGTTGTGAACCACCCTAAAGACACCCTAAATCCTGCAGTGGGCATTCCCAGCCAGGACGCCCAAGCAGCAAGTGTCTCTTCTCAGAACAGCCCAGGCCCCACGCCAGGCATGCTGCATCACCACAGAGACACTGGCAGCGGTGGGCACTGTGAGGAAATGGGCCAGGTGGGGACGGTGCCGCTGGAGCAATGGCAAAGGCCCATTTCCCAGAGCCAGACCAGTGAGTTCTCTCTCCTGGCTTCCAACTGGGACAGTTTCCAGGGGATGGTGATGTCACTCCCCAATGGGGAGACAGTAACCAAGCGGCTGCTTTCCTACGGTTGCTGTAACAAGAGGGTGAACAGCAAGCAGCTGCGGGTGCCAGGGCTCTGTCTAAGTAGCCAGTGGTCTCCAAGAGAAGGTGTGAAACCACCAGTCTGCTCCGGCCATCCTAGCGCACATTGTGCAGGTCCTGCAGGGAAGCCAAGCCGGCTGTGGTTACCCTGCCATGTGAAGCAGGTGTCTGGCTCCAAGCATGTGCCACAGAGCAGCCCTTCCCCTGTGCCTCCCCTCTATTTGGATGACGACGGGCTCCCCTTCCCCACAGATGTGATTCAGCACAGGCTGCGGCAGATCGAAGCCAGCTACAAGCAGGAAGTGGAGCAGCTGCGTAGGCAGGTGCGAGAGCTCCAGTTAAGGCTGGATATACGTTACTGCTGTGCCCCCCTGGCGGAGCCCCAGATGGACTATGAAGATGACTTTGTGAGTAACAGCCTATCAAGTGCCATCTCCCACAGTATCTGACCCACTGGTGAACTGGGACATCTTGCTCGCCCCTGATTGCATGGGGAGCATGTGATGCCAGGCTCATGTGTTCTCTTACCAATCACTTCCTGTTGTGTGCAGGTTTGATGCTTATTAAGATAATGATTCACTCCCCAGCTCCTTGGGTTCTACATTCCCCTTGCCTTTGCTTCCCAGGAGAGAACGGAGTTCCTCCTCTCCGAGATACCACCTCCTCCTGGCCTTCGCTCTCCTAGGGTATGTCTAAACTACATGGCTCCGTCGATGGAGATTCGGCTGATCGGCAGAGGGAAATGAAGCCGCGATTTAAATAATCGTGGATTCATTTCAATTTAAATGGTTGTCGCGCTCTGCCGATCAGCTGATGATCAGCTGTTTGTCGGCAGATCGGGGCAATCTGGACGCGCCGCGGTCGATAAGGAAGCCTTTGTCAACTGGCCTGGTTTCACGAGGCATACCTGTGCCAGTCGACAAAGGCTTCCTTGTCGACCACGGCGCGTCCAGACTGCCCCGATCTGCCGACAAACAGCTGATCATCAGCTGATCGGCAGAGTATGGCAACCATTTAAATTGAAATGAAGCCGCGATTATTTAAATCGCGGCTTCATTTCCCGCTGCCAATCAGCCTAATCTACATGGCTCCATCAACGGAGCCATGTAGTTTAGACACACCCCTAGCGCCCAAGTGTGCTATCATCCAGTCTTCCTTTTATTTCCCAAGACCTGAGGAATGACACTGGGGAGCAACAGTGTCTCTTGCTCCTTTAGGAGCCATTTTGAAGGGGTGGGAGCAGATACTTCCCTTTTGGTCTATTCTGGAAGTGGCTGGTTGGCTTTTGTGACTCTGGCTTTTTCTCTGCAGACCTGTCTAAAGGAATCGGACAGCAGTGACACCGAGGACTTCTTCTCTGATCACAGTGAGGACTGTCTGTCTGAAGCAAGCTGGGAGCCTGTTGATAAGAAAGAGACTGAGGTACATCTGTGCACAGCTGCATATGTATCCGGGCAGGGGCTTTGTCTGTTTGAAGGTGATAGATGCTACAGGATAGGATGGACACTCTGCTCAGTGCAGTAGTTCCTGTTGTGCAAGCTCGCAGGATTGGGTCTTGGCTCCCTTGCGAGGTAGGCTGTAGGAGGATGTGGGGGCAGGCTTTCCTGGGGGCAGTTCCATGCTCTTTGGTGGTAGGTGAGGTGTAGGTTCACCAGGCTGTGCCTCTGTGCCTTGCTTTGCAAACCAACCACATGATTCAACGTGCTTTATGTCCCAGTATCATGCTGAGAGTTCTACTCCGGTCTCAAGATGTCCTCCTCACGGTACTGTTTTACAGGCCTGTTACAGGCTCCTGAGGTGAGGTGCTAATGAAGGCTGTTGTTGTTCTTTAGGTCACACGCTGGGTTCCAGACCATATGGCATCACACTGCTTTAACTGTGATTGTGAATTCTGGCTAGCCAAACGAAGGCACCACTGCAGGTAAAACTCATACCTGTTGCATAGCTCCATTGTTCTTTTCTATCTTCTCCCCAATCCCTGAGGGTACTTCTACACCGCAGGCTTATTTCAAAATAAGCTTTTCCAGAATAGTTATTCCCAAATAGCTTATTCTGAAATAGCATGTCTACACTGCAGGGAAGCATCAAAATGAGTCCGAGGCAGGCTTCCCTAATGTAGTCGGACTGTCTCGATTTAGTGCCCCAGGAGGCACTGGGAAGGAATAACTTAAAATGGCCCTGGTGAGGGGCTATTTCAAAATAGCAGAAATGGAGCATCTACACGTGCCTTATTTCAAAATAGCTATTTCGGAATAAGCGTTATTCCTCATAGAATGAGGTTTGCAGATTTCAGAATAAGCCATACATTATTTCAAATTCATTTTGAAATAACGGAATGGCTGTGTCGACGCTCGCATTGTTATTTTGAAATAATGCTAGTTACCTCGAAATACCAGTGCAGTAGAGACGCACCCTAAGTGACCAAATCTCTGTTCTTCCCTTTCTTGTCTCCTCGGACCTCCCAGCAAAGGCTCACTGATCACAAAGGGCAACACATGGAGGGAGACTTTGGAGGGGCATGTCTCCCCCCTCCCCCCAACACTATGGGCAGGAGGAACACCATGGAGAGGTGGTCATGAGGCCGGTGCCCCCGTGTCCCTCAGCAGTCATCCCTGCTATCCAGCCATCCTCTTACATACTTCTCCTAAAGTTGGGGCTGGACCTGCTTTGAGTAGGGGATTGGACTAGATGGCCTCCTGAGGTCTTTTCCAGCCTTAACCTTCTGTGATTCTTATCGTTGTCCTGGGGTCTCTGATTCTCCCTCTGGCCATGTCTACACTAAGAATGCAGATGGTGTTTAAAAACATGTCAGCTAACATCTCTTAACTCCCACATGGTTGAACATTACTGCAGACAGGTTTGAATGCCTTCAAGACCATGCTGGATGGTTGTTTGGTCCTAGACTCCGTCCCTTACCCCCAGTCTCTACGCAGCCTTCTTTTTTATGGAGATGTCACTTTGTCCCATTCCCCACTATCACTACTCTTTACTTTTATTACCTCTTAACAGGAATTGTGGGAACGTGTTCTGTGCTGGCTGCTGTCATCTGAAGCTGCCCATTCCTGATCAGCAGCTCTACGATCCAGTCCTTGTCTGCAACTCATGTTACGATCACATCCAGGTGTCGCGTGCTAGAGAGCTCATGAGCCAGCACCTGAAGAAACCTATCGCCACAGCTTCCAGTTGAATGCCAGACAGGGACGCTGGCCATGCCAAGCCTTTCTGCTCACAGATTTGAGGGACGGCTCTGCCTCCCCTGTAATGGTGAAGGTCTTTGGTGCAACATTTGAACACCAAAGTCAGATGCACTGTTCTCAGCAACCCTCCTTGATCCCATATCTGTCTGAAGCAGAGGAATTCAGATGAAACAGTACAGGGGGCCTATCTTGGTACCAGCGCACTCCTATGCTGGTCTGAAGACTTAGGGCTAAATAGGAGACCACAACCTCTTCCTCCTGTGGGTTGGAAAGTGATACTTCACAGATACTGCCTGTATAAGTACCCCCAAAGCAATAGGTGTGTTTAGACTCAGACTCTTCTTTCCACCGTACAAAAGGCAGTTTGTAGAAGAATGAAAAGGGTGGGTTCTGAACGGTACCTCTGTTCTGTGTCCCTTCAGAATATCTCCACGTACAGGTTCTGTTGCTTCTCTTTCCATGGAGTTTGATTCAGACTGGCTTTGTGGGTGAGGGGTCGGACCTCTAGCAATCACTGGGTTAACCTCTCGGGTATGGAAAAGGAATTCCTTCTCTGTGAAGACAAGGTGGGGCTTCCCTGTGAGGCCAAGCAGATCTCTGCCATTGTCCAGGTCCTGCAGAGAGTGGTGAATGCACTAGACTGTGCCCCTGCAGTACGGTGTGGAGAGACCCATTTGTTCTCTTCTTGCTCTGCCTGTCTACTTTGAGTCTCTTGCAGTGTCACAGCCTGGTGCTAACACAGGAATGCCCCTGATTCTGTCCTCGTATAGAAACATAACTTGTGTTCCTGTGCTGCTGCTCCTCCTCTTTGCTGCCTCCATCTCCTCCTTTTCCTCTTGCTCTTTATCCTGAAAACTTGACATCTTGAGGGTAGGCCGTAGTGTGGTGTGTTACCTCCTGGAATGTGCTATTTGGTGTGCGTGAGGGTTTCAGTCCAAATGCTGCTATATATTTCTGTGCACTTAATGTAACCCGAAGAAAGGAGAATGAAGCATAGAAACCAAATTGGGGGTAGGGAGAAAGCCGGCCAACAGAGACTGTACAGTCTGGTTTTTTTCACTCTAATATGGCACTTAACCAAAAGATACAGTAATGGGCATGGCATGCAGCATCTGCACCTGTGTGACAGAAACAGTCTCTGGTTCATTCCAACACCACTTAAGAGTCTTTTTGTGTCTGCTGTATGGAAGCCATAACTTTAGAATTGCCCATTTTGAGATCTGTAGTTAATGCCTCTCCGTTACTTCCATATGCTTCACACCAAGCATCCCAGCTCATTTGAGGGAGAGCTAACTAGGATACAAGCTTAGGCAGATGTGAGTTACAAGATGAAGATTCTGCT
This sequence comes from Pelodiscus sinensis, assembly GCF_049634645.1. Lineage (NCBI taxonomy): Eukaryota > Metazoa > Chordata > Testudines > Trionychidae > Pelodiscus > Pelodiscus sinensis. Next base: position 18,982,686 of record NC_134731.1, on the reverse strand, counting down.
TTTTTCTTGGACCCTTTTGAGAAGTGTTTGATGCTTGGTTCTTGAGAAAACTGGAGGTATGATGGTGGGTGCAAAGAAAAGAGTATGGAACTGTGGGCATTTTTGTAGGTGGGTAGATTGTTTCTTTCCATCTAAACAAAGAGACCACAGATATCCTACTGAATATGAGTCCTCCCTGTCCAGTAAATAACCAAACACTAGGCTATTGAAACCATGTACTGACCTCCCAGTTCTACTTGTGAAAACCAGTGGTTTTCAAATTTCAGTTGAAGGGATAAAAGACAAATTCATTTCCTGCACTTTTACATTTCATCCTCCCTGGTTTTGTAAATCCAACAGTGAAAGCAAAGCTAGAATCCTCTGAAGAGACTTTATCTGCTTAGACTGTTTTGCTGTTCCATACTGAGGGCAAACAAGAGGAATGGGGGAAGGGAAGATATACTTCTGATTCTCCCCTTCCTGGTGTCTTGTTTTATTTCCATCTGTGGCAGACAGTGGGTTTAAGACACTGATCTCTGGTGAGAGCACAATTCCGATTTGGTCTAACTTTCCACAGGTGAAAGTGACTGCAAACAATTAAGGCAGCAGAGGGTCAGGGCATGTGTACCTGGATGTTTTGATTCAGACATGGTTAATCTAAACTGCTTTCAGCTCTTGTGGGTGTCAATGTCACAATGTGCTGGCCAAAACCTCCCACTCAGTTCAGTAGCGTTGTGACAGACAATGTGCTGTAAGACTCAATACATTTACAATAAAATCTCTATATTAGTGCTGCTGTGTTTGGCCCTGTTCTTTAGTCTGGATTCCAGGGGTTTCCATATAAAAATTAGGGCTGTCAATTAGTGGATGTTAATGCCTGCAATTAATGCAGGGCAGAATTAACTGTTAAAAAATTAATTCGGATTAATTGCAGAGGTCAGCAAACCAGCATGAGCTGCTCTAGAGACCATCTCTGGTAAGGTGCAGTAATGCAAACCGCCACCAGAGGGCGCAAGGAGAAACAAAGCAGCCAGAAAGGAGGGGAAAAAACCCTGAAACTGTGGTTCCAGCTCCAGAGGAGAAGTAAACAAGAAAAGTTAAGACCCTGATACCCTCTCTCTCCCCTCCCAGGTGCCCATATTTTTTTTTAAATAAAACAGCCCAGGGGGGTTGCCCAAGATGTCCCTTCCTCTCCCAGCACGGCTCACCCAAGCCACCCTCTCTCTGCCTCCTGGGGCTGGGACCGACCCTCCCCCCACATCTAATACTGGGGCTGAGTCCCCCCCCTGAATTCTGCACTGCTGCCCCCATCCCTGAGCCCCCCATAACTCTGCACTGCCCACGGCAGAGTCTACCTCCCTCCGGCCCTGTGCCGCCCACCGCTGGGGCTGAGCTAAAAAAGGACTCTTTTGAATAAGACACAAATATATTGATTATATAGAAGAATTTAAGTTCTTCGAGGAGTGTCCCCGGGGGTGCTCCACCTTAAGTGCTTCAGTGCCGCTGAGCTCGAGGTTGGAGATTGTGACAGTAGTACCCCTGGCCAGCCACACGCACAGAGAGTCTGCGTGCGCATTCTGAGGAAGCGACTGTGCATGTGCGGGCAGCCTCCCTCCTGGGCAGCCTCCCTCCTTAGTTCCTTCTCTACTGCCATCAGCTGCGGTCACTGATCAGCAGTCTTCCTTCAACTACATCTTTCCTCTGTACTTACCCAAAAATTACCTCAGGAATTCTTCCTAATAGCTATAACCTAACTCTTCAGACAGTCTAGTTTCTTCTTTTAAAAAAAAAAACAAAAAAAAACACACCACCAAAAAAACCTGAGACAGCGCTGGACAAGCGTGAAAAGCCACACGCTAAGCCTGCACAGTCCGGCTCTCAGAGACATGTCAGGCTCATCTGGGTTTAAAAAGTGTACGAGCTGCAGGCTATCATTTTCAATTTCTGATGGGCACACGGTGTGTATTCGCTGTCTGGGTGAACAACACCTCCCTGACAGTTGCCCACAGTGCCAAAAGCTCACAGCTGAGCCAGGAGATCGAGGGAGCTACAACTGAAGCTGCTGTAGATGGAGAAAAAAGCTCAGTCAACTTCTGATCTAAAGCAATCCGCTCCTCCCAGACAAATATCATCTGGGACAGAGTCGAAGGTGGCGGCGCATACCGGGTCGAGCCCTAAGGACCGTGAAAACAAGAAAGGGTCCTATTCTTTGGGGACTGACTCCCTATTGAGGAAACATGCTCCCCACAAAAAAGTTGCACCGGCAACCCCGCAGATGGGGTATAATAATCAAACGACGGGAACCGGCAAGGAGAAAAGCCAGAATCCTAAACACTCACAGGGCTCCTCACAGAAACCACTTGAGGCAAAGAGCAAAGCCTCCACAGTGGCATTGAGCCAAATAGCTGTGGTACTGGCTTCTTTGCCGAGCAGACACCACTCTCACAAGACTCCGAGAGTGAGCAAATCAACAAAGGCAGCTCCGCCGGCACTGCAAGTGTACCTGGCACCACTTCCGCTTATTCAACTGGCATTCCCAATAACATCGCTTTCCATGTCACAAGCGGCCTGCCTCCCACTGCGTAGCTGTTGTCACAGTTTACGATTGCAGCGGAGTTTTCAATCAACTCCACCTGGATTGCCTTTCCTCGGCACTGGTGGTACACCAAATATCTCACGGTGCAACCTGTAAATTTCACCGGCTAGTTCTATTGTCTCCTCTCTGTGACAATGAGGAGAAGTCTACAAACCGTCGCATTTAAAGCGACGTACCTCTCAAGAAGCACAAAAACACACCCAGCAATGGCAGATACCATAGTGGTTCCCAACTCAGTTTCTGCCTACCTGGCCATGTTGGGACCCGTGGGCAGCCTACAGGCAACAACAGCCTACCCAACCACAGCAAAGGAGCCAATCACCAAAGGCACAGGCACCAAATAGCCATACCATAGAGCAATACAGCTCTGATGCGGAGGAACAGGAGCTGGACTATATAGGTGAAGAACAGTGGTCCTCTCCTTCTCCACCCACGCAGAATTCCTCCACGTCTCCAGAGGATACTATCATAATCCAGCCACCAAATACAGGTAACGATTTTAGGTTGTTTCAAGACCTCTGTAAGAGAGTTACTGACCCTGGAGATCTCTCTCTGATGTGCCACAGACACAACACAAGCTTACAAACATCCTGTCATCCAAAGGCTGCCATTCCCATGAATGAGGCAATCATTTACCCTACCAAAAATATGTCTCAAACCGGCATCAACCACCCCCACTTCTAAGCGTGTAGATAGGAAATAATACGTTTCTCCCAATGGGGCAGAATTTCTTTTCTCTCACCTGGTACCAGATTCCGTCACAGTAGAAGCCACAAACCAGAGGGGAAAACAACAGACAGCATAAATAACTCCATATGATAAGGACTGAAGAGATTAGATGCAATGGGAAAATTGCTAACTATACTGCATTATTAGCAAAATACACACACCAGATCTTTGACCAACTGACATCCTTTATTGATTTGCTGCCAACAGCAAGAAAGATCAATTTAAAACACACATTAAAGAGGGCAGGTTAATATCCCATACTGCCCTGCAGGCCGTGCTGGACTCTATGGACACAGCAGCCGTAGTAATGAGATAAGCCTCCTGGTTCCAGCTGTCGGGATTTCCCCAGAGAGGTTGTCCACCGTAGAAGACCTCCCATTCAACAGTACAAAGCTCTTTGCAGAGTCCACAAATCCATCTCTGCACACTTTGACGGACTCGAGGGCTACCCTCAGAACCTTAGGTATTCAGGAACCTGTTGTGAGAAGAAAGCAAAACAGGTCATTCCAACAAAGATACACACAACATTCAATCAACACCAACGTCAATACGATAACAGACAACATCAGAGACCAAACAGATGGAGACAGCCCACCGACCAAGCCTTTGCCCAACAACCTTCAACATCCAGGCAACAGTTTTGAAGCTTTGGTCGAGGGTCTGATAGCCCTGAAATCTCTCAAGCAGCAATCTACCTCATCCACAGTATTTAGCAACAGACCAGCTGACTTTTATACAGCATGGTCAGCCATTACTACTGACAGGTGGGTGCTAGTGAAAACAGGATGCTGCATCCCATTCATAACCAACTACTCCACCCCAACCTCTTTCCCTGTCCTCCTTCAGGGACCCTTCTCACGAGATACTGCTTCAAGAGACTGAACACCTACTCAGCCTTGACTACAGAGGAGGTACTAGAACAACACGGGCAGAGGATTCTATTCTCACTATTTCCTCACCACCAAAAAGTCGGGTGGCTGGAGACCAATTAGATCTACTTACACTCAACTGCTTTGTTAAATACCAATGTTTCAATATGGTCACCTTTGACTATACCACCAGCCTTAGAGAAAAGAGCATGGCTGTCTACCCTTGACCTTCAGGATGTTTATTTCCATATATCCATACACCCGGCACACAGAAGGTTCCTACGTTTTACAATAAAGAAGAAACACTTCCAGTATAGGGTGCTTCCATTCGGACTATCAAGAGCTCCAAGAGTATTTTCAAAGATACTGGCAGTGGTCACCACACATTTACACAAGAACAGGATCTTAGTATTCCCATATCTTGACGATTGTCTCATAGCGAGCTGCACACAGCAAGAAGAGCAGCAAGCAGTCATGCTGGCAAAAACACTCTTCGAAAATCTCGGTCTACAAATAAACACCAAAAAGTGCATTTTGACCCCAACACAATCACTGAAGAGTTCATAGGGGAACATCTGGACTGCATGAAAGCCAGAGCTTACTTGCCTCACCACAGATGGGTGACCATCAAGGACCTGATAGCAACAGCACAGAACAGTCCAATCATGATGGCAAGATTATGCCTGCAAATATTGGGGCACATGGCAGCGGCAATATTCGTAGTACCCTATGCTTGACTTCACATGAGACCACTACATGCCTGGTTATGCTCAGCCTACCGACCACAAACCCACCCATTACAAACGCATGTCCATACTGAACAAGATAAAATCATCCCTCGCATAAGACAACATATGCGTGGGACTGCCGTTCCGACGCAGCATACCATCAATTACAATAATGACGATGCCTCACCCCTAAGATGGGGGGCGCACATAAATCACAAGGTGGTCCGAGGTCAATGGACTTGCGAAGAAACCACAAACTTATTGGAACCGAGGGCAGTCAGGAATGCTGCAGGCACTTTCTTCCCCTAATCCAGAACAAAACAGATCAGATTCTGACTGATAACATCACCACGCTGTACTATATCAACAGGCAGGTAGGGGCACAATCCTTCCAATTATGCCAGGAGGCTGGGCACCTCTGGGAATGGTGCATCACAGAGAACATAACTTTGGTTGTAACTTCTCACCAGGCAAAGACAACACTCTGGCAGACAGTTTAAGCAGTTTAACCCGCAAAATCACAAGTGGGAGATAAACTGATCAATGCTCACCCACCTATTCAAGAAATGGGGATTCCTGGTGCTGGATCTATTTGCTACCCACAGGAATGCTTGCTGCCCCCTATATTACTCCTGAGCAGGCATAGGTCCCCACTCACTGGGGGACGCATTCAGCATATGATGGATGGCTCACCTGTCATATGCATTCCCCTGTTCCCTCATACACAGGGTGATATTGAAGATCAAACAGCGCAGGGCCAATGTGATAGTAGCAGTACCCAATTGGCTCAGGCAGACATGGTATCCTTATCTGCTACGTATGACCGACTGTCTTCCACACCCGATTTCCACTGGTCGCATCTCTCCTCACACAGAGGAAGGGCAGATTCCCCACCCAGACATCCACAAATTGCATCTTCAGGTGTGGATGTTAATTGGCTGAACAACCTGGAGAGATCCTTTCCAGAAGCAATTCAGTTCATCCTCAAACTCCAGAAGACCTGCAACGAGAGAGACCTACATCCAAAAATGGAAGAGATTCAAGGCCTGGTGTGCAACCCATATCTATGAACCCATACACACAGCAATATCACATCTTACAATACTTACTGGAAATACACAATGCAGGCCTCTCCATAAGGGTACACCTGGCCACTATCTCAGCCCTTCATGGCCCTATACAGAGACACTCAGTCTTCACACACCCTTCCGTCAAGAGTTTTTTCTAAAGGGATTCCACAATATCTTTCCTCCACGACAGGACCCAGTACCCAGACAGAACTTAACCCTAGTGGTGAAAGCTTTTATGGGGAAACCCTCTGAGCCCCTTGCTATCTGTTCGCTGTTATATTTATCAATGAAGGTGGCCTTCTTGGTAGTGATCACAGCCAGATGAGTTGGGGAGACGGCAGCCTTAATGGCTGCCCCCCCCCCCCCCCCACACACAATATTCTGCAAGACAGGGTAATACTGGGAACACACCCTAAATTCCTCCCAAAAGTACTTGTTCCACTGCAATGAACCTATATACTTACCCCAAACCCCATAAGGATGTCAGAGGCAGTTCTCCATACCCTCAACGTCGGAAGAGCCCTGGCCTTTTACCTGCAACGAATCAGCTCGTTTAGCTCTTCGTTTCATCCACAGAGATCACAGGGGCTACCCATATCAAAACAGACTACCCAAATGGATATCTGGATGCATAAGACTAGCATATGCCCTGGCACAGAGGGAGCCACCACATACAGTGCGTTCCCACTCGAGCCATGGCAGCCACAACAGCATTCCTACGCGGCGTGCTTACAGAACACACATGCAGGGCTGCCACGGGCTTCAACGCATACTTTCATGCAACATTACACAATCCAAACATTTGCTGAGGCGGACACAAGGTTTGGACAAACAATACTGTCCATCACAGATCCTCACCAGCAGAAGCTCCTGCCTCCCAGCAAGAATACTGCTTTGTAGTCACCTAAGGTGGAGCACCATGGGAACACTCCTCGAAGGAGGGAAGGTTACTCACCTTGTGCAGTAACTGGAGTTCTTCGAGATGGTTGTGTCCTCCTGGGTGCTCCATACACACTCTCCTCCCCTCTGCTTTGGGTACAACATACCCGGGTCAGAGAAGGAACTGAGGGGGGCCAGCCACGCATGTGCAGTAACTTCTTCAGAACGCACACACAGACTCTCTGCACGTGTGGCTGGCCAGGGGTACTACTGTCACAAATCTCCAACCTCAAGCTCAGTGGTGCTGAAGCACCTAAGGTGGGGACAACCATCTCAAAGAACTCCAGTTACTGCACAGGTGAGTAACTTGCCCTTCAGCTTTCATGACAGAATTTACACTACAATACTTCAGTGAGGTGAACTGACGTGGGTTTTTTACAGTGTAAATGTTTTGTAATAAATATGAAGTGAGCACTATACACTTTGTATTCTGTTGTAATTGAAATCAATATATTAGAAGATGTAGAAAACATACAAAAATATTTAAATAGATAGTATTCTTATTATTTTACAATGAAATTAATTGCAATTTTTTTTAATCGCTTGACAGCGCTAAAAAAAACCTCAGTAATAGGGGGACTTCAGCTATCTCTCTATTGACTGGGCATACATCACCTCAGGAAGGGATGCAGAGATAAAGTTTCTTAATCCCTTAAAGTGCTGTTACTTGGAGCAGCTGGTTCTGGAACCCACGATAGGCAATTCTTGCTTTAGTCCTAAGGGAAGGGCAGGGTCTGGTCCAACAGATGAACAATAGCTTGACCTCTTGGAAAGAGTGACCATCATCCCCAGGGTGGGAGAAACCCCCCAGCATCCCAATGCTGTGACATTTAATTTCAGAAAGGGGAACTACACAAAAATTAAGAGGTTAAACAAATTAAAAGAGTGCCAAAAAGTAAAATCCCTGCATGGAAACTTTTCAAAGACACCATAATAAGAGGCTCAACTTAAATGTATACCTCAAATTAAAAAAAATACAGTAAGAGAACCAAAAAAGTGCCGCTGTGGCTTAACCAAGTGAAACAAGCAATGAGAGATAAAAAGGCATCACTTAAAAGTGGAAAATCTAGTGAGGAAAATAGAAAGGATCATACATTCAGTCAAAGTGTAAAAATACAACGAGGAAGGCCAAAAAGGAAATTTAAGAACAGCTAACCAAAACCTCAAAGGTAATAGCAAAACTTTTTTCAAATACGTCAGAAGCAGGAAACTGGCTAAACAACCAGTGAGGCCATTGGATGATCAAGATGCTAAAGAAGAACTCAAGGACGAGAAACTCATTATGGAAAAACTAAATAATTCTTTGCATCAGTCTTCACAGCAGAGGATGTTGGGGAGATTCCCAAACCTGAGCCATTCTGTTTAAGTGACAAATCTGAGGAACTGTCCCAAATTGAGGTCTCACTGGATGTGGTTTTGGAACAAATTGATAAACTAAACAGTAGCAAGTCACCTAGACCAGATGGCATTCACCCAAGCGTTCTGAAAGAACTCAAATGTGAAATTGTAGGATTAACTGTGGTTTGTAACCTATCGTTAAAATCATCTTCTGTACCAAATGACTGGAAGATAGCTAATATGATGTCTATCTTCAAAAAAAGGCTCTAGAAGTGATCCTGGCAATTAGACTTGTAAGTCTAATGTTGGCACCGGGGACTTTAGTTGAAACTACAGTAAAGAACAGAATTGACACACATAGATGAACATTTCGGGGGTTTTTTTTTGGGGGGGGGGGAGGAGTCAACCTGATTTCTGTAAAGGAAAATCATACCATACCAGGCTATGTCTACACTGGCATGATCTTGTGCAAGAACTCTTTTGCGGAAGAGTTCTTGTGCAAAAACTCTTCCAGAAGAGAGCGTCTACACTGGCATGTGCGTTTGTATAAGAGATATGCTTTAGCGTAAGAGCATCCATGCTAGTGTAGACGCTCTCTTGGCCATTTTCACCATAGGGCTTTCTTGCACAAGAAATTCATGTTGCCTGTCTACACTGGCCTCTTGCACAAGAACAGTTGCGCAAGAAGGCTTATTCCTGAGCGGGAGCATCAGAGTTCTTGCGCAAGAAGCACTGATTTAATACATTAGAACATCTGTGTACTTGCGCAAGAACTCGTGGCCAGTGTAGACAGCAAGTTTTTGTGCAAAAAACAGCTGCTTTTGTGCAAGATCATGCCAATGTAGACACAGCCCTAGAGTTCTTTGAGGACATCAACAAGCATGTAAATGATGGTGATTTTCAGTGGATCTACTGTACTTAGATTTCCAGAAAGCCTTTGACAAGATCCCTCACCAAAGGCTCTTAAGTAAGTTGTCATAGGATTAGAACAGTGTTTCCCAAATGGTGCTCTGCAGAACCCTGGGGTTCCACGAGATCCCAATCATTTCCCTCCTCCCTCCCCCAGAGACATATGTCTTTGTGTGCTGGCTCCATCTCTGGTTTCCTGACAGCTTTCAGACACCTCCCCTCCATGCACTGCTACTCTGCATCCTCAAAGTGTGACTTCCTGGTTTTTTGACAAATTTTCCTCCTGGCTGTAGGAGTTCCTCAAAATTCTTGAGTTTAAAAAGGTTCTGTGGCCAAATAAAATTAGGAAACACTGGATTAGAGGGAAGGTCCTCTCATGGATTGATAACTGGTTAAATGATAGGAAATAAACGGTAAGAATTAATGGTCAGTTTTCAGAATGGAGAAAAAGAATTAGTGGTGGTATTCCCCCAAGATTCTGTCCTGGGAACAATCCTCTTTAAAAATGATCCGGAGGAAGGAATAAACAATGAAGTAGCAAAATTTGCAGGTGATACTAAACTACACAAGATAGTTAAGTCCAAAGCAGACAAAAGAGCTTTAAAAGGATCTCTCAAAACTAGGAGATGGGGCAACACAATGGCAAATGAATTTTAAAGTTGATAAATGCAAAGAAATGCACATTGGAAAACAATCACAACTATATGTACAAAATAATGGGGACTAAATTAGCTATTGCCACTTAAGAGAGATCTTGGAGTCATAGATAGTTCTAAAGCATCCACTTAATGTGCAGCAGCAGTCAAAAAAAGCAAACAATGTTAGGAATAATTTACAAAGGAATAGAGATTAAGACGGAATATCTTACTGCCTCTGTATGAAGCCATGGTATGCCCATGATGTTAGCACTGGAAAAAATTCAGAAAAAGGGCAACCAAAATTATTAGGAGTTTGGAATGGGTGCCATGTGGAGAGAGATTAGACAGGGACTTTTCAGCTTGGAAAAGAAGAGACTAAGGGAGGCTATGATAGAGGGCTACAAAATCATAACAGGTATGGAGAAAGCGAATAAGGAAATGTTATTTACTTGTTATAAGAAATAGAAGTCACCGAATAAAATTAATAGGTTAGCAAGTTTAAAACAAAAGGAAGTATTCCTTCACGTGATGCACAGTCAACCTGTGGAACACCTTGCCAGAGGATGTTGTGAAGACCAGGACTTTAACAGGGTTTAAAAAAAAAATCTAGATAAATTAATGAAAAATAGGTCCATTAATGCTTATTAATCAGGATGTGTAGGAATGGTGGCCATAGCCTCTGTTTATCAGAGGCTGGGAATGAGCAATGGGTAGGCTTACATATTACCTGTTCTGTTCATTCCCTCTATGGCACCTGACATTGGCAACTGTCATAAGACAGAACATTGGGCTAGGTAGACCTTTGGTCTGACCTAGCATGGAGGCTGTTATATTTATGTTCATTTTAGATAATGCCCCATCCCCTGCCACAATCAGCTGCGATAGGGCAAAACAAACAAAAGCCATACTCTGACTCCCACCAAGCCACTCTGCCTTTCTCCTGTAACCCGCTGAGGCCCCCAGGAGTGCATAGGAGAGATGCCTAGGTGAGAATTTCCGACCCCCTACATCCTGCTAGTACAGCACATTCACCTGCTCTGGACCAGCGTGCTTGCTATATCTTTGCCTAGAAGCAAGTCCCCTGAGCTTTCTCTCCCCATCCACAGGGCTGGCCTTACCATGAAGTGAACTGACTTGGGGGGAGGAGGGACGCCACTAGGACCCAAGAGTGTAGAAAATGGTGTGTCTGCTGGTACATATGTATGCTCTTTGCTCTAGATGCACAGAGATGGGGGAGTGCTGTGCTGAAGGAAGGAGGGCACAAGAGACATAACAGGCAGGCAGAAGAAAAGGGGGCATGTGGGCATCATTTGAGCTCCCTGCCTCAGGTGCCAAAATGTGGGCTGGCCCTGCCCATCCACTTCAGGCAGGGGTGGTTTTGCTAGTTCCCATATAACCAGGTCAGAGCCTGGATCTGCCAGAACAGAATGCAGAACAGAAAGAACTACATTGTGTGTCACTTTCCTTGCAAGTGAGAAAGCTGGGTAAGCAAGATGGCAAGCCAGAGCACTTCCTTCAAATGCTGAGAGTCAGCAGTGCTCCTCTGTGGCAGTTAAGGCCAGAAGGGACTGTTTTGATAATCTAGTAGTCTGACTTCCTGAATATTAAGGTTGACTTTTTAGCACTTGAATTTACCAAGCTGAAGGTGCATGTCCTCATTGGGCACATGAGGTCAACAAAGGATGTCTCCAGCAGCATGCCGGGAAGTTAGCATATAGCTGTTTCAATGATTAATCAATAAAGCTATGTTTATTGGTAATCCAAATGACTATGCACAACCTCCCCCCACACCTGCTACCACTGTATCAGAAAGGGGGGGAAGCAGGAGCCAGTACCTATCCATCCCCCCTTGCTGCCTCCCCTAAAGGCAATGGGGTAGGGGGAGTAGGCTAGAGCCAATGCTCAGGGGGAGTTGCTTGCTCCTGCACTCCTGCCTCGGTGTCTGAAGCAGCAGCATGGAGGGTAAGGGAGGCATGCCTCTGCCTGCATGAATCCAGGTTCCTTTTTCCTGGTTTCCCTTTTTTCCCCCCCACTTAGTAAATTTAACTAAGCAATCGTAATATATTATAAAATGATTATTGAACCAATCAGAGCCACCACTGCAGGGAGCCTGGGGGAACGGCCACCACCCTGGCACTGTGACCCCTGCTGCACCACGGCCATGGGAGCCACCACCAGCCAACCAGCACAGCCCCAGGCAGTCTATGCACTTCTTCCAGCTCCTTGCTCTGAGCTTCCCCGCACCTACCACTCCCTTGCCCTGAGTGCCTCCACACACCCTGCCTGACTACTGCACCCCCCCCCCCCCAGTAGGACCTGAGCAATGCTAGGTAAATCCTCTAGTTACTAAATATTAACTATTTATAAACTGTAATCAAGTTCAATATAGTCCAGGAGCTCAGTCTATCAAGACAGGTTTTCGAATCCTTGAATCATTCTTGTGGCTCCTCTCTGAACCCTTTCATATTAATCAGTATTTCTCATGAATTGTGATCACCAGCAGAACTGGACACTGCCAGCAACGTGTGGTGACATCAGTCTCCAATACAGAGGTAACAGAACTTCCCTGCTCCTGCTGACGAGTGCCTTGTTCATGCACCCGAGGATTGCCTTAGCCCAGTGGTCTCCAACCTTTTTACGCCCAAGATCACTTTTTAAATGACAGATCAAGCCAAGAGCTACCACCCCGCCCTTTCTATTCTCCTCCTCTCCATCACTTGCTATCCCCAATCCTTATACTGCTACTTTAAAATAAAATTCCCACCATTCCTTGCAGCTACTCACCTGTGCTGTTGCTCGGTGAGTAGCTGCTCCTCAAATGAGGAACTCTAATGTAAATGCACTGCGCAGGCGTGCGGTTCAGAGAGGGCTCAAGAGCGACTCTTAGAGCCTCCGAGATTTACCGGTAGCTCGCGATCTACTGGTTGGTGACCACGGCGTAGCCCTTTCTGACCGCAGCGTGGCCCTCGGAGCTCGTGTCCCACGTTTGGCCGAGCCACTCCTGCTGCCCCTGCCCCTTTCAGTGTCGCTGTACTGGAGTGCGGATACGTTACCGATAACGGAGGGGCGGGTTGCACTGTGCAGCCACCCCCCCCCCCATCCGCCTCATCGGGAAACATCACACTAGGCGGCAGAACCCCCCCCTCAAGTGACTAATCACCCCCCCCCCGCGGGCCGGGCACGTGCGGTGCTGGGCGCGGGGGCAGGGCCCCGGCTCCGCTTTGTTCCCGCGCGTGGCGGCGGCTGTTTCGTGGGGACTCGCCTCGGGGGGCTGCCCCGCCCCGCCGCCGTTATGTGGGGCCGCCGCTGGGCCTGCCCCTGCCTCGCCCGGCCGCCCTGGGCCGCCGCCGCTAGGCGGGCGCCTTCGCCCCTCCCCCACGCCGCCCGGCTGAGGCGCGCTGAGGGGCGGCGGCCCAGGCGCGAGGCCCGGGCGCGTGCCGAGGGCGGCCGGGCCTCGCGGCCGGCGCTGATTGGCGGCCGGCGCGGTTGGGCGCGCGAGGCGGCGGTTGGGCCTGAGGCGCCCGCGGCCCCGCCATGGAGGAGCCGCTGCTGGCCGCCCCCATCAACCCCAACAACTTCCCGGCCAAGCTGTGGCGGCTGGTGAACAGCCCGCGCTTCCGCTCCATCCGCTGGGACGCGCGCGGCGAGGGGCTGCTCATCGACCAGCCGCTCTTCGAGGCCGAGCTGCTGGGCGCCGGGCCGGGCCCCGGGGCGGGGCCGGGGGGCGACGGGGCCGCCTCGGCCGAGCTCTTCAAGACCTCCAACTTCACCAGCTTCATCCGGCAGCTCAACCTGTACGGCTTCCGCAAGGTGGTGCTGGGCCCGCCGGGCGGCGCCGCGGCCGTGCCCGCCGCTGGGCCCCTGCACCACTTCCACAGCCCGCACTTCCGCCGCGACCGCCCCGACCTGCTCGTGCACCTCAAGCGGCTCACCAGCGCCAACAAGGCCAAGCTGGCGGCCGGCCTGGAGGTGACCAGCCGCCCGCCCAACCGCTTCCAGCGCCTGCTCAGCACCTCGCTGCACGGGGAGCCGCCCGCGCCGCCGGGGCCCGGCAAGGCCGACAAGCCGCCGGGTGAGGCTGGGGGCGGGAGCGCGGGGCGGGCCGGGCGGCCCCTTACGAGCCCCGCCGCCTCCTTCAGTCGCTCCCCGCTGGCTGTCGCTGCGGCGCACGGCCAGCTCCCGCCGAGCCCGGCCCCCGTGGCTGGGTAGCAGGGAGTGGGGAGAGCTGCGCGGAGAGAGGCGGTGGAGGACGAACAGGCCCAGGGCTGTACAGAGTGTTTCTGTGCGCAGATGAAAACGTGACCTTTAGCACGTGGCGTTTGTGTGAATTCAGACACCTGCCTGCAGAGCAAAACCCCTCCCTGTCCGTAAGCAGGAGACCTTGGTTTCTCATGGACATACAGTAAGGCGTATGTCCTCCGGGGACAAAAGGAAGGTTTTATACGATTTTCCCTGCAGATGGATCTGGATTCTTTCTCTTGTACATTCTTTATCATGTTCCGGTTACCCCTGTACAACCTCTCATCTTCCATGGGTTTGTCTGAATGGAGCGTGGTGGCCGTTTTGTGCTAAGGAACAAAGATGCTAGAATGATGATTCTGCAAGATCTCTTAAGAATTAAAATTAAATTTTATTGAGACAGATTAATGAGGGGGAGGTTAAATGGAGTACATAGTATAGGAATCAAATCTTTTTGCGTTTTTCGGATCGTCTCAGCTCTCCAATTGAAGTTTTGAAGAGTTTCCCAATTTTTGCTTTTTCCACCCCCTGCCCTCATAGGTGATTAGCAAAGATGGAAAATTGTGTGGTTTTGCTGGAAAGAAGGCTTGAACTTGTTTTAGTTGAGGTTTTATTGTATTTTGGAGGGGGGTTGTTTGTACAATAGAAATTGAAATCTTGTTCATTCTGTGTTTTCTAGAACAGTGTTTCTCAACCAGTGATATGAGTACTCTTAGCTTGGGGGTACTTGAGGGAAGTCTGGGAGGTACGTCAACACAAGTGAAATTTGGAGAAAATGGAATTTTTGTTTAAAGTTTTACAATGTTTTATTATTTTTGTACTTTCTGCACCCAAAAATTTCATCACCTGCTTTTGTTTAAACAAATGTGTTGCAATGGCAGAAAAAAAGTATGTCTGAAAACTGTAGGTACTTGTATATTTTTGAAAAGGTTAAAGTAAAGGTTTTTACTTTATAAAAGAAGGTTGAGCAACACAGTGCTAGAAGACTCAATGGGCAACTGGAAAACTAGTAGGATAACCACACTCCAGATACCCAGAAAATAAAACTTGAATGCTTGAGATATGTGAGTCCCTTCCTAAGACTTTTAGTTAGTTTTTGTTTTGTTTAACTTAAAAGATCTTTAAGATTTTAAAACTAGAAGGGACCATTGTAATCATCTAATCTGATCTCATCTATAACAAGTCATATAATTTCATGTCATAATTGCTGCATTAAGCCCATAACTTCTGGTTGAGTGCTCTTGTCCTTTCAACTGTGAATTGAGAGAGCTCCCACTGCAGGTCTCTGAGCCTCCTAAGCGACGTCTAAACTACACCCCTCTGTCAGCAGAGGGATGTAAATTAGACATATTGAAAGTGCAAATGAAGCAGGCATTTAAATATCCCATGCTTCATTGGCATGATGATGGCCACCACTTTTTTTCAAATGGGGCTTTTCGAAAAAAACCCAGCAGTTTAGATAGGGGCATTTTCGACAGAAATACCCCATTTCGAAAGATCCTGTACTCACTTTTTGAGGAGTACAGGATCTTTCAAAACGGCCCATCTAAACTGCCATTTTCCCCCGAAAAGCCCCGTTTTGGAAAAAAGCAGCAGCTTCCATTATGCCAGTGAAGCACGGGATATTTAAATCTCCGCTTCATTTGCACTTTCGATATGTCTAATTTACATCCCTCTGCCGACAGAGGGGTGTAGTTTAGACATAGCCCTAGAAAAAGCAAAAGGAAGACACAACTTCTTCTTGATTTCCCCCTCCTTAAGGTAACAAATAAGCATGGTAAATACTACTTGGTTTTTCTTTGTGCATTATCATCATCATATATCTAGTAGCCCATTATCTGTGCGTCTAATGCTGACGTACATGGCCACACCCTCTGGCCGTGGTGCGCTCAGCTGGGCCCCGGCAGGGGAGCAAGCGGCGGCAAGAGGCCATTTGGGCATCCATCCATGGGGCCAGAAGGGGGGCAGGAAGTGGGGCTGGGGGGGAATTGGGGGCTGGAGGGAAGAATGGGGGAGCCTGGAGGAAGGGGGCAGGAAGCAGCACTGGGGGGGATCAGGAGCCGTGGGGCTGGACGGGAGGAGGGGGAGATGGGGGGGGGCGGGAAGCAGACCTGGCGGTGAGGGGTGTGTGTTCAGCCACTGGCTGCAGCTGGATTCGTTCCAGCTGCGCCCCCGGCTGGTGCTCCCTTTACTTGTCAGCAGAAGCCTGGCGGGGGTGGGACTGGGAGCCTTTCCCCCGGTCCGGCTTTTGCTCACAACCAGAGGCTCCCAGCTGGGAGACGGGCCACGATTGGTACTGGCAGCCTCTGGTCCTGTGCAAAAGCCAGGCGGAAGGCGGGGGGCAGTTGGGAGTCCCGGCCCCCGCCCCCACCTCCCCCGGCTTTTGCGCACGACCACAGGGCTCCCAAAGCCAACCGCGCTCCGCCTCCCAGTTGCTCCCCCGCCAGGCTTCACTCCGGCACCCAGCCAGAAATTCACAAAATACTGGACATTGCACATCCGGTATTTTCCGAGTTTTTCTACCGGACAGACGGTGCAAATACTGGACTGTCCGGTAGAAAGCCGGACACCTGGCAACCCTAGCCCTGGCAGGAGTGCCACTCAGCTGGGCCCCAGGTGGCAAGCGGCCGTTTGGGGTTCACGCTTCCCAAGCATGGGGAGCGCGGACCCCAAGCGGCTGCTTGCTCCCCCACTGTGGCCCAGCTGAGTGGCACTGGCACTGCGCCGCTCAGCTGAGCCCTGGTGGGATGGGAAGGGGGGGCGGGACACTGACGTACATGGCCGGGGGTGGGACTGTGTACGTCACTGCCCCCACTTCCTCCTCCTGCCGTGGTGCTGAGTGGTGTGCCCCTCAGCCTGGCCACTGCGGGAGAGGGGAAGGGGGGGTGGTGACATAGACCCCCTCCCCTCTCGCAGCAGCCCAGCTGAGCAGGCAGGACTCAGCCAAGCGCCACGGCAGGAGGGAAGGGGGGCGGGAAGAGACAGAGGGGGGAGAGAGGCAGGAGGAGGAGGAGAGCTGAGAGAGGTGGGGTAGGCAGTAGGAGGGGAGAGAGAGACACACACGGAGCGAGAGCGCTCAGGAGAGAAGATCTGAAAATCCCGTCTTATGACGGGCTAGCCCAGTGTCTGAGACTCTAACGCTGCAATGCTGGCTGTTCCCTCTGGGCAGCGCTGTTGCCTGAAATGCTGGCTGTTTCCTCTGGGCGGTGCTGTTGCCTGAGTCACGTCATTTGCCTCCTGCCGTGGCACTTGGCTGACTTTTGTGCTGCTCAGCCGGGCCGCCATGAGGGAGCAAGCGGCCATTTGGGCACCACAGTCCCCTTGCAGAACCTCCATCCTGCATGGGGAGTGCAGGGCCCAAATGTCTGCTTGCACCGCTTGCTCCCCCTCGGCAGCCCAGCTGAGCGGCACAGAAGGCAGTTGAGCGCCACGATGGGAGGCGAAGGGGGGCGGGGTGGTGATGTGTGGCATGACAGCAGCTCCAGGCCCCGCCCCCGGCCATGAACGTCACTGCCCCGCCTCCCTTCACCTCCTGCTGTGGCACTTGGTTGACTTCTGTGCTGCTCAGCTGGACTGCCTTGCGGGAGCAAGCAGCCTTATGGGGTCCATAGTCCCCCGAGTGAGGCAGGATGGGGAGGAGAGGTGATGGGGGGGAGGAGGAGGAGGAGGGAGAGAGAGAGACCCAAAAATCCCATCTTATGACGGGCTATTGGCTAGTAAAGAAATAAATGAGCACAAACAGTTGCTAAAAAAAACCAAACCCGTTCTTCTCTGTCCTCATTGCTGAAATATTTTTTACAAGCTGGGTTTTTTTTTTTTTCAAATTCTTATAATTCTGTAAGTCTGGGTGGATTTTCATAGGGATAGCAAAAAGTATCTGTCTTACCTCAGTGTGGTGATGTTTCCACAAATTTCAAGTGCCTACATTAAAGCATGGACAAACTAGAATTTCTAAACAAAAAGCCTTGTTTTGCTTGAATTAAGATTCTTGGTATATTTCTTCCTGTCCTCATTTTTATAAATACCTGTTTTTACTGAATTTTTCAACTAAAATTTCAGCCTGTAACAGACCCCCATCATTGTTAAATTTAATGGTTTAGGCAGACTTTTTAAAGTTTTAAAAAACTGAAATCAAGGTTTTGTAATGGGAAGAGCTGGACAACTTGCTCTATCTGTTACAAAACAAGTATCTCCTCTTTTGTAAGTCATGTTTAACACTTATTCCTTGTGTCATTTTCACCATCTATCCTCTCTACAGTTTGCTCCTTAGATTGGTTAGTACAGTGTTTCTCAGCCAGTGGTACGAGTACCCTTAGGGGTACTCAAGAGAAGTCTGAGGGGTACGTCAACACAACTGAAATTTGGAGAAAACTGAATTTTTGTTTTAAGTTTTACAGCACTTTATTATTTTTGTACTTTTTACACCCAAAAATTTCATTGCCCACCCGGCTACGATTAAGTTGTCTAAACAAATGTGTTGCAGTGGTGGAAGAAAAAATTGTGTGTCTGAAAACTGTAGATACTGGGGGTACTTACAATTTTTTTTAAAGTGGTACTTTATTTAAAAAAAAAAAAAGGTTGAGAAACACTGGGTTAGTAGAGATTGAGTGATTTGTAGCTCTCCCTTTTCTGTAGTGCTAATTTTGCCTCCAGCCCTTACTTGCAGAGAGCTAAAGGCTGTTACAGAGATTCTCTGGGATGTCAGGCATGGAAGCAGAGAGTATTACCTGTTAGAGTCCAGTGTTTAAATTTTATTATTAACTCTTCCATTTTTGGATTTTTCCCTGTTCTTTTCATCAGAAAGTTTGCGATATTGCACTTAAACTAAGTTGTTCAAAACTGCCAAGTGGATCTGGACACTCAGTTTTGAAAATTTAATTTTGTACTCCATCTTATCCAATGCTAATTCATGCTTGTTTGCTATATCATATAGTACATCAAAATGCAGATTCTATGAAACTCCGATTTGATTTGCTGACTTACTGTGCAAAAAATTATTTTATAAATTTTAGGGTTGAGAGCTAGCTACTGAAAGGTTTATTTTTTTCCACCATTGAAATGCTGCATTGAAAACATTGAGAGACCGATTTTACTTTTTCTTCACGTGGTGAAACAATCTGTGGTGTGGATTGAATGATGTATTTTATTACCATTTATTTTATAATCCTGTAATCCTAGTAAATATGTTCGTTTTAATGCAGGAGCACTGACTATAGGACAGTTTCATCGGTCCTTTCGGCGAGACAGTTTATCTCCTTACTCCTATGTATCTGCTTCGTCTCACAACCACAGCACTTTATCATCGAAAGGTTCAGATCGGACTCCAATCCCTCCCAGAACATGGCAGAACTCCCTTGGGATACTTCCAGGGCAGGTGGAAACTTCCCCAACTTTTTCTGACAAAGGGGTTCCGTTTCCTGTACTCCAGAGATTTCCGACAGAAGTCACATACACTCTCCAACCCAGTGCCACGTCTGTGCACATACAAGGACCTCAGACAATGGTCACGTCTTCCCAGAAATATAGTAGCTATACCCCTTCAGCACAGTACTCACAAGCTTACTACCCAACAGGTACGATAAGGGTTTAGCATTTGTCTTTTATCAGGATATTTTAAATCAACAAATTATTTTTTTCTGCAATGCACTTTAATGTATCCACATTAAACAAGACTGACAATAGTAGTGTATCAAATGTAAGAGAACAGAGAGAACCTCCCAGCAAAGCCAATTCTTAACATTTATTCTTTACTATCCCTGTTCTGAAGTCTATACGTACCTTCTAGATTTTCTGGAAAGCCACTGTAAGTTTCACGGGTAGAGGAGAGGAAGGTCTCTGAATGGAAAGTTTGGATTTTTACTTCGTTTGTTTGAGGTTGATTTGGAGAAAATATATTAAAGGATCTCCTAAAAATACAGAATTTTTCATCCTGCTTAAGACCTATGCTACCATTTCTGCATTTTCTTAAATTCTTTCTTATTGAGCCATTTATATTGTAATCTCTGTGTACCTCCAGATGGAAAGTGACATCTAGCACTCCATCATACTTGAAGTACCGTAGTTAAGGTTGTATACATTCCATTCTAAGTTTTATTTTTTACTTCTCTTTCCCACCCCCAAAAATAATTGCCTTCAAAATTATTTTGCGTGTCTTTAGACCAGAGCAGATATTTTGTTCAAAAAGTCTGAAACAAATTGTCTAAGATACTTTGAATTTTAGGAAAAGAGAACATTTCATTTTTGTAAATGTTACAAAGAGAGCTATTCAGTTTTGGAGTGTACCTCACTCAGATTTCTGTTACAATTTCCAATTTTTCATGCTTTCCTAGGCTTTTAGTTAATTGGGGTGCAAAATACTCCTATTACTGATTCCTGGTTTAGATTCTTAGGTGGCTACTTAAGAAATTGTTTCAGAGATTTGAAATTGGTGAGGCACTGATAGTCAGAAACTGATCTGGGCTTTAATAAAAATCTAAGTATAATTACAACGCTGTTAAGATATCAAAAGTATAAAAGAATGACCTACATTATGCATATTGACAAAATGAATATGGAACACCTGTGTGAGGTGAGGAAGTCCTAGGGTTGGGGATGTGGTCCCAGCCATGCACCTCTAAACAAACACCAAACCTGCCTTTTAGGAGAGATCAGAGTTAATCACTGGATCCAGCACCACTGTAACAATAGAACAAGCACTTTTATCTAACTCAGGCAAAGCTGGGAATAGACTGAGGTGCAGATTTCTAGCAGAAGTTATGCAGACTTCCTTGCCCTGACAGCATGTAGCACATGCCTCCCACACTTGGCTACACATACAGAGAGATTCTCTGCCTCATGCCAGTGTAACGCTCTCTCCTTCCCCCTTGGGTCAGTCCAGTCTGTGCACTCTGGTGCATGTATACATTGTTGAGCTTACACTGGTGAGCAGGTCTGTCCCTAAGCCTATACAGAATATGCAGCTGTCTAGGACGCCATCATGCCCTAAATTTTGTGGTGCCCTACGCTGCCATGTGTTGCATATGCAGTGCTGGCTCCAGCAGCCAGTCCAATCCCCCACAGGCTGAGACCAGACTCTGCTCATCAGCTGTTTCCTGTTTTGCTCCTCTCCAGCTAGCTGCATGGCTGCCCCCTCCTCTGGGCTGGCCCTTCTGACAGCTGAGAGAGGAGAGGCAGCAGTTTTCAAAGGACTCGCTAGACCAGCTGGCTGCTGGGCATGCACACAGGAGCTAGCTGGAGCCCGTAGGTGAAGTGAGGACAAAGGGTTCAGGGGAGGGCAATTGGCTTCGTGGGGCCTGGGCAGCCTCCTCAGCTCCAGCTAGGGATGGAGTGGGGGCTGCATGCGTAGCACTGGCATCCTTACCACCCAATGGATTTGTGACTCTGAGACCTCCTGTGTGACCCCCCCACCAGCTCCCAGAGTCCAAGGACCTAGAGCCCTGAGATCCACAGCAGTTGCCTAGGCCTGCCCTCAATAATGCGGAGGAAGTCGAGGTCAGAGGTTTCCCTCCAGCAAGGCTGTGCCTCCTCGGTTAAAGCCTTTGTACATGTATGTGGTGTGTAGCACTTCACTTGTTACTTGGAGGCAGAGGGGATCCCGCCTCTCACCCCAGCAGCCTGCCCTCCCTTCCTCCCCCCACCACCTCTGAGGATCTGCCTCCACCTCAGCCCCAATCAGACCCAATAGGGCTCCCTTTGCATTTAGTGATTTTTAAACTGGGCTGGGGGGAGGGAAGGCAAGGTAAATCTCCAATCGGATCCCTGTGCACGTTCAACTCCTACTGGTCCCCCGTTAGCCTCCCAGCTACTTCCCTGGCTTCTGACCCCTGTAGCTCTGGGCCTGGCCTCCACAGCCCCTGTAGTCCTTGAGCACAGCCTTCCGGTCAATACCCACAAAAGGGTAGAAGTGCAGATGCTCTGGCTGCATAGAGCACCGGGAAGTGTAAGGATGGCCCTGCTTGTGAGCAGTGTTCCTGCTAATCTTTTCCTTCCATGTGTGGATTTTTTCCATCCTTTTGTGAATGTGCACCACTAGTAGAAACAAAAATCTAGCTCTGGGCACTCTGCTAATCAGCTGGGTGGCATTTGAATCTCTCCTGAGAGACAATACAAGCACACAGCTTACAGGGAACACTGCTCATGAGTGTCTTAATGTGTGGTCTCAGATGAATTGTTAGTTCACTTTTGCAAGCACCAGTGCAGCAGCTGACTCTTCAGTAGCTCCTAATTCAGACAGGGCACCTAAGCTTTGTCTGCACTGGCAATTGTGACAAAGCTTTTGTGGTTCACAGGTGCGTAAATCTCCCTTCCACTCCTGACAAAAGCTTTTCTACGGCAACTAAAGTATTGCAAAAGCAACAAAGAGTGTTTAGCCTGTCTGTTAGCAAAATGTCTGTGTTTCTGAAAGCTGTGTAGTATAGACATACTCCTAGTATTTCTGGGTACATCTAGACAGAAGTGTTATTTTGGAATAATGATATTATTTCAGAATAACATAGTGTGCATCTACACAGCAAGCCATTATTTCAAAATAATGTCGAGGTGGAGGGTTTCTTACTCTGACTTCTGTAACCCTCATTGCATGTGAAGTAAGGGAAGTCGAAGGAAGAGTGTTTTTCCTTTGACTTCCTGCTGTGTAGACAGCACCAAAAGTCCAATTAAGCTATTTTGACTTCAGCTACGCAGTTGACGAAGCTCAAGTTTTTCATTGAGTAGTGTCCCCGAGGGTGCTCCACTCGAGGTGCTGGGCTCATCCTGGCGCCGCAAACCGGAGGAATTTTCATTAGCAGTAGCCCCCCTTCCGGACTGCGCATGCGCTACTGCCCCTTCGCGCCTTTCATCTGAGCGTGGTCCGGTCTTGTCAGTTTCTCTCCAACTGTCCAGAGTTAGATTAGGCTCCCTTCTCCTCTCTGAGGAGAAAGGGAAGTCTCTTAGTTAGTTAGTTTTTTCTTGTTTAGTCATAGATAGTTATCAGTTATAGTGTTACTACTTGTAGTCCCCCTCTTTTTTTCCCTGTTTTAAAAAAAAACAAACCATTTTTCTTCAGCGGTCAGTCAGTGCTTTCCTGACTGAAATTGACAAAGAAAATAAATAAAACAGAAAGGGACTCAAGGATGCCAGGATCACCTGGATTCAAGAAGTGCCTTCAGTGCCAGGAGGCTATCCCTGTCTCCAATGGACACTCCCGGTGTGTCAGGTGTCTCGGGAATGCTCATGTCCCAGCAAAGTGTAGCCCTTGCGCAAAGCTGACAGTTCGCGCCAGAAGAGATCGGGAGCTGAGACTGAGGGTCCTTTTATTTAATAAGGCTCTCCAAGCTCCAGAAGTCTCCGAGCCGTGCTCTGCACCCAAAGATCACCCTGGGCAAGAGATCTCCTGCGGGATCCATAGGACGCCGAGCGGCAGTTCGGACAAACCGGGGAGCTCTGGCTATTTGCCAAGACTCCCAGCGGACAAGTCGGGCAAGGGCCGTAGCTCCTCTGCCCCAACTGCAGCCCGCCATAAGAACTCCGCTCCGGCACCCACAAAGGGTTTGCGGGTGGAGTTGGTGCCAGCAACGGCTTCAACAGCCATTGCGAGCCGGCAAGAGAAGCATCAGATGCAGTACCGCAGCAGGAGTCTCGGCCAGTCCAGCCCCCGGCTTTCACATCATCCCCGGCTGATTCAGCGGCACCGAGCCTTTACTCTGCCGACGATCAAGTGGCAGAGGCTCCTTTGCTGCCTGCTGTTCTGCCACAAGCGCCTCCTCCGCCTGCCTTCAATTTCTTGGTGCCAACTAAAGCGCAGCAAAAATCTGCAAGGGTCCGGACACTATCACTAACACTGTGTCACCTTCTCCCCTGGACCTGATTCACCTACCTCGTCCCATGCTGATTGCCGTCGTCACGTTCACCGTTACACGGCTCCCAAGGAACACTACTATAGGTCACTTCATTGTTCACCGCCACGTCGATACTATTGGGACCATTACTCGCGGTCTCCTTCACGCTACTATAGGAGATCCCCCTCACCAAGGTCTCCAAGATGTATAGAGTGTCCTCGTCGATGTGACATGGTGAGAAGATACAGTTGTTCTCCCTGCCACAGCCGGTGGGATGACTGATGTTATCACGAGTGCTCTTCTCATTCATCTCACCGCAGAAGGTATTTGCGATCGTGGTCACTGCAATCTTCTCGGCCTGAATCTCCACATGGTCCGGACAAGTCTACCCCTTATGTTGCCCCACCATCCTCGGCTGGGGATTTGGATTCACACTATCAGGAGGATAAGCAGGACCACACTCCTCTTCAGAGACAACAGAGCCCTGATTCCCTGGTGCAGCGTTCCTCGCCGGATGACGCAGTTATCCCTGCGGACTTGTCTCCTACGGAGGACCACAAGCAGTTCCAGGAACTCTTCAAAAGGGTTGCGCAATCCCAGGACATCCAGACCGCGGATGTGCAACAGAAACAGCATCAGCTGCTGAAGAATTTACAACCTTCCCAGAAGTTGAAGCTCGCTTTTCCCTTTGATGACGCTATACTGGAGGTTGCCAACGACATCTGGCAGACTCCGGCCACATCGCTACCAACTAATAAGCGGTCGGACAAGAAATACTTCATAACTCAGAAGGATATGGAGTTTCTGTTTACACATCCTCAGCCTAACTCCCTTGTTGTGGACGCTGCACAGCAGAGAATAAGAACGTCTCAAACGACAAGGAGGCTAAACGACTGGATATCTTGGGCAGGAAAGTATATTCCTCCTCCACTTCTGCTCTGAGGATGTGTAACTTTGTGGCACAACTAGCAAATCATGATTTCGATAACTATTCGAAACTGGTCCCTCTATTTGAGCACTTGCCGGATTCCAAACGTCAGATTCTCAAGGCGGTGATACAAGAGGTCTATACGGTCACCCGAACAGCCTTACAGATCGCCCTCGACATGGCTGATGCAGCTGCTAGATCCACAGCTTCGGCCATAGTCATGCGTCGGGCATTTTGGCTACACCAGGCCGCTGTCCCGAAGGAGTTGCAGGCCAAAGTGGAAGATTTGCCCTTTGATCGCAGGTCACTATTTGCCCAGTCAACTGATCAGGTCTTCCACTCGGGCAAGGATACACGTACAACTTTGAGGACACTAGTGATGTACACGCCTCCCTACAAACGTAGGAAATACATACCCTACAACAGGCAAAGACCATTCTTGTATGCGACGCCTTGGACCAGGTCATACGATCAACAGAGGCCACAACAACGTCCCCAAAAGTGTCGCCAACAACCTAACAAGCCGTCTGTCCAGCAGCAGGGCCGGCAGCAGGTTTGATGTGTTGATCGAGGGACTTCGGACCACCCCGTTGACAGAGACTCTAGGCATCACAGAAGGCGTATTCCATCATCGTCTCAGGCCTTATCAGCATCATTGGGCTCTCATATCCACCGACCGGTGGGTTTACGACGTAATCACTTCAGGATATGTCATTCCCTTCACCTCTCTTCCCCCTCTCTCCCCCCCCTTCCCCGTCCCTTTTCAGGGACCCCTCTCACGAGACTCTTCTCCATCAAGAGGTGTCGCGCCTTCTCACATTAGGGGCAGTGGAAAGGGTGCCAACATGCTTTTTGGGGAAAGGATTCTATTCTCGCTACTTCCTCACCCAGAAAAAATCAGGGGGTTGGAGATCTATCCTGGACCTACGTCAGCTCAACCGTCATCTGAAAAGGCAAAAATTCAAGATGGTCACATTATCTTCGATCATTCCTGCTCTTGACAAAGGGGATTGGTTCGCGTCCCTCGATCTTCAGGACGCTTACTTCCATATAACGATACACCCAGCTCACAGAAGATTCCTTCGGTTCATAGTGGGGTCTGACCACTATCAGTATCGTGTGCTACCTTTCGGACTGTCGGCCCCACGGGTTTTCTCCAAGACCCTTGCGGTAGTGGCGGCCTACGTACGACGCCTCGATATTACAATTTTTCCGTACCTGGACGATTGCCTGCTAAAGGCTTCCACGCTTGATGAGGCCACGAGGGCAGTGTCCACAACTACCACTCTGTTTACAGCCCTCGGACTCATAATCAATCTCGAGAAGTCCATCCTGACACCTACTCGCGACCTGGAGTTTATCGGAGCAAGACTCGACTCCCTGACCGCGAGGGCATACTTGCCGGTAAAGAGGTTTCAACTCATACAGGACCTGGTGCAGTCAGTATCAGTTTCTCCCAAGTCCCGAATACTTACCTGTCTACAGCTATTGGGACACATGGCAGCCACCACGTATGTGGTTCCGCATGCCAGGCTCCATATGCGCAGTCTTCAGCACTGGCTGTTCACCGCGTACACGCCCCGGGTGCACAGTATGAACAGGGTGGTTTCTCTGGCCAGTCAGGTCCAGTCTTCCTTGGCATGGTGGGACAGCCCCAACAATATGGTAATGGGTCCCCTTTCATGCCCACAAACTATCACTACAGATGCCTCTCTGCTCGGCTGGGGCACTCACCTTCAGGAGCACTGGGCGCAGGGTCTCTGGATGCCCTAGGAATCGCTACAGCATATAAATTTTCTTGAGCCGAGAGCAGTCTTCAATGCTTGCAAACACTTTCTACCCATCATCTGAGGACACTACATACAGATTCTCACCAACAACATATGCACGGTGTATTACATCAACAAATGGGGGGGGTCACGTTCCCGCTCTTTGTGCAGAGGCTGTGCACCTGTGGAATTGGGCTATTCAACAAGGTATCACCATAACCGCAGCATACCTTCCTGGCAAGGACAATGTGATCGCTGATACTCTGAGCAGGCATTTCCTCTCACAACATGAGTGGGAGTTACACCCCGAGGTGCTCCTCGACCTCTTCCTGCTATGGGGCTTCCCCAAGGTGGATTTGTTCGCCACTTGACACAACAGGAAATGTCCTCAGTATTGCTCACGAGCGGGCATCGGTACAGGCTCTCTGGGAGATTCCTTCCTCCTGGACTGGGATCATCAGCAATTGCTATACGCCTTTCCTCCTCTTCTACTCATTCCAAGAGTTCTGGAAAAGATAGCACTGGACGGCGCAATAGTAATTCTGATAGCACCTTTCTGGCCCAGAGAGATCTGGCTAACACAGCTGTCGAAAATGTCAGTTGCCAATCCACGACAACTACCGGAACTGTTCAATTTGCTATCTCAGCAACACAGCATAATTCTTCACCCAGCCATCGACCGCATGCACCTCACAGCATGGCTCCTAACTGGCTCCAAGCTTCCGAACTCTCCTTTTCTCAAGAAGTGAGGCGCGTGTTGATTAACAGTAGGTGGCATTCGACGCGCAAATCCTATCTCCATAAATGGCGTCGTTTCCATTCATGGTGCTCGGCAAAAGATCTGGACCCTCATTCGCTGTCTATACAACAGATCCTAGATTATGTGATGCATGTAAAGACAACGGGAATGGCTATTTCTTCCCTAAGAGTGCATCTGATGGCAATTTTGTGTGATCTACAAATGCTCACAATGAAAACGGTGTTCCTACTTGCCATTACGTCAGCGCGTCGAGTAAGTGAATTAGCAGCTCTTTCCACTGATCCGCCATACACGCAATTCTTCAGTCATGCGGCAGTACTGCGTGTCCAACCAGCATTTTTGCCAAAAGTCAACTCTGCTTTCCACATAAATGAGCCCATAACCCTGCCGACTTTCCACCCAAAGCCTCACTCCTCATTGGAAGATGCACGTCTACACACTCTAGATGTCAGGCGAGCACTGGCCTTTTACCTTGACAGAACTCGAGTCTTTAGGAAGTCTCAGCGGCTTTTCCTTTCTACAGCCGAGTACTCCAAGGGCAAGCAACTTTCTGCGCAGCGTATTTCCCGCTTGGTCGTCGCTTGCATCACACAATGTTATGCCTTGCGCAACAAATCTCTTCTGAGCGGTCTTTGTGATCATTCCACCCGGGGCATAGTGACATCCATTGCCTATCTTCACAGAGTACTGTTGCAGGACATATTCTGTGCGGCAACCTGGTCATCTACCCTTACATTTGCTAGACACTATGCCCTCGTGAACATACTTACCTCTGATTCAAGAGTAGCTCAGGCTGTCTTGTCTACAGCACGAGGGCGATAGGTCCGAAACACTCATGTAACGTTGGACCACTGCTGTGTACTCACCTCGAGTGGAGCACCCTCGGGTACACTACTCGATGAAGAAAAGAGAGTTACTCACCCTATGCAGTAACGTCTGTTCTTCGAGATGTGTCCCCCCATGGGTGCTCCACGTCCCACCCTCCTCCCTGCTTCGGAGCTTCTATTTATATCTTTCAGATGCTTCCGGTTGGGAGGAAACTGACAAGACTGGACCGCGCTCAGATGAAAGGCGCAAAGGGGCAGGTCACGCATGCGCAGTCCGGTAGGGGGGCTACTGCTAATGAAAATTCCTCCAGTTTGTGGCGCCGGGACGAGCCCAGCACCTCAAGTGGAGCACCCACGGGGGGACACATCTCGAAGAACAGACGTTACTGCACAGGGTGAGTAACTCTTTTATGTATCTTAATTCGACTTTTGTCCTGCAGTGTAGACATGCTCCCTCTGCTCCAACTCATGGCTCCTGCTTCTCAGTTCTTTCTTTGCTCTTGCTCTCTCTCTCTCTCTCTCTTCCCCCTCTCGCTCCTTCCCCATATTCCTGGGCTTGTTCCTTTTCCTATCTTTCATATCGTCCCAGAATATCCACAGTTAATCGCGTGTCCTGGTTTTGGAGTGACACTCTCCTCCCAGTCACATTTGTGCAGAGTAGCAGGGAGGGAGATAAAGGGGGGAGAAAGCAAGGTGAAGGGGCTGTCTATTCAGTCATAGAATCATAGGGTTGGAAGAGTCCACAGGAATTCAAGTCCAACCCCTTGCTAAAAGCAGGACCATTCCCAACTAAATCATCCCAGTCAGGGCTTTGTCAAGCCTCTAGGGATTGAGATTGGATCACCTCCCTAGGTAACGCATTCCAGTGCTTCACCACCCTCCTAGTGAAATAGCGTTTCCTAATATCCAACCTAGACATCTCCCACTGCAATTTGAGACCATTGCTTCTCATTCTGTCATTTGCCACCACTGAGAACAGCCTCTCTCCATCCTCTTTGGAACCCATCTTCAGGGAGTTGAAAGCTATCAAATCCCCCCCTCACTCTTCTCTTCTTTTGATTAAATAAGCCCAAATCCTTCAGCCTCTCCTCCTAAGTCATGTGCTCCAGCTCCCTAATCATTTTTGTTGCCCTCTGCTGGACTTTCTCCAATGCGTCCACATCCTTTCTATAATGGGGGCCCCAGAATTGGATTCAAGAAGGTTTAGCTGCCCCTGCAGAAGAGCAAAGGAGATATCATTTCATAAAACGTGCCCCAGAGAAATCCCATTCATCTCTGTCCTATGTCTGTGAGGAGGAAAGGAAGGAGCCAGTCTTCCCTGGGCTTTCCACAGTCCAGCCTCCCCACCTAAATTGGGAATACACCTTTCCCTTACACCTGCATACATCAGGGACCATATTTGATTAAATGTCAGTACTCTGACACATTTGGTATTCTAGTTTTAGGGTGCTTGCCTCTTGTGTGGCCAATTTGCATCATTGCATTTAACAGTGGTTTCAAAATGTCAATATCGTTTCAAGTGCATGCAGAAAGTACATAAAATGCTATTTTAAGTTCAAAGTATTGTTATTATGGCTTATGTTTATAACACAATACATACTGCTAAATCTTATGACTCTTGTGTCGACTACTCATGCTAACTATTCGAGCCTTATGTTAAATGCATTAAGTGTGTTTCTAAACCTATTTTAAGACAGTCCTTCATTTTATGTACTCCTTATAGCTATAATGATTATTCATTAGTGATTTTTTTTAAGCATCTTAACTTTTTTCTATAGGTATCTGAACCCAGATTATAAATGATATAAGCTTAGGTCAGATCATATATTGAAAATTAGGTCGGGGTCAACACATTTACTGTTTTCTAAAATGCAATCCTGTCTGTCACAGAAAAGATTAAATGGTACCTAAAGAGATTACAAAAGAACCTTACACAACTTAATTTGTAATGCAGACAAGAAGCAAGACCTCATAGCAAACACAGTAAAAGGCTAGAGAAGTAGCAAGTCTCTGCATTATGAGTCTCAAACTATTACTACCCCCTAACAATAAGCAGCATTGATGGAATCTCTTCCTGTTTCAGAGATAGCATGAAGTAACTGCTGCCACTCTTCTTCCAAGATGGAATTATAAACATGAGTGTCGGAGAGCTGATGATTACAGAATCATTGCACCCAACCTTCAAAGGGGGTGGGGCTTAATTGTCCTTTGCCTTGCAAGATATTAATCTAAAAGGTTGTTACAACAAAGAAGCAATGGGCTTAAGTTGCAGCCAGAGAGATTTAGGTTGGAGATTAGGAAAAGCTTTCCAATTGTCAGGGTTGTTCAGCACTGGAATAAGTTGCCTAGGGAGATTGTGGAATCTTCATCATTTGAGATTTTTAAGAGCAGGCTAGACAAACACCTTTTGGGGTGGTCATGGTGTTTGGTCCTGTCATGAGTGCAGGGGACTGGACTTGATGACCTCTAGAGCAGTGGTCCCCAACGCGGTGCCCGCGGACACCATGGCTCCTGCCGGGGCATTTATGTGCGCCCGCTGAAACATCTGAGCTGGCCAGCCCCCGGCATGCGGCACATGCGTGGTGCTGGCCCCGGGCGCATGGGCAGCCCCTGCCCCGGGTACGCGGCACATGTGCGTTGCCGGCTCAGGGCGTGTGCGTGGCCCCTTCCCCAGGCGCGCGGTACATGCGTGGTGCCGGCCCTGGGCTCAGGGCGTGTGAGTGGCCCCCACCCCCGGGCGCATGGCACATGTGTGGCCCCACCCCCAGAAGTGCGGCACGTGAGCGGCCCTTCCCCTAGGCGCCCGGCAGCCACAAAAGGTTGGGGACAACTGCTCTAGAGATTCCTTCTAGTTCTATGATTCTATAGTGGGACAAGTGAAGACAGAACTTTCATCACTTTCTGTAGGGGAACAGGTGGTGGCATTACCACTTATCATTGCATTTTTAAATCTTGCAGATTATAAATAGGTAATGGCAAGGTTCACATTAAAATAGGGGAACATCTTGGCATATGAAACTACTTTATGCATCTTCTTCTTTTGAATGTCGTGTTCAACGCTGTATTTCTTTGTCCAAGCTCTCCAGCCAGTGAACAGCGTCGCTGGTTAGATTATGGTTATCCTCCACTGAGCCAGTGAATTTTCTTGTTGGGCATTCCGCAACTATTGACGAATAATTTGCGGATTGCCACAATCACAAAGTGAAGATGGCAACAAATTCCACTTACGCAGTAGATAACTGCACCTGCTCTGACCAGTCCTAAGCTGGTTTAGGACATACCACAGTCTCTGGGGAAGATTTAAGCCTTTCTGCTCAGTAGTGGTCTCTGACACAAGATGTTTGTTTGGGATGTCTACTTGCTGCCATTCAGCTCACCATAGTTCTTTGACATTGGTCGTGAGTTTCTTTGCTTGCTGCCAGGGAGGCTTACAGAATTTTAGATGCGATGTTGGTGACTGGTCAAAGTATTTCTGGCTGGGAAGAGATTGGCTGTTGCAGCTGATATGTTGATATTGTCTGCATTCCTGCTCCCATTGACTAATGCTTGGTGGGGTGATGTTTGCCAGTGGTGGTAACCATTCTATGGCAGTGGGCGTTAAAGTTCCTGTTCTCACTTGCATGGTGCTATTCAGTTGAGTGTCGACTAGCTTTGTGTAGACGCTTTCTGACCACCCAGGAGAGCAATATTCAGCAACAGAATACGCCAGGGCTATTGCTGAGGTCCTCAAGGTGCGTGCTCCAACTCCCCAACTGGTTGCAGTGAGTTTTCTTAGAAGGCTGATCCTTGGCTTTAGTTTCTCTTTTGTTTGTTCCAGTTAGGGTCACGAGGAGAGCATACGGTCAAGTGTTATGCCTAGGTATTTGGGATGAGGCTTGTAAGAAATTTTTTCCCACATAAAGCAACATCAAGTTTTGTGGTGCCATTATGGTTGTCTAAATGAAAAACTGTGACCATAGTTTTGTCCAGTTTTGGTTTGAGCCACCACATCTGCAGGTAGTTGGATATGATCGATTGCTTGCATGTTAGTCTGGCTGACAGTTTTGAAAGATTGGGATTGTGTAGCCAGTACGATATCATCTGCATAGATAAACATTGCAGACCCAGTTTTTGGGATGTCACTAAGATAGATGTTAAATAATGATGGTGCCAGTACGGAGCCCTGAGGGAGACGGTTATTCGGTGTTCTGGATCTACTAATGCTGTTATTGTGGTGTACATGAAACTGGTGGTCGCCAAGTATTGGTGTCAATAGCCGAAGTGTCCGCCAGAACTGAATCAACCTCGATAGTATGCATAGTAGTCCCTTGTGCCACACTGTGTCATATGCAGCTGACAAATCGGCAAGAGTTATGCCAGTCTTCATTTTTCCTGGTTGCCAGCTTCATTTGTGGTTGTGAGGGCCAGCACCTGGTCGCACGTACTTCTGCCTGGCCTAAAACCAGTCTGATCATAGAATCATAGAACTCTAGAGCTGGAAGGGTCCTCGAGAGGTCATTGAGTCCAGTCTTCTGCCCTCATGGCTGGACCCAGTACTGTCTAGACCATTCCTGATAGATGTCTATCTAACCTGCTCTTAAATATCTCCAGAGATGGAAATTCCACAGCCTCCCTGGGCAACTTATTCCAGTGTCTCACCACCCTGACAGGAAGTTTTTTCTAATGTCTAAGCTAAACCTCCCTTACTGCAGTTTAAGTCCATTGCTTCTTGTCCTATCCTCAGAGACCAAGGAGAACAATTTTTCTCACTCCTCCTTGTGACACCCTTTTAAATACCTGAAAACTGCTATCATGATCTTTTAATAACCCAGTCTCTATGGTGGCAGACAAACGAGCCAACACTTCTTACTCCATCACTTTGCTGGTAGCGGAAAGGAGTGCTATTGTTCTGTAGCTTGAGGCAATATCTGGTGGTTTTCCATTCTCAAGAATTGTCATCACCTTTGCTTTTTTTTCCAGTCCGTAGGGAGGCAGCTTGTTTTGGTGGATAGACATGAAGAGTGCAGCTAGCCAGTTCCTCCCCTTCGTTCCTAAGTTCTTCAGAAACTCAGGGAATATTCCATCTGCGCCAGCAGCTTTCTTGTTCTTTGTAGCCGCTAATGCTATTTTAATTTCTTCTTCTGCGTATGGAGCAGAGAAAACGCTGGATTCTGGGCATTGCTGGACATTCTGGGTGTACTCCCTTTCGATCTATTGTCTTTGTCTGGTGATGTCTTTGATGTTCTAAGGAAATGGGAAGCAATTTGGTTGGCAGTTACCGCAAGCGGTCGTAGCTTTGGTGGCACAGCTGCTCCCAGATGATGAAGCAGGGCCCACGCTTTTCTGCTGGAGTGTGTGAAGTTCAGCCCTCTACTGTTTTCGTCCATCTGTTTTAAGAGCGCTGTGGCTTGCTCAACAGCGCCAGTCTTTTTGTATTGCTTTAGTAGTAGTTCTGTAATGGATGACCAGCAAGGTGTGTACTCTTTGTGAAAACCATGCAGAATATTTTTTTCGCCACTTTCTTGATAAGTCCCATAAAACGCTGATAGTTTTTGGGAGATGGCTCTATCCAACGGATGCAATCTTCGACTGCCTTTCTAAAACCTTCCCAGTTAGCCTTGCGGAAGTTCCATCGTGGTCTTGGAAGTGCTTCAATGACAGGGATTTCCAGGCCAATTCAGTGAACTGTAGGGTGATGCTGGCTATGTGGGAATGGCCCAAGCACAGTCCTTGATGATCTTTGGTGACAAAGGACAGCTGTGGGTTATACGTTGTGTTCCAACGTGCAGAGAGGAATGTTGCTGGCTGTTTGGAATTGAAGACCAGCTCTACATCATCTGCTGATGCCCAATTTGTCAGCTGTTTGGCTGCCCTGTTGCTGGTATGGTAACCCCAATCAATATGGTGGCTGTTGAAGTCACCACTGAAGAGAGCTGGATGGGTCAGATTAGGAAGTGCTGGGTTTGGCCATTCTGAATTAGGTGACTTGTATACATTTGCGATAGTGAGTGCTCCAATCTGGATGGCTGCAAACGCCGCTTCTCTTGTTTCTTTATATTCCTTTGGTGGTTGCGTTCTTAATGCCACTTCTGACATAGGTGGTGGTGTCATGTTTAGCCGCACCAGTGCTTGCTATGAGGTTGTAACAGGTGATCTTCAGACGAAAGTTGTCTTCGCAGTGGGTTTCCTGGAGAAGCACCTTGTCAATATGATGTTCTTTTAGAGATCTGGCGAAATAGTTGTGTTTACTGCGTGATAGACCTTCGATGTTGAGCTGGTAGACACTGAATGAAGGGCTGATCTTAAATCTTTGGCTCTGAGATGGGTCATTTATAGCATTGAATGAACCGGGAGGATGAGTGTTCATCATTCGGTGACTAGTCGATGACATTCATTATGTCAGTTGGATAGTGCTAGTAGCACAAGTCCAAGAAACATTTAACAGTAGTGCCACGGGAAGGCTGTCATCACACTACCACTTTATGCATGAGATTTTCTCTCTTGCCTTTTACCTTGAGAGAGACTGAGTATTTTCCTAGCTTTATGATTTTGGTTCCCTGAGATACTGCTAACTGAATGCAAACCATTTTCTTTTCTGTGTACTGATACAATGCTGACATGAAACTTACTGTCTTTGAAGACTCTCTCAATTATCATGAAAAACGGGATGGAAAGTGTGGAGAAGAGGTTTTGGCTTATCCCATGAGGAGACATTTACCAAATATATGTACTCATGTGATTACCCATCCCCCAGACATGACTTTTTCACTCTGCTTAGATATAAGGAGTATTATTACCCCTATGTCACATATGTAGGGATGTTAACAGGAAAGCATGAGGCTTATTAGTATGCTTATCAGTTAACCTCTCAAACTGAAACAATTGAGCCTCACCCGTAACTCGTTAAAAGTCCACCTGCTGGCCATAATCGCATTTCATGTATATGTTGATGGTTCTTCTGTCTTTGCACATCCACTCAACAGACAGTTTCTAAAGGGCATTCAAGATGTGTAGCCTCCGATCAGATAGCCTACCTCAACATGAGATTTAAACCATATCTTCAAAGTCTTCACCCATGTACCCACTGAGCCCGTAGCTACTTGCTCCCTATTACACACGTCCATGAAAGTTGCATTCCTAGTACCTATAACTTCAGCCAGCAGAGTGAGTGGGATTGGATTGCTCATGGCTGAACCTCCCTACACCACATTTGCTAAAGACAAAATCATATTGCAACCACACCCAATCTTCTCTTCTGCCATAGCAGCTGCTAGATCACACCATTCCAAATTCTTAATTGTGAATGCTTTTTTAACCCAGAGTGCTTCCATTTGTCTGCAGAAGCAGAACATCTGCTGCAAAGAACTATCTGCTACTTCACTGAGAAAATTGCCCACATATGAGTGACTTCTCAAGAGACACGCATCAGACACAGGCGCAAAGCAATAGATTTTTGGATAGCCTAAATACATACAATAGACATTATTATTAAGATAATAGAAGTGAATCCTACATGTTTTGAATCCATCAGAGAGGTTATACTAGATTTCTGGAAGTGAGCTGGCAGTGCCAATATTGAAATATATGTGAGGATAGAACATAGAATTCTGCACTGAACAGTGGTTCTAGAAATTTAATAACTTTTCTGTTTGGATTCTTTCCAGCTGTGTTACAGTGTTGCTCACCTACTGCTCATCTAGATCCTCTTAGTGGTTGTGGCAGTCCTACAGCCTCAACCTACACACATTGCAGCTATTTCCAGGTGAGTGCACTAAGCTAAAATAAGAGGAAGCTGTGTGACCATGGAATACAGTACAGGCAGTCCCCGGGTTACGTACAAGATAGGGACTGTAGGTTTGTTCTTAAGTTGAATTTGTATGTAAGTCGGAACTGGTACATATTGTAGGGGAAACTCTAGCCAAACATTTCTCCAGAGTTCAGTTTTATTCTCCCACACCTCACTTCCCTCAGTCCTTTATTCTCAGGCTGAGGTGTCTGCTGAGAAAGGCCTCCCTGGTCTGCTGGGGCGGGGGGGGGGAGGGGGCGCTAGCTTCGCATCTCCCTGGTCTGCTGGGGGGAAGCAGCTAGTGCGGTGTTGCCTCACCCCGTTTGTAAGTAGGGATCTGATGTAAGTCGGATCCATGTAACCCGGGGACTGCCTGTAATATAAACGTCTGGAAAGGGGGTTATAGAATTGAAAGAGGAGACATAAAATTAATGTAAATGTAAAAACACCTGTAAGGACAGCTGTATATAAGTGGTTTTTGTAGCTCTCTGAATGGATGTCAAGCGTTCCATTCTCTGGAGCCACTTGCTCTGGGTGAGGCAATCACAGTGTAAGAGAAAACATTGCTAACTTCTTCAAGGTTTCTATTTGTCTTTGTTAGTGAATCTGTTTTTCAGATTTTAGTATTAATGTTGATAAATCTGGAGTATTAGCAGTCCACCAGGGATTAACTATCTTGGACAATGAGTTTCTCATACCACTGTGAAATCTTTCTAGTCTGCATACCAAGTAGGTTTCTTAATTTGCACTTCTGCAACTTTATCTAGTGGTTAGCAAAATCAAATCTGACTTATAAATCTGGTTTTTTCTCTCTAGTAACAGAGTAACCTAATGAAAATACAAATGCCCCATGTAATTGCAATAAAGAGGGAAGTATTGGAGAGCCTGTGTTTATTGGATATGAAAAGGTTTAAAATGGAAGGGGACCTTGTACTTTTTCATAAGAGACTAGTTAAGTGAGTTGTACTGAGAAAATAAACGCCTCTGTGAACTGAAAAGGGATTGGCTTTTCCAGACATGATTTTCTGGTTGTTCTTCTTGCTAAACACACAAATCCTTAAATATATTAATTCTAATCCTCTAGTCAGGGAGCTTTATGAGGTCCTGGAGAAACTTAAGCAAACTTAGGGCCAAATTGTGGTCTGATTAGTGTATCGGAGAAATAGTATAAAGAGACACTGATTAATCACATTGTAGGTGGCAGTGTAGAAGTAGAAGCATGTTTCACTGAGCTGCTCTTCTTTACCCCCCTGACCTGCACCTCCTGGGAGATGGGGGATCCTCTGATCATAAGATCCTTGGATGTAATAGGACACTGACCCATGTGATGGTTTGGTTCTTCTTCGAGGAGTGTCCCCGTGGATGCCCCATCTTAGGTGTTTCAGCGCCGCCGAGCTCGAGGTTGGAGATTTGTGACAGTAGTACCCCTGGCCGAGAGGCAAAGAGCCTGTGTGTGTGTTCTAAGGAGGCTGCTGCACATGCACAGCTGCCCCCCCCCATTCATTCCCTAATGCCATCCGTTGCGGTCGCTGATTAGCAGTCTTCCTTCATCCGCATCATACCTTTCCATCTACCTAGAATTTACCTCAGAAATCCCTCCTAATTGATTTAGCCTAATTCTTCTGACCCTTTACTTTCTATATTTAAAAAACAAAAAAACCCATAAAATGCATCTCTGGATAAGCATGAGAAGCCGCAATCTGAGCCCACACAGTGCCAGCTCCTTAGGCTATGCCATGCTCGCCCCAGATTTAAAAGATGTACAAGCTGCAGGCTATCCTTTTCAATTTCTGACAGGCACATGGAGTGTGTTCCTTATCGGGGCGAACACCACGTTGCAGAGCATTGCCCACACTGCCAAAAGCTCACAGCCTGATCCAGGAGATGGAGTGAGCTATAGCTTAAACTGCTGCAAATGGAGAAAAAGGCTTGGTCAGCGTCTGACTTAAAGCAGTCCACTCCTCCCAGACAAATATCACCTGGGACAGAGTCGGATACAGGGTCTAGCCTTGAGGACCATGAAAACAAAAACAAGAAAGGGTCCTATTCTTCCTTGGGGACCAACTCCCCATTGAGGAAGTGTGTTCCCCACAAAAATGCCGCACCGGCAACCCCACAAACAGGATGTGATAAACAACAGACAATGGGGACTGGCAAGGAGAAAAGCTGGAACCCTAAACACACACGGCATTCCTCACAGAAACTGCCAGAGGCAAAGCCTCAGCAGCGGCACCAAGCCAAACGGCTGTGGTACCATCTTCTACCCCAAACAGACACTGCTTGCAGAAAGCACCGAGTGTGAGCTAATCACTGGAGGCGTACCCGGCACCGCTTCCACATAATAAACAACTGGAGTTTCCAACAACACCACTCTGCACTTCACAAGCCTCCTGCCTCCCATCGCTACCCGCTCCACAGCCGCTTTCACAATTTACAGCTACAGAGGAGCTCACGGTGCAACCTTTCAATTACACAGGCCAACTCTCTTGCTTTGTCATTCAGTGACAACGAGGAGATGTTTTACAAATCATCGCAATTAAAGTGGTGCACCTCTCAAAGAGCACAACACAGCGAACAATGGCAGCTACCACAGTGGTTCCCAATCCAGTTTATGCCTAACTAGCCATATTGGGACCCCAGGCAGCTTATAGGCAACAACAGTCTGTCCAACCACTGCAGAGGAGCCAAATACTAAGGTCACAGGCATCTAACAGCTATACCATAGAACAATACAGCTCAGACTCAGAGGAACAGGAGGTGGACTATATGGGTGAAGAACAACGATCCCTGCCCCTTCTCCACCCACACAGAATTCCTCCACGTCCCTGCCACCAACTAAAGGTGATGACTTTAGGTTGTTTCAGGACCTCTTTAAGGTCTTACTATCTTTCTCTTTAAGATAGTAATAGAACTGTAGCCGTGTTAGGTCTGGTCTAGCTGAAACAAAAAACAGGACTATGTAGCACTTTAAACACTAACAAGATGGTTTATTAGGTGATGAGCTTTCATGGGTCTGGCCCACGAAAGCTCATCACCTAATAAACCATCTTGTTAGTGTTTAAAGTGCTACATAGTCCTGTTTTTGTTTCTCTTTTAAGATAGTCACTGACACCTTGGAGAGCTCTCTCTCAAACATGCCACAGACACAACACAAGCTTACAAACATTTTACAAACATCCTCTCATGCAAAGCTGGCTGTCCCCAAGAATGAGGCAATCATGGACCCTGCCAAAAATATATGGCTCAAACCAGCTACAGCCACCCCCACTTCTAAGTGTGTAGACAGAAAATACTACGTCTCTTCCAACGGGGCAGAATATCTTTTTCACAGCCGGTATCAGATTCTCTAGAGGTAGAAGCTGCAGACCAGTTGGGAAAACTACAAGTGACTCAAATAACTCCATACAATAAGAACTGGAAGAGTCTTTGACCAATTAACAGCTTTTATTGACTCAATGCCGGACAATAAGAGAGATCAGTGTAAAGCAAACATTAATATCCTGTACTGCCCTACAGGCCACGCTCGACTCAGCGGAAACAGCAGCTAGATCACTCGCTGCAGCCTTGGTAATGAAATGAGCCTCCTGGCTTCAACTTTTGGGATTTCCCAGAGAAGTTCAGTCCACTGTAGAAGACCTCCCATTTGAAGGTATGAAGCTTTTTGCAGAGTCCATGAACACCTCTCTGCATACCTTGAACGATTCAAGGGCTACCCTCAGAACTTTAAGCATTCAGGTACCTCTTACAAGAAGAAAGCAAAATAGATAATTCCAACAAAGATACAGACACACATCATTTAATCAACACTAACATCAATATGACAATAGACAACGTCTGAGAAAAAACAGATGGACACCGCCTTCTGACCAAGCCTCCGCTCAACAACCATCAATATCCAGGAAATAGTTTTGAAGCCCTGATCGAGTGTCTGACAACCCCAAAATTTCCGAGGTAGTAATCCACCTCATCCTCTGTATTTGGCAACAAACTAGCCGACTAGTGCATCCTGTTCATAACCCGCCCCCACCCTACTTTCCTTCCCCATCCCTTCGCAGGGACCCCTCTCACGAGTTATTGCTTCTACATGAGGCAGAACACTTAGGGTATGTCTACACTGCCACCCTAGTTCGAACTAGGGTGGCTAATGTAGGTATTCGAAGTTGCCTAATCTGAACTACCTACTCTGTGCCGCGTGTAGCCGCGGGCCCGGAGTCCGAACTACCGGGGCTTTAAAAATGTCGGCGCCCGGCAAGATGCAAATGAAGCCTGGGATATTTAAATCCTGGGCTTCATTTGCAACTTCGGTTGCCTACATTAACACCCTAGTTCGAACTAGGGTGGTAGTATAGACATACCCTCAGATAGAAAGCTGGCTAGACCAGGGTTTCCCAAACTTCTTACTTTAGTTGGAACCCTTTTTTTTTTTTCAGTACTGTTTTTTGCAGCCCAAAATATAAACGCATATAAAAAAAGAATTAAAAATGAATACATTTTCAGTTTTACCCGGCTGCATCCTCCGCCCAGCCTGGGCCAGGGCTTCAGGGACCTGACGCCGCATGGGCACTCCAGGAGGCGGGAGCAGGAGCAGATTGGGAGTAGGATATCTATCTAGGAGAGAGGGTTAGGAAGGGCAGGTTTGCCAGGTGTCCAGTTTTGTACCGGTCCAGTATTTGAGGGTTCTGCTCGGGAAACAAATTGAGAAAATACCGGACATATAAAATGTCCGGTATTTTCTAATTAGGTAAGTTTTATTACTATTAGGTGGATCAGTCCGTAGCTGCGAACTGCCTGGCTGGTAGATGTGCTCATGCTGTGCGAGTGTGTCTACGAGGCAGGCAGTTCACAACTACTCAAGGGAGGGTATGGGGGAGGGCAAAATGGAATCCCCGGGGCTGGACTCACTCGTGTACCCGGGTCTGCACGTGCCCAGGGAAGTCCCGCTTCCTGCTGGCCGATTCGTTCCTCCCGCTTCTCCTCCCGATCTCCCCTGGTTAGCCCCGCTGCCCCCGTCCAGCCCTGCTTCCGGCGGCTGGTTCTCCCATCCTTCTCCTCCCGATCTCCCCCGTCCAGTCCCCCCTACCCCCCACCCCAGCCCTGGCCAGCCTGCTGCCCCTATCCAGCCCTGCTTCTGGAGCCTGGTTCTCTAGTCCTCCTCCTCCCGATCTCCCCTGGCCAGCCCCTCCTGCCATCTGTCCAGCCCTGCTTCCGACACCCACCTGCCCCGATCTCCACCAGACAGTCCTGCTTCCCAAACCCTACTTCCGGCAGACGCCTGCCAGTCCACCCCAATCTCCGCCAGATAGCCCCGCTGCCCCCAACCCTGCTTCCACTAGCCGGCTGCCCGCCTGCCCCGATCTCCGCCGGACAGCCCTGCTGCCCCCAACCTTGCTTCCCGGCGGCCAGTTTCCCCCCCACCACACCACCTCCTAGCTTGCCCTACCCTGCTCCCCTCCTAGCAGCCACGCTGTGGCTCGGTATTTCTTTCCTGTGGTCCGGTACCGGGCTGTGGCCCATAGTTTGGGAAACGCTGGGTTAGAGCGAGGGGCTGGGAGTGCCTTGCTCTGGGAGAGAGGACGACGATTGGGTTAGAGTGGGGGACTGAAGGTACCTGGCTCTTGGGGAGAAAAGGGCAGGATTGGCTTAGTGTGGGTGGCTGGGGGTGCCTGGCTTTGGGGAAGTGGTGGGGGACTGGGTTAGAGTGGGAGGTGTGGAAGGAAGCTGAAGCACCTTAAACTCGAAGTCTTCATAGATGCAGAATAAGGCAGCCAGCACAGATGTCATATTTAAATTCCGGGGGGGCGGGGGCGGTGCGGGAGGGGAAATCTGCAGGTACCTGGTTTATACTGTGTTCTTTAAAGAAAATTCAAAATATGCCAGGCTGAAGCAATTATTCTGAGATATGAGTCTCTCCCTTATTGTCTTTGAACTTCTCATATTTGCAATCTGGGACAGTCCTGAAATTTTAGAACTATAAAAAAGCCATAATCTTCATAAAAAAAAAATGAGACCATACCAGAGATCAACAAGCTGGAGTGAA
The DNA here is from genome assembly GCF_049634645.1 of Pelodiscus sinensis. Lineage (NCBI taxonomy): Eukaryota > Metazoa > Chordata > Testudines > Trionychidae > Pelodiscus > Pelodiscus sinensis. The sequence goes on along the minus strand of NC_134731.1, from coordinate 18,940,751 downwards.
ACAGGCACTTCAGATTGTGCTAATCTACTTTTCAGATCAGTTTAATTTTAAGAAACTCACAGGACATAATAGGGCAGTAGTGTTAAATTTAAAATACATGGTGGGAATGCTTTTTTTTTTTTTTTTTTTTTTTTTAAGTGAGAGAATATTACTGTATTTTTAAAGGCTTTTTTAAAATTTGATGTTTGTTCTTTTTCAAGTTCTCTGAAGGTCTATGGACTGGCTGTGAATTTTTTAAGTGACTGGACACTTTTTTATTGGTTTTTGTCCTAAATGTCCGGTAATGTTATTTTTATCACTATTTTCTATACTATATTTATCTATTGATCGATAGATAGATAAAAATAAACATATAATACATGGTTCTTCTCACTCTATCCACAGCTATTTTGGCTTTTTGTCTCTAACTGGTTGGCTACCCCTGCTCTAAGCACTGTAACTTGGTATACACTGGCAGTTTACAGTGTTGTAACTTTCCGTGTGTTCCATACTTCTGAGCCAGAAAGTTACAGCACTGGAAAATGCTAGTGTAGACTTAGCCTTAATGGCAAATAGAGTTATGTGGTTTTTAAGCAAAAATAGTTTTAAAGGTTCTTGGTTTTTGTTTCCTTCTTTAGAAGGAAATAAGTGGAAAAAAATTGGTGGTTGTATAAGAAGTTTTTTTTTTCTTTTAAGGGGAAAAAAATCTTAACACCTTATAGAGAAAGTAGAAACTTTCAGTCTGGCAGAATAGTAATCCATAGACTGGACATAGGTCGTCCTTCAGTGGTCTATTGAAAATCTTTAATTTGATCAATCGATACTCACACTGTTAAGTTTTTAAAATAACAACCAAGGTCTTTTTAATAATATCCTAATGTTCTATTTGCACTTTGTGTATAATGATATGTGAAATTTTATATCTCTTATCTTTGCTCAAGTACCCTTGTTTCCAAACACTTAGGGTATGTCTCGACTACATGGCTGTGTCGCCAGAGCCATGTAGATTAGTTTACTAAACATACCCAAATGAAGCGGCGATTTAAATAATCGCCACTTCCTTTAAATTAAAATGGCTGCCGCGCTGAGCCGATCAGCTGTTTGTCGGCTCAGCGCGCTAGTCTGGACGCTCCGCAGTCGACATCAAAGGCATTTGTTGACTGCCCTGGTAAACCTCATCCCACGATTATTTAAATTATTTAAATTGCTGCTTCATTTGAGTATGTCTAGTAAACTAATCTACATGGCTCTGGCGACAGAGCCGTGTAGTCTAGACATACCCTAAGAGTGTAATGAAGACAGCTTTTGGTGATACCTTCAATCCTCAAGGTTTGACACTATTCATCCAATTTTTCCTGTCCTGAGTATCACTTGTGCAAGATAACACCCTGTTTTTTGAGGCTATATTATTCTTTTAATTCCTGAATCAAATTTCTCTCATTTTATGTGTTACAAGTTTTTGCTTTTTCAAAAATATAAGAGCCTATGCTCTTTGTATTTTCACACTGATGCTGAAACAGGATTGTAAAACTTTGCAGAAGACAAAAGCAATGATTGGTGCTTGAAAAATATATCTGACATCTCTGGCTAGATTTATGGTGACCAAATCTTTGAGCCATTCTAAAATTTAAAAGAAAGAAGGTATTTCTTCCCATACTGATTACTTGGATAAAGGGTAAGAGGACCATAGCATGTCCATTGTTGGTCAAGCCTAAGTTGTACATATGATCAGAGGTGAAAATAAGCAGGTGCACCCAGGTGCTTAATGAGTTGGCTGATCTGCAGCGAAAGTCAGCCTTAAAGAGCTAGCAGGGACCCAGTTTGCAATAGGACAGTGTATATAAGACAGTTTAAGTTACTTTCATCTCTGCTATGATGCATCTTTTCCTAAGGAAGACCTTGGAGTTCACTGACGACAAGAACTCAAAAAAGCTGAGGTCTTGGTTCTACAATTTTTCAGAGCAGACCTTTATGCTTCTGGAGGGGGAAAGGGTGACAAGGATAAGTGGGAAAAGAGTAGGTGCAAGTTTTTTTTTTTTTTTTTTTTTTTTTAAGTAAGGATGATATCTTGTACTTGTGGTAAACCAAGATACCCAAAAATAGCTTTAAAAAATTAGATTCTGTTAGTAGAAAATATCTCAGAAGTCCTTGGAAGGCAATATGGATCCCTATTGGGAGAATGCACAAAATGAGAATTAAAGTGGCCATGTCTCTCACCATTCCCAGCCCAATGGGAGCTGTAGGAAGCAGCAGCTAGCATGTCCCTGTGGCCCACACTGCTTCCTGCAGCTTCCTTTGGCTGGGAACAACAAACTGCGGCCACTGGGAACTGTGGGAGGCCATGCCTGTCGATGGTCAGCCTAAATAAAACGTCTTGCAGGCCACCAGCAGATTACCCTAATTGGCTGCATGCTGAAGGTTGCTGGCTCCTGCCCTTGGATTACATTACTACTGCAAACACTTCTAAAATAAATCCCTATTACATTCCTATTAATGATCTTGCAATTTATTTGGAGGCAAACAACATTTCTATTTAATGTAATAAAAGATGTAGAATAGGCCAGTATTGGAGAGAGGATTAGTAATCCCAGATACTGGGATGTGGCAGGAATATTGAATATTACAATTATGGTCTTCATTCTGTAATGTCATAGAATCGTAGAACCATAGAGCGGGAAGAGACCTCAGAAGGTCATCAAGTCCAGCCCCCTGCCCTAGGCAGGACCAATCCCAATTAAATCAACCCGGCCAGGGCTTTGTCAAGCTGAGACTTAAACACCTCTAGGGATGAAGACTCTACTACTTCCCTAGGTAACCCATTCCAGTGCTTCACCACCCTCCTAGTGAAATAGCTTTTCCTAATATCCAACTTGGACCTCTCCCACCACAACTTGAGACCATTGCTCCTTGTTCTGCCATCTGTCACTCCTGAGAACAGCCTCTCTCCATCCTCTTTGGAACCTCCCTTCAGGAAGCTGAAGGCTGCTCTCAAATCCCCCCTCACTCTTCGCTTCTGCAGACTAAACAAACCCAGATCCCTCAGTCTCTCCTCACAGGTCATGTGCTCCAGCCTCCTCATCACTTTTGTTGCCCTCCGCGGGACCCTCTCCAATGCATCCACATCCTTTTTGTGGATACACAATGTCACAATATTTTCTCTCCCCATTGGTGACAATAATTTTCTTCTCAAATTATCTGATTATTGCTTACATTTCTTTTGCTTCACTTAAAAAAAAATGAGCGAGAGAGCATTGCAGCCCTCTCCCTTCATTAACAAAAATGAGATCCTGTCCAGTCTTCCCTCCAGGTGGAGATATATAATGGGTGAAAGTGGACCTGAGAAGTGTAAGGCAGGTATTTAAGTGGAAGTAATTGATGGACTTGGAACATTACTAAGAACTAGTGTTGATGTAATAGACTTACTCCTGTAAGACATTTTGCTTGGTATTGCATGACAAGAAAGATGCAAAATTAACAAAGCACACATTAAATGGATTTAAGGCTGGCTAACTAGTAGATCTCAATATGTAACTGTAAACGGGGAATCATCCTTGAACAAGTTTGTTTTTAGTGAGATTGTATAGGGATCAGTTTTTGGCCCTATGCAATTTACCATTTTATTAATTACTTGGCAGAAAAAATAAAATCGATAGCTATAGAATTTGCAGATGACACAGGAAATGGTGAATAATGAAGCGGAAGGGTCACTTATTCAGAGCTACCTAGCTTGTTTGGTAGCTGTGTTCAAGCAAACACTATACATTTTTGTACACACCAACGAATGATTAAAAGATTAGAAAACATGCCTTATTATAGTCTTCTTATAATTACATATTTAAGGAGCACAATCTATTTATCTTAACAAAGAGAAGGTGAAGGAATGACTTGATTTAGTCTATATGTTTCCACATGGGGAACAATCAGCTCTTGGTTTAGCTTGAGAAAGATACAGATGATCTAATGTCTGGAACCTGAAGCTAGATCTACTCAGCAAAAGTAATTAAGCACAGGGACAACTTACCAACGGTCATGGTTGTTTCTCCATTCCTGATAATTTTTAAATTAAGATTGGATGTTATTCTAAAGATGTGCTCTAGGAATTATTTTGGGGACACGTTGTGGTTGGTTTGACCTTTTGGCCTTGGAATTTGTGAATCTAAGAAACTTTCAATATATCAGATATTTTATTAATAATTTTCTTATTACAAAAAAATTGTTTTCCCAGAATCCTCCAATGCAGTCATCATACCCAGTTGAATTTTTGCCATCTAACTGGCCATGCAATGCATCTGATGAAAACAAGAAGACAGAAGTAAACCTAGAGGCTGTCTTTCAGATTGTAGATGAGATGCATTCATCCCCCAAGCTGGAGATGGTAAAGGTGGAACCTGTGGAAAGCCAGTGTCCAACCCCACAGCCTAGTGCAGGCCAACAATTGATAGTTAATCCTGGGAATAATGATGCACCTTCCTCAAGTCATGCCAGCCAGCTGGAGCCTCTTACACCTGTAGATTCTGATATTACAACATTTATGGTGGGAACAGATCAAGCAATAGGCTGTTCTCTGCCACAGTCTTCTGAATTTATTTATACTATTCACACTACTGAATCTCTAGAGAATACTGCTTCACAAATGGTACAGGAACCTGCATCAACACAAGAAGCACATGCAAAACTGAAAGAACAGTTGAGCCATGCTTCAGCTCAGTCTCCAGTGGTGTTTCTTCAGGAAGGACTGCCATTCAGTCCACGGCAGGTAAGGGGGAGAAAGGAACACTGCAATATGTGTTCCTGTACTGCAGAATATTCTGCTGTGATAACCACATATCACAGTGAGGGCTTAGTCCTACAAATCACTTGTATGAGTAGTCCCATTGAAGTAGCTTTCTTTCAGTTTTACTTAAGTTAAGGATTGGTTGGATTGGACTTCTGGGGTCAGATTCCCAGCTAATGTAAATGCACATCACTCTGTTTTGATTTGGGCTTTGGTATTTACTCTGTCTTATGTCACTCAGGGCATGTCTACACTACAGAGTTGTTTCAAAATAACTCTCCTGATTTTGAAATAACAAGGTGAGCATCCACACAGCAAGCCCATTATTTCGAAAGAACGGGCTTGCTATAGCAAAATAATAATCCCTCATTCTATGAGGAATAACGCCTGTTTTGAAATTGATATTTTGAAATAGGGTTAGTGTGGATGCTCAACTGCTGTTATTTCAAAGTAGCTACTCCCCAGTGCTTCCTGGGGCTCTTAAGTTGATGTAGCATGTCCACATTAACGGAGCCTGCCTCAGACTGATTTTGAGGCTTCCCTGTAGTGTGAATGTGCTATTGCGAAATATTTATTTCGGGAGTTATTATTTCAAAATAAGTTATTTCAAAATAACTGTAGTGTAGACATAACCTAAGTGTTATTCCAAAGCTCTGAGCAATTAATTGATCATCTGTTAGTGTTCTTAATTTATCCTAACTATTTAACTCATTTTTTTTGTTTCATTGGGGAAAAATTTCTCTCAACCCTGTGTTTTGTAATATCACTTTGATTAAATATTAGACTTAGAGATGCTTTTAGAAATGCATATAGAATTGTGGCAGTTTTGCAGGCACGTAGGTAGTTAGATGCTTTACTGGTCATTAGAGTATGTAGTTACACCTTTTTGAGCACATGTTTAAAAATCTGACCTTGAAGACTTTTTTGCTTAATATTACATTAGGATGGAGCTCACATTGCTGATCTCATAAGTAATGTTACAAAACTTAACTTCGGTGCCAAAAAAGATAATGGAGCAAATAATTAAGGAATTCATCTGCAAACATCTGGAAGATAATAAAGTGATAGGTAACAGCCCACATGGATTTGGAGGGAGAAACAGTAACAGGAAACTTGGACATGGCAGAGATGCTCAATGACTTCTTTGTTTTGGTCTTCACCGAGAATTCTGAAGGAACGCTTAACATAGTGAATGCTAGTGGGAAGGGAGTAGTTTTAGAAGGTAAAATAAAAAAAAGAACAAGTAAAAAATCACCTAGAAAAGTTAAATGCCTGCAAGTCACCAGGGCCTGATGAAATGCATCCTAGAATACTCAAGGAGCTGATAGAGGAGGTATCTGAGCCTCTAGCTATCATCTTTGGAAAATCATGGGAGACGGGAGAGATTCCAGAGGACTGGAAAAGGGCAAATATAGTGCCCATCTATAAAAAGGGAAATAAGAACAACCTAGGAAAGTACAGACCAGTTAGTTTAACTTCTGTGCCAGGGAAGATAATGGAGCAAGTAATTAAGGAAATCGTCTGTAAACACTTGGAAAGTGGCAAGATGATAGGGAACAGCCAGCATGGATTTGTAAAGAACAAATCATGTCAAACCAATCTGATAGCTTTCTTTGATAGGATAACGAGTCTTGTGGATAAGGGAGAAGCGGTGGATGTGGTATACCTAGACTTTAGTAAGGCATTTGATACGGTCTCGCATGATATTCTTATCAATAAACTAGGTAAATACAACTTAGATGGGGCTACTATAAGGTGGGTGCATAACTGGCTGGATAACCGTACTCAGTAGTTATTAATGGTTCACAATCCTGCTGGAAAGGCATAACAAGTGGGGTTCTGCAGGGGTCTGTTTTGGGACCGGCTCTGTTCAATATCTTCATCAACGATTTAGGTATTGGTATAGAAAGTACGCTTATTAAGTTTGCAGATGATACCAAGCTGGGAGGGGTTGTGACTAGTCTGCAGGATAGGGTCATAATTCAAAATGACCTGGACAAATTGGAGAAATGGTCTGAGGTAAAGAGGATGAAGTTTAATAAAGACAAATGCAAAGTGCTCCACTTAGGAAGGAACAATCAGTTTCATACATACAGAATGGGAAGCGACTGTCTGGGAAGGAGTACGGCAGAAAGGGATCTAGGGGTTATAGTGGACCACAAGTTGAATATGAGTCAGCAGTGTGATGCCGTTGCAAAGAAAGCAAACATGATTCTAGGATGCATTAACAGGTGTGTTGTGAGCAAGACACAAGAAGTCATTCTTCCGCTCTACTCTGCGCTGGTTAGGCCTCAATTTGAGTATTGTGTTCAGTTCTGGGCACCGCATTTCAAGAAAGATGTGGGGAAATTGGAGAGGATCCAGAGAAGAGCAACAAGAATGATCAAAGGTCTAGAGAACATGACCTATGAGGGAGGGCTGAAGGAATTAGGTTTGTTTAGTTTAGAAAAGAGAAGATTGAGAGGGGACATGATAGCAGTTTTCAGATATCTAAAAGTGTGTCATAAGGAGGAGGGAGAAAACTTGTTCATCTTGGCCTCTGGGGATAGAACAAGAAGCAATGGGCTTAAACTGCAGCAAGGGAGGTTTAGGTTGGACATTAGGTAAAAGTTCCTAACTGTCAGGGTAGTCAAACACTGGAATAAATTGCCCAGGGAGGTTGTGGAATCTCCATCTTTGGAGATATTTAAGAGTAGGTTAGATAAATGTCTGTCAGGGATGGTTTAGACAGTATTTGGTCCTGCCATGAGGGCAGGGGACTGTACTCGATGACCTCTTGAGGTCCTTTCCAGTCCTAGTATTTTATGATTCAATGATCTGTAAAGAACAACTCATGTCAAACCAATCCGATAGTTTCTTTGATAAGGGGAAAACAGTGGACGTGTTATACCTAGACTTCAGTAAAGCATTTGATATGATCTTGCATAACCTTCTTATCAATAAACTAGGGAAATACAATCTAGATGGTGCTATTATAAGGTGGGTGCATAACTCGCTGGTTCACAGTCATGCTAGATGGGCATAACAAATGGGGTTCTTCAGGGGTCTGTTTCGGGACCAGTTCTGTTTAATATCTTCATCAATGATTTAGATATAGGCATAGAGAGCACACTTACTAAGTTTGCAGATGATATAAGAACTAGGGATGTAAGTGACTAGTCACTATTCCCCCCACTGTTTTTGTCAGAGAGAGGCAGCAAGTGGGGGGAGCAGGATCAAGTGCTGGGGGGAGAAATGGCAGGGGGATGCAGTGGGGATCTGGCGGTGCATCTGACTTTGAAATGGAGTGTGAGCAGGCTCTTGCTACATTTCAAAAATGGAAGTGCTGCAGAGAGCCTGGGGCAAGCTGGGGACTCAAACAGTCTCCCACTGGCCCCTCACTTCCAGCACTTTGTTTTTAAAATGTACAATAGCCGGAGGAGGGCTCATGTACATTTCAGAAACAAAGCACCACTGAGTATGTCAGGGCACCACAGGTTGACAACTGTGAGCTGCTTGAAGAAAAACTTGTGTGTGTTTGTTTTAAACCTGCTACCTATTTCATTTGGTGACCCCTAGTTCTTATATTATTATCAAGCTGGCAGGGGTTGTAAGTATTTTGGAGGATAGGGTCATAATTCAAAATTATCTGGACAAACTGGAGAAATGGTCTGAGTTAAATAGGATGAAGTTTAATGCAAAGTACTCTACTTAAGAAGGAACATTCAGTTTCACACATACAGAATGGGAAACAACTGTCTAGGAAGCAGTACTGCAGAAAGGGATCCAGGGGCCAGAGTGGACCACAAGCTAAATATGAGTCAACAGTGTGACGCTTTTGCAAAAAAAAGCAAACATGATTCTGGGATTCATTGACGGGTATTGTGAGGAAGACACGAGAAGTCATTCAGCTCTACTCTGTGCTGATTAGGCCTCAGATAGAGAATTGTGTCCAGTTCTGGGTAACACATTTCAAGAAAGATTTGGAGACATTGGAGAAGGTTCAGAGAAGAGCAACAAAAATGATTAATTGTCCAGAAAACATGACCTGTGATGGAAGACTGAAAGAATTGGGCTTGTTTAGTTTAGAAAAGAGAAGACTGAGAGGAGCCATCATAGCATATTTCAAGTACCTATAGGGGTGTTATAAGGAGGTGAGAGAAAAATTGTTCTGCTTGACCTCTGATAGGAGAAAAAGCAATGGTCCAACCTAAACCTCCCTTGCTGCAGTTTAAGACATTAGGAAAAACTCCCTAACTGCCACGGTGGTTAAACACTGGAATAAATTGCGGAATAGGTTGTGGAATCTCTATCACTATCACTGGTGACATTTAAGAGCATGTTAGGTAGGCGTCTATCAGGATTGGTCCTGCCTTGGGCAGGGGCCTGGACTTGATGACCTCTTGAGGTTCCTTCCAGTTCTAGGATTCTATGATTCTATAAGAACAGCAAGATACTCAAGTATTTTTCTTTTTATAGTTTATACCTATTGAAAATACAGATGTCTGTGCTGAGTGAAATTGGACCAATTTTCTTTTATATCATCCAAACTCCAAATAGTGTGTTCTCTTCATCCCATCAGAGAGAGAGAATTTTATCAGCTTTAAATCCCCTAATGTATTCAGTGGGTTCTGATTTTTTTTAAAGGTGGAGCCTAATATCAAATGTCAAACCAATCCATCAGAGACACCTGTGTCTTCGGCACAGATAGGATTCCTTATTTCAGATGTGGGACCTCTGAGCAAATCTGCCAAAGACACTGCCTCATCCATACAAGCCAAGTGCAGAGAGAGAAGAAGCAGTTCACAGAAGGGCAAGTCTCCTGGTAAGAACTGGGTCCATAACTTTTCCAGGGTTTACCAAGACTGTGTAGCTGAGCTGTGTAGCTGAGACAAAAAGAATGATGAACAGCTTGGATTATGCTAGGGATGTTAAAATGTGTTTATTTTCAGTGGTTACACATTTACATGCGGGGGACCAGGCGGGAGCTGGTGCTTATGGGGAACTAGCTTTTAAGCTGTCTCCCGCCCTCCCAAGTGCTGCCTCTGTGGGATGCAACAGTGGGTGTGTGGACGGCAGGTGGCTGCGGCTCCATGGGAGTCAGCATCAGTAGGCTGGCTTAAAAGTTGGCTCCCTGCGCATACCTGCTCCTGCCTCTCCCCATCCCTGCACTGCTGCCTCTGATACAGGGGCAGCAGTGCAGGCTGTCATTAAGGGAATACCTACAATATTATCTTCCTGGTTTCCAAAGTCCTTCTCCAAGATATGCCTTAGCACTAATGAGCAAAATTCTTAGTCTTAAGGAACAGCCTTCTTTAGAAAAATAAGTAACACAAGTAAAGACAAAGCCAAAAGAAAATACAAATATATCCTGATCATAATCATCTCAATAAGGTTCTTCTTCGAGTGGTTGCTCATGTCCATTCGAAGTAGGTGTGCGCACTGCGTGCACCGCGTCTTCCAGAGTGTTTTCCCTAGCGGTACCCGTAGCGCCGGCAGGGCGCCCCCTGGAGTGGCGCCGCCATGGCGGGGCATAAGTACCCCTGCCGGCGCTGCCCCACCTCAGTTCCTTCTTACCGCCGTGACGGTCGTTGGAGCGTCTCTATCTCTCTTAATCTCTAGTTAGTTAATGGTTCCCGTTCTATCACTTATCTGTAAATAGTTCTATTAGTTAGATTGTTAGGTTCTTTGTTTTCTCCCTCCTCCCCCTCTGGGGGTGAGGAATGCCAGGGCCGCAAGGCTTCAAGGCGTGCGCTGACTGCGGGAAGTTTATGCCCAGAGGCGACCCACACGACAGTTGCCTCAAGTGCCTGGGTGAGGCCCATCTCGCTGTTGTTTGCAAGATCTGTAAGTCCTTTAAGCCCCGCACGAGAAAAGAAAGAGTTTCCCGCCTGAAGCTTCTCCTCATGGAGACAGCGCTACAACCGGTGCCGCCGGAACAGCCTACGGTGTGCAGTGCACTGGCTTCCACGCGTGAGGCCCCTCACCGGCACCGTGCGTTGGCATCGAGGTCTCGGCACCGGTCTCACTCTCCCCCGTCCAAGAGGGTGAAGAAGTCCCGGGGAAGGTTCCCTGCAAAAAAGTCGGTCCCGGCCAGGTACGGCGGTGCTGGCTCACCGGTGCGCACATGGCCTGTGGTGCACCGCAGTCGGTGGGGAGACCCCGATAGTCCCAGTCGCCTCCCTTCGCACCGCCCATCCACACCGGACACTTTTGAAGCGGCGCAGGACCTCATTAGCCTCACGACCTCCCCTCCATCGTCGGTTGAGATGGAAGGGTAGAGATCCCCCTCGCCAGAGGCTGAGCTGCTTACAACTTTGCCCAAGCATGACCCAGGTCGGCATGCTAAGGCAACTCATGCGTCGGGACCACCCCATGTGGGGTCAGTACCGATCGCTACCACGGCACCGTTCTTGACATCGGTTCGCCAGTCCTGGTCAGCTTTGGGCCGTGCTCGAACTTCGGTGCAGCTGAGCTCCTTGCCAGCCCCTCGCCTGGCGGTACCGGTGCTGTATCCCTGCAGCCGTGTGGCGTCCACTCAGGGATCTCTCTCCTCCACAGCACTGGGCCTCCTGGAGTTGATGTCCGTCTCCGCGCCCTCACAAGCATCGGCCTCAACCCGATGGCCGTCGACGGCTCCTACAGCACCGCCTCCGGTACTGGGTCTGGGTCCCCCGGTACTGTGCGCGATGGCATCGTCTTTCCCGGCACCGGGCCTAGGCACCCCGGTGCCGCAGCCGCTAACAACGGCTACTCAACTGGCACCGGGCCTGAGCACCCCGGTGCTGCAACTATCAGTAACTTCTCAACCGGCACTGGGCCTGGTCACCCTTGTGCCGCAACTGCCGGCGGCGACTCTCCCGGCACCGGGCCTGGGCACCCTGGTGCCGCAACTGCCGGCGGCGACTCTCCCGGCACCGGGCCTGGGCACCCTGGTGCCGCAACTGCCGGCGGCGACTCTCCCAGCACCGGGCCTGGGTCTCCCGGTGCCACAGCTGGCGACGACTTTCCCGGCACCGGGCATGTGTCCTCCGGTGCCGCAACTCGTTCGGCCCCGCCGTACTCACGCGGGCAAGCCAGAATCTATGGCAAGGTTTGCCCCGCACTCGTCTTCGGCTCCGCCTTGGCCGGAGTTGGATTATTCATCGGATTCCGATGCAACCTCTGTCCGGTCAAGGTCCTCGGGAGCGTCCTCGTCCCACAGGTCTCGGTCCCGGCACCGACAGGACCGCCCTCAGCAAATCTGGCCCCTGCATCCGCAGTGGCCCTTTTGGACTTCCTGGGCCTACCATCAGTGGCAGGGGCCGGTGCCCCCTCCTTCGGTGTCGGAGGCTTTGGGTCACCGCTCCCAACCTTCGGCATCCCTCTCTCGGGCGCCCCCCCTCCACTTGGGGCGCCACAACCAGACCCGGCGGCACAGGCACCGGCATTGGAGGTGAACCCGCAGGGGATGCAGGATGCCCAACTGGCACCGCACTTGGCGCCATCTGGCCGTATTCCAACTCAGGAATCGTCCTATTCGTCGTCCCCAGACGAGGCTCTAGCAGACTCGGCACCCAGTCTGCCTTCCATGGATGCCCGTACGCACCAAGAACTTCTCCGGCGCATGCCTTTGAATCTAGCCGTCCCAGTGCAACCTGTCGTCGAGAACACGGATCCAATGGTGGACATCCTCACTGAGGACGCGCCCACGCGGTTGGCCTTACCACTCAATAAAACGGTGACCAAGATCTCTAATGCCCTGTGGCAGACGCCGACGTCCTTGACCCCCTACCTTAAAAGGGGCCGAGAGGCGCTATTAAGTCCCACACTTGGGGCATGAGCATCTGTATTTGCAGCCCATCCCAGGATCCTTGGTCGTGCAGGCCGCGGCCCAAAAGGAACGGCTCCCTCAGCCTGGCCCAGCCGTTTAGGCTCTCTTGCCTTTGGAGATGGATCTGATGGGCCGTAAGGTTTACGCCACAGGGGCACTACAACTCCGCATCGCTAACCAGCAGGCGATGTTAAGCCGGTATGCCTTCAATACCTGGCAGGCGGTTGAAAAGTTCTGGAACAGGCTCCCAGCGGAGGACCGTCAGGAGTTCGCAGCCATTGCCTCTGAAGGCAAAGTCATCGCATGAACTGCCCTCCAGGTGTCCTTGGATACCGTTGACTCAGCAGCCCGCAGTATGGCGACTGGCGTCGTGATGCGTCACGGAGCCTGGCCGCACGTGTCAGGGATTCCCCCTGATGTTCAAAATACAATCCAGGACTTGCCGTTCGAGGGAAACACTTTGTTCTCGGAGCACACTGACTCTAGGCTCTATACCCTGAAGGACACAATGTCCACGTTGAAATCCTTGGGTATCCACACGCCTGCCCCGCAGCGTCAACAGCTGCTCTATCGACAGCAGGGGAGAGCGCAGCCCCAGGTCCCCCGTGGGGATTACTGGAGGCGCCGCTCCCGGGCCTCCGGTGGAGGTTTCGGGGCGGCTGTGCATCCCCAGAGCACTAGGGGTCGACATCGTCGCCCCAGGGCGGATAACCATTGGGGAGGTCCCCATGGCCCTTCCCATCAGGGCAAGCTGCAGTTTTGATGCCCTATTCGAGGGTCTCGTACCAGTCTCCAACCCTGGGCCCCCGTTTGGGGCCAGGTTATCCCTTTTTGCCTGTGCATAGGCACTAATTACTTCTGACGCCTGGGTTCTGGACATAGTAAATGGAGGCTATACTATCCCATTCCTGGGCCCACCGCCTTCAAACCCCCCTTCCCCAACCCCACTAAGGGACACGCCTCACGAACGCATCCTGCGCCAGGAGGTGTCTGTGCTCCTTTCAAAAGGGGCAGTAGAGGAGGTTCCCCCACACCTGCGGGGAAGAGGGTTCTAGTCCCGATATTTTGTTGTCCCCAAACCAAAGGGAGGAGTTCGTCCCATCTTGGACCTCAGAAATTTAAACAAGGCGGTCATAAAACACAGGTTCAGAATGGTGACCCTGGCCTCGGTCATCCCAGTGCTACAGTTAGGAGACTGGTACGCGACCCTTGACCTCAAGGACGCCTACTTCCACGTGGCAATCAGAACCAGCCACAGGAGATTCTTCAGGTTTATGGTGGGTCAATACCATTTTCAGTTTACGGTGCTCCCCTTTGGATTATCCACGGCACCAAGGGTGTTCACCAAATGTATGGCTGTGGTTGCGGCGTTTCTCTGCAAACAAGGGGTGCACGTGTTCCCGTACCTCGACGATTGGCTAATCCGAGGTTGCTCGTACGAGCAGGTGAAAGCTCACGTGACACGAAAGCCCTCTTCTTAAGACTCGGGCTTGTGCTAAATGACGAAAAGTCGTCCCTAACTCCCTCCCACCACATAGAATTCGTGGGGGCTCTTCTCGACGCAAGGGTGGCAAGGGCTTTCCTTCCCAAGACCAGGTTCCTATCCATAGTGGAGCTGATTTCAGGGATTACCTTGTCCCCTATTACGACCCCTCGGGTCTGCTCCAGGCTCCTGGGCCATATGGCGGTGTGCACGTACACGGTGCGCCACGCCAGAATGAGAATGAGACCCCTACAGGCTTGGTTGGCGAAGGCCTTCAGCCAGTCCCGGGGTCTCTGGGACTCAATCATAACGGTGCCCCTGGAAATCCTGACCTCCCTCCAGTGGTGGACCCAGGAAACCGTGGTGTGCATCGGGGTCCCTTTCAATGTCCCTTCCCCCTCCCTCACGCTGGTCACCGATGCGTCCGACCTGGGCTGGGGAGCACACTTGGGACGGCACAGGACTCAAGGCCATAAACGTCTGGGAATTGGGGGTGGTGAGGAGGGCCCGCGAAGCCTTCCTACCAAGGCTCTCTCACCGCTTGATCCTGGTTCGTTTGGACAATACGGCAGCGGTCTTTTATATCAACAAGCCAGCGGGAGCCCAGTCACCTCCCCTCTGCAAAGAGGCCCTTCTGCTCTGGCATCTGTGTGTGGAACACGACATCACGCCACAGGCAGAGTACCTTCCGGGGTGCAAGAATCTGTTAGCAGACACCCTGAGCAGATCCTTTGGAGCCCACAAGTGGTCGCTCAAGGATGCCGTTCTCCGCCAGGTTTTCCACAGGTAGGGTTATCCCCTCCTAGACCTGTTTGCTTAGGCACACAACACAAATTGCCAGAACTATTGTTCCCTACTGGGAGTGGGGAAATATTCCTTGGGGGATGCCCTGACGGCTGTGTGGCCAGAGGGCATTCTCTATGCCTTTCCCCCGTTCCCCCAAGTTTCCAGGGTGTTGACAAGGGCTCAGACATTTTGGTCCATGATAATTCTCATAGCCCCCAGGTGGCCCAAGCAATTCTGGTTCCTCATCCTGGTGGACATGCTCACACAAGACCCAATAGCGCTCCCTCCAGTCCGGGACCTGCTAACCCAGCCTTGGGACGGGGGGATCATGGTTCACCTGAATCTCAGGTCTCTCCACCTAACGGCCTGGTTTATCCATGGCTGAACCAACCTGAAAGGGAATGTTCCCAGGAGGTTCAGATGGTGCTCCTCAGTAGCAGGAAACCCTCTACTAGATGGTCATATGCTGCCAAGTGGCGGCACTTCTCATCTTGGGCATCCCGAAGAGGAGTTCACCCGTCCTCGGCTCCCGTCCCAACTATCTTAGACTATCTTTTCCAGCTTCGGTCCAGTGGCCTTTCTTTTTCTTCTATCAAAGTCCATGTGGCATCTCTCTCCGCCTTCCATGTTGGTACGGCAGGAGTTTCCCTTTTTTCTGACCCGGTGGTTAAAAGGTTTCTTACTGGTCTAGAGAAGCTGTATCCCTCGGTGAGGGCCCCGCTTCCCGCCTGGGATCTCAATGTGGTTCTGCACAGACTTATGTCACCCCCCTTTGAACCACTAGCCATGTGTTCACTGAAGCACCTCTCGTTGAAGGTTGTTTTCATCGTGGCCATTACCTCTGCTCGAAGGGTTTCGGACACTAACTATTGATCCGCCCTACCTTGTTTTCTCACATAGCAATGTAAGGCTCCAGCCTCACCCAGCCTTCCTCCCAAAGGTAGTGTCACCATTCCACCTGTCCCAGGAGATTTATCTCCCGTTTTTTTTCCCAAAGCCTCATGCCTCCCCTAAGGAGAGAGTGCTTCACTCCCTGGACGCTAAGCGAGTGCTGGCGTTCTACATTGAGAGGACCAAGCCTTTTTGCAAATCCCAACAATTGTTTATTGCATTCGGGGACAGAGTGAAAGGGACAGAGGCCATCACACTGGGTTGTTCAGTGTATTACAGAATGTTATCAACTGGCTGGTAAAACCCCACCCAGAGTAAAGGCAC
Source organism: Pelodiscus sinensis (assembly GCF_049634645.1). Lineage (NCBI taxonomy): Eukaryota > Metazoa > Chordata > Testudines > Trionychidae > Pelodiscus > Pelodiscus sinensis. Next base: position 18,924,722 of record NC_134731.1, on the reverse strand, counting down.
ACACTACCAGGGCACAGGCGTCCTCGGTAGCATTTGGTGCTCAGGTGCCAATTACGGAAATTTGCAGGGCAGCCACATGGTCGTCCCTCCATACTTTTACGGCGCACTATGCGCTAGCACAGCAAGCCTGGGAAGACGCAGGCGTGGGCTCTGCAGTCCTGGAATCTGTGATGTAAATATGTTCTATTGTCAGTGTTGTTACCACGTGCCTTATGTGCATTGGCTTGTCCAAATAAATCCGTTTTATTTGTTCACCTTTTTCATGTCTCTGGTGGTCTGACTGCTCCGACCCCTCCTCCGTGGGGTTAGCTTGGTAGTCACTTTCTTCGAATGGACATGAGCAACCATTCGAAGAAGAAAATAACAGTTACTTACCTGTAACTGTTGTTCTTTGAGATGTGTTGCTCATGTCCATTCGACTCCCACCCTACCTCCCCTTCGTCGGAGTGTCCGGCAAGAAGGAACTGAGGTGGGGCAGTGCTGGCAGGGGTACTTATGCCCCGCCATGGTGGCGCCACTCCAGGGGGTGCCCTGCCGGCGCTACGGGTACCGCTAGGGAAAACTCTCCGGAAGACGCGGTGCACGTGGTGCGCACACCTACTGCGAATGGACATGAGCAACACATCTCGAAGAACAACAGTTACAGGTAAGTAACCGTTATTTTTTTCCTTCATCTTTATATTTACTGACTTAAAAAAAAAAAACCAACCCTGACCAGCGAGGCTATCCCTAGATGCTATGGTAGTGGGGACAATCCCCCGTCCATCCAGGTCCTCCCCCCCCCCGCAACACATCTTCCTGCCCCTGAACTGCCCCAGCCCTGCCACCACTCCAGCTCCTCCTCACTGCTGCCCCTTCTGCACCCCTATTCTATCCCTTCCGTCATGTTCCCTCCCAAGTGATGCTAGTAGCTGGTGGAGCGGAGTTGGCTGGGGCCTGGCTACTGTGCTTCCTGCCAGTGAGTATAGAGGTGCAGCCAGTACCAGGTCACCTGTTAATCTCCGAGGCTGCCCTTGGCTCCTTCCTTCTAAGGCCCCCCAAAGCACAGAACCTGGGGCGATTGCCCCTAAACTGGCCTATAGACAGAATTGCTCTGCTGAAGAGTCTTCTATGTGGTGGTGTTATATTAATTTTGGACCCAGGATAATGGAGAGACAAGGTGGGTGAGGTAACTGAGAAAGGGATCTGTGTAGTTCAAAAGTTTGTCTCCCTCACCAACAGAAGTTTGTCCAATAAAGGATTTTACCTGGCAACTGAAGAGTTCGCATTTATTAAAATGTTGAGATTTAGAAGTTTAATATTGAACACAAATATTTCAAAGCTTTGGCTTTTAAATATGCAGTATGTTCTTTTATGTGCAATAAACTAGGAATCATACAGTGTTCATTTACGTTGAGTAATTAAGTAATCCAAAATGTCTTTACTGATGTATCATAAATATAATCTTGACTTTGGGGAAGTTAAACTAGACTAGATAGGTAGTTATTCAATTTCTCTGAACAGAGAACAAGGTGAAATAATTACTGGAAAAAGCTGATCTATAAGGGTATGTCTACATAGCAACATTATTTCGAAATAACTTAGTCCGCATCGACACAGCAGGCAGTTATTTCGAAATAATGTCAAAATACTGTCAAACTGTAGGACTTCTAACTCCTACTCCTGTAACCCTCTTTGTACAAGGAGTAATGGAAGTCGGAGGAAGAGTGCTCTATTTCAAAATAAGTGCTGTGTAGACGCTCCCAATTTCAAAATAAGCTATTTTGAAATAAACTGCACAATTGACGTAGCTCAATTTGCATAGCTTATTTTGAGTTAAGCCTTACTGTGTAGACGCACCCTTAAAATGACATTTTAAAAAATAGTCTGTGGCTGATGACTTGAGGATAGTCTCTTGCTGCTCAGTTGTCTTTCCATCTACAGTGAGGTTCCTCTCCCTGGTGCTATGGCTGGCTGGAATACATAGCATATATCTAGCCAGCATGATCAATTTGGGGCACACAACACTGTGTTCCTTCCACTAGTTCAATATATCTTGTTCACTTTTCCTGGTGGCCTTCTGTGTTTTATACTGCTGCATTTCATCATCTATCTTGATGTATATTTTCCTATTCATCAAAGTCAGACTGTGCTTTTTCAGCAGCAGTCAGTATTGTTGCACCTTTTTCTAGGGTTGGTTCCATTTCCTTTCAAGTTTTTAATTAGCGTTCACACATTGGAATGAACTAAATTTAGGCCCAGGAAACACCTCTATCTTGTGTAGGTCCTGTATTTTCTTTTGATTTTTTTCAAGCCACTCACAATAACATCGCCTGATGTATCCCAAGAAAGAGGATTACAATGTCATTTGTTTCTCAAACCATAGCATTACTAAGTTCCACTTCATAAAAGGGTCAGACTCAGAAGAATGACATCATTGAGTTCAGGGGGTAGCTGAGTTAGTCTGTAAAGGATAAACTTAAAAAAAAACCCAGCAAATACTCTGGTAGCACTTTAAAGACTAACAAAACATGTAGATGGTATCATGAGCTTTCATGGGCACAGCCCACTTCTGGTCATCTGAAGAAGTGGGCTGTGCCCATGAAAGCTCATGATACCATCAACATGTTTTGTTAGTCTTTAAAGTGCTACCAGAGTATTTGCTGGTTTTTTTTTTTATCATTGAGTTCATGATTCTAAGGAATGGTAGAAAGGAGAACAGCAAAATAGAGAGAATGGATTTCGGGAAGGCAGATTTTGGTAAAGTTAGATGTCTACAAGTCACCAGGGTCTAATGAAATGCATCCTAGAATATTCAAAAGAGTTGATAGAGGAGATATCTGAGCCTTTAGCTGTCATCTTTTAAAAGTCATGGAAGTAGAGAGATTCCAGAAGACTAGAAAAGGGCAAATATAGTGCCCATCTATAAAAAGGGAAATAAGAACAACCAAGGAAACTTCAGACTAGTCCGTTTAACTTGTGTACCAGGGAAGATAATGGAGCAAGTAATTAAGGAATTCATCTGCAAACACCTGAAAGAAAATAAGGTGATAAGTAACATCCAGCATGGATTTGTAATGAACAAATCATGTCAAACCAATATGATGGATGTATATCTAGACTGTAGTAAGACATTTGATAAGGTCTCGCTTGATATTCTTATCAATAAACTAGGCAAATACAACTTAGATGGGGCTACTATAAAGTAGGTGCATAACTAGCAGGATAACTGTTCTCAGAGTAGTTATTAGTGGTTCACAATCGTGCTGGAAGGGCATAACAATTGGGTTCCTCAGGGGTCTGTTTTGGGACCGGTTCTGTTCAATATCTTCATCAACAATTTAGATATTAGCATAGAGAGTATGCTTATTAAGTTTGCAGGGAGGGGTTGCAACTGCTTTGGAGGATAGGGTCATAAATCAAAATGATCTGGACAAACTTGAGAAATGGTCTGAGGTAAATAGGATGAAGTTTAATAAGGACAAATGCAAAGTGCTCCACTTAGGAAGGAACAATCAGTTTCACACATACGGAATGGGAAGCGACTGTCTAGGAAGAAGACCTACAGAAAGGGATCTAGGGGCCATAGTGGACCACAAGCTAAATATGAGTCAACAGTGTCGTACTATTTCAAAAAAAGCAAACATGATTCTGGGATGCATTGATGGGTGTTGTGAGCAAGACAAGAGAAGTCATTCTTATGTTCTACTCTGCGCTGATTAGGCCTCAATTGGAGTATTGTGTCCAGTTCTGGGCACCACATTTCAAGAAAGATGTGGAGAAATTGGAGAAGGTCTAGAGAAGAGCAACAAGAATAATTAAAGGTCAAGAGAACATGACCTATGAAGGAAGACTGAAAGAATTGGGCTTTAGTTTAGAATAGGAGAAGTCTGAGATGGGACATGATAGCGGTTTTCAGGTATCTAAAAGAGTGTTACAAGGAGGAGGGAGAAAAATTGTTCTCCTTGGCCTCTGAGGATAGGACAAAAAGCAGTGGGCTTAAACCGCAGCAAGGGAGGTTTAGGCTGTACATTAGAGAAAAACTTCTTCACTGTCAGGGTGATTAAACACTGGAATCAATTGCCTAGGGAGGTTGTGGAATCTCTGTCACTGAAGATATTTAAGAGCAGGTTAGACAGACATCTATCAGGGATGGTCTAGATGGTGCTTGGTCCTGCCATGAGGGCAGGGGACTGGACTCAGTGACCTCTCGAGGTTCCTTCCATTTCCAGTGTTCTGTGATTCTATGATTGCCTCTCTGGGGCTATGTTTTTCAACCTGTAGCTTTCCCTTTGCTCTTTTAGGCAACAAATACTCTGGTATCGCTTTAAAGACTAGATGCCTAGGGAAAGTTACCGGAAAGAGTGGTGAAGGATCTGTCACAGTTTTCGCCCTAGGACTTTGGAAGACAGGAAAGAAGGATCTTAAAGTCCTCATTATAGAGGCTGGCCCCACTTAGACCCTGGATCAGGGGATCCTGCACCTAGCACTTACTCCTCAGTGTACCCTGGCACCATCTGCAAGGGAACTGGTGCTGAGAAATGATTCATCTTGAGACTTGGCACCACCACAGCTCCTCTCATGTACAGATGTTGGGCAGGCACTTGTCACAATTGCTGTTACCACAAAAGAAAAGGAGGCTGGAGACCTCAATCAGGCCATTGCCAGCTTGGCACCTTCACCTGCTAGGGTCATGTTGACTCCTGCCCCACGAGCAGTAGAGTGTAGTCCAGACCCTCCCCACTCACTGGGTCCTTGGAATCAACAGTCTCAAAGACTCCAGAGGCATTCACGGCATTGGGGCTTACAGTGCCATTTTGATAAATCACCAGCACCAAGTTAGTTTGTAACAGGAAAAACTTAAAAAACATCATTAAATATGTTAGTCAGTCTTGCAGCACCTTAAAGACTAACAAAACATGTACATGGTATCATGAGCTTTCATGATGTTAGTTGTAATGGAACTGAGGGGGGGCAGAGCATGTATGCCACAGCTACAGATACTGCTAGGCAAAGTTCTTTGGTTTTGGTGCCCTTTTTTCTGCACACCTGAGTGGAATACATTTTTGCACCCTCATCTCAAAGAACAAAAATTACAACATAGGTAAGTAACTGTCTTGTCTGCTGACTTCACTTCAATCATGTTTTCACATTTTTCTTTTCTACCTTGAGAGCTTGGAAACTCTTTAAAAATGAAAAATGAATTTCTGATAGAATCATAGAAGACTAGGACTGGAAGGAACCTCGAGAGGTCATCAGGTCCAACCCCTGCCCTCATGGCAAGACCAAATACTGTCTAGACCATCCCTGATAGACATTTATCTAACCTACTCTTAAATAGCTCCACAGATGGAGATTCCACAACCTCTCTGGGCAATTTATTCCAGTGTTTGACTACCCTGACAGTTAGGAACTTTTTCCTAATGTCCAACCTAAACCTCCCTTGCTGCAGTTTAAGCCCATTGCTTCTTGTTCTATCCTCAGAAGCGAAGATAAACAAGTTCTTCGTCGAGTCCCTGAGGGTGCTCTACTGGAGGTGCTGGGCTTGTCCTGGTGCCGCAAACAGAGAATCTTCCTTAGCAGTAGCTCTGCCAGCCCGCGCATGCACTCCTGCTGCCTCGCGCCATTACAGCTGAGTGCGGGCCGGCTTGTCAGTTTCCTTCAACTGTCTGTGGCCGCAGATGGACTTTACATACGCTCTCCCTCCTGTCAGGAGAAAGGGAGATTAATGTTAGATAGTTAGTGTTAAAGTAGTTGTTCTTAGTAGTATAGTTCCGCTTGTTTAAAAAACAACAACAACAACAAAACCCCTTTTTTTTCCTTGAGTTGTTCACCAAGTCTGAACACACAATTATGCCGGGATCACCCGGTTTTAAAAGGTGTACCCAGCGCCAGGATGCCATGCCAGCATCAGACGGGCACTGGCGGTGCATTAAATGTCTCGGGGACAGACATGTCCCTCTCAAGTGCGTTCATTGCACGAAATTGACTGCGCGCGTCAGGTGCGACCGGGAGCTGAGGGTCCTGTTGTTTAATAAAGCGCTCCAGACCTCCAACATGCCTGAACCACTCTCTGCTGCTTTGGGGGCGCATGAGACTCGTCCTACAGAGACTCCCCACAGAGCTATTAAACCCTCTGTGAGAGTTAGTGTGGGCGACAGACCGGGAACCTTTGGCGTTCTGCCGAGGCATCCCACGGAGAAAACAGGCAAGAGCCGTAGCTCTTTTGCCCCTACCCTAGCCTGCACCAAGGATCTGATACAGGCTTCTACAAAAGGGTCCAGGGTTGAGTCGGCACTGACAACGGCTCCAATGGCCGATTTGAAGCCGGAAATGGCTGTCCCAGCACCGGCTTTCTCAGCATGTGCAAACGAGCACAGCTGTGCCAACACCCACAGCAGCGGTGTCTGCGGCTTTATCTCCGCTTTCCTCAGTGCCGGACACTCCGGCACCGGTGCTACAGGAGGGCACCGTCAATTTGGAGCCCTTGGCATTACCTCCCTCGGTCCCGCAATCCGTTGAGCCAGCAGCACCGGTTCTTCAATCAAACTGCGGTCAGGCTATGCAGGCTGCTTCACTGCCTGCTAGCCCATTGCAGACGGCATCGTCCTCTCCTCTGAATTGCTTGGTGCCGTCCAACGCACAATGCAAGTCGGGAAGGGTTCAGACACCATCTCTTACCCCAGACCGCACTGTGTTTTCTCCTCCACCTTTGTCACCTATCTCGTCCTATGTGGACAGCCATCACCGTGCTCATCGCTCGACCAGGGACCATCATTACAGATCGCCTCGTCATTCACCACAGTGTTATTGAGCGCATTATTCTAGATCTCCCTCCCGCTACTCCACGAGATCTATTTCACCACGGTCTTCAAGACCTTCACGATATTCATGTCGGTATGGAACACCAAGGTGCTATTCTCCGAGATATTCACCATTATCATACCGTCACAGTAGGTACTACGACCATTACTATGATGATCGTTATTCCTCTCTCCATCGAAGGTACCCACGCTCATGGTCTCTGCATTCCAGCAGACCGGTGTCTCCACATCTTGCACCATTAGAACTCCACCCTCCGGCGGCATCACCAACCCCTGTGGAGGACACGGCTTCAATCCAGACCCATGAGGGACAGCAGGGCAACCACACTCCAAGTCGGGTACTTCAGAGTCCTGATTCTCCTGCCAACCACTCATCTTCATCACCAGATGATGCAGTCTTTCCTGGGGATCTATCTCCAACAGAAGACCATAATCAGTTTCAAGAACTTTTTAAGAGGGTTGCTCAATCTCAGAGTATTCAGACTACAGATGTTCAACAAAAACATCATCCGTTACTTAAGAACTTGCAACATTCTCAAAAATCAAAGTTGGCAGTCTCCTTTGACGACGCCATTTTGGAAATTGATGATGACATCTGGCAGAGTCCAGCTACTTCCTTGCCGACCAACAAGCGATCTGACAAGAAATACTTTATAAACCAGAAGGGCATGGAGTTCTTGTTTACTCACCGTCTGCCCAATTCCCTTGTCATGGACGCTGCACAACAAAGGTCCAAGACAGCACAAACTAAAAATACCGTAAAAGACAACAAGGCCAAACGCCTAGACATTTTAGGCAGAAAAGTGTACTCCTCTGTCACTTTAGCTTTGAGAGTGTGCAATTACGTGGCTCCCCTGGTGAATCATGATTTTGATAATTACTCAAAATTAATTCCTCTTTTAGAACATCTGCCAGACTCGAAATGTCAAATTCTGAAGGCGGTAATACATGAGGGCTACACAACACCCCGAACAGCATTGCAGATTGCTCTGGACACTGCCGATGCAGCAGCTCGAGCCGCACCGACTGCTGTAGTCATGCGTCGTGCGTCCTGGTTGCATCAAGCTGCTGCCCTGAAAGATTTGCTGAATAAGGTAGAGGACTTGCCCTTTGATCGTCAGTCACTCTTCGCTCAATTCACGGATCAGGTGTTCCACTCAGGCAAAGACTCCCGTACGACGTTGAGAACGCTGGCGATGTATAAACCTCCATATAAGCATAAAAGATTTATGCCCTATAACATGCAAAGACCTTTCTCTTACACATCATTCCGTGCCAAACCATACGAGCAGCAAAGGCCAAGACAGCGCCAACAGAAATGGAGACAACAACCTAACAAGGTGCCCGGCCACCAGCAGGAGCTGTAGCAAGTTTGAAGTGTCAGTTGAGGGACTGCGCATCACCCCTTTGACAGAGGCTTCACACAATCCGCAAGCTTTATTCCATCATCAGTTGAGACCTTATCAACACCATTGGTCTCTGATTTCCACCGACCGTTGGGTCAATGACACAGTCACTTCAGGATATGCCATTCCTTTCAACTCAATCCTCTCCCCGCTTCTCCACACTGCCCATCCTTTTTCAGGGACCCCCTCACGAGACTCTTCTACAGCAAGAGGTTTCTCATCTACTGACAATGGGAGCAGTGGAGAGGGTACCTGCTCAGTTCCAGAGGAGAGGGTTTACTCTCGGTACTTCCTCACCCAGAAGAAGTCAGGGGGTTGGAAACCTATCCTGGACCTGCGTTGACTCAGCCGTCACTTGCGGAAACAGAAATTCAAGATGGTTACACTGGACTCTATTATCCCTGCTCTCGAGAAAAGGGATTGGTTCGTGTCCCTCGACTTGAAGGACGCCTATTTCCATATAATGATACATCCGGCCCACAGGCACTTCCTTCGTTTTGTAGTGGGCACATTACCAATATCGCGTGTTACCCTTCGGCCTCTCAGCAGCTCCACGAGTATTCTCCAAGACCCTAGTAGTGGTGGCTGCTTATCTTGAACGTCTCAATATCACGATTTTCCCGTATCTTGATGACTGCTTATTAGAGGCCCCTACCTTCGATGAAGCTACCTGGGCAGTTGCCACTACCACGATGGTATTCAAGGCTTTGGATCTCAGAATCAACTTTGACAAGTTGTCCCTGAGGCCAAGTCACGACCTGGAATTTATCGGCGCAAGGCTTGATGCACTGAGCACAAGAGTATACTTACCCACAGCAAGATTCGAGTTGATTCGAGATTTGCTTCAAACTGTGTCAGTTGCTCCCAGATCCCGCATACTTACCTGCCTGCAGCTGCTCATGCATATGGCTGCCACCACATATGTGGTGTCACACGCAAGACTCCACCTGCGCAGTCTCCAGCACTGGCTTTTCACTGTTTACACACTAGGTGTACACAGCACAAACAAAACGGTGTCTATTCCCAAGCACGTCAGGACTTCGCTAATATGTTGGGATAGCCCCAAAAATCTGCTAGCAGGGGTCCCCTTCCACAGGCAAAAGCCCTCTGTGCATATTACAACAGATGCTTCCTTGATTGGTTGGGGTGCCCATCTGCAAGCACGTCAAATTCAGGGGCTCTGGATGCCCCAGGAATCTCTACAGCACATAAATTTCCTCGAGTTGCGAGCTGTATTCAGTGCCTGCAGGCACTTCCTCCACATGATCCGAGGTCTTACGGTTCGCATTCTCACTGACAATATATGCACGGTGTATATCAACAACTATATCAACAGGCAAGGCAGTGCGCGCTCATGCCCTCTTTGCGCGGAGGCTATACGACTGCGGAACTGGGCAATTTGGCACGGTATAACCCTTAGCGCATCATACCTTCCCGGCAAGGACAATGTCATCGCCAATGCCCTCAGCAGATACTTCCTTCCCCAACATAGGTGTGTCTACACTACCCCGCTAGTTCAAACTAGCGGGGGTAATGTTGTCATCCGCAGTTGTAAATGAAGCCCGGGATTTGAATTTCCCGGGCTTCATTTGCATGAAGCCGGCCGGTGCCATTTTTAAATGCTGGCTAGTTCGAACCCCGTGCCGCGCGGCTACACGTGGCACGGAGTAGCTAGTTCGGATTAGGCTGTACTCCTCGTGGAAGCCTAATCCGAACTAGCTACTCCGTGCCACGCGGCACGGGGTTCGAGCTAGCCGGGTAGTGTAGACATACCCCATGAGTGGGAGTTGCACAACAAAGTTGTTCACGATCTTTTCCATCTCTTGGGGTTCCCGAGTATAGCCCTCTTTGCCTCTCACCACAACAAAAAGTCCCATCATTACTGTTTGCGGGCGGGCGTCGGCATGAACTCCTTGGGAGATGCTTTCCTACTCAACTGGAGTCGTCACCAATTACTCTACGCTTTTCCTCCTCTTCCTCTCATTCCGAGGGCACTGGAGAAGATAGTGATGGAGGGCGCGACAGTGATTTTCATAGCACCCTTTTGGCCCCGACAGACATGGCTGATGCAGTTGTTGAGAACGTCGGTTGCTCAGCCACAACAACTACCACTGCTGTCCAACTTGCTGTCTCAACAGGACGGTACGATGATGCATCCGGGCATCGATCGCATGCACCTCATGGTGTGGCTCCTAACTGGCTCCAACTGCCAGAAATGACCTGCTCTCAGGCAGTGAGACGTGCTGATAATAGCAAATGCCAGACCACTCACAAGACCTACCTCTATAAGTAGTATCGGTTCCAATCTTGGGTGTGGAGAGGAATCTTGACCCTCTCTCTTTACTGGTGCAGCAAGTCCTGGACTACATCCTCCACCTAAAGACGGGAGGGTTGGCAATTGCTTTGCTGAAAGTTCACCTGGCAGCTATCTTGGCCTTGCGTCTTCCCATCGACGTTCATTCGCTGTTCGCTCATCCACTCACCAAAAGATTCCTGAAGGGGCTCGGGAATTTGTAACCGACCTACACAATTCCACCAGAGCCGTGGGATTTGGCCTTAGTACTGGACACACTAACTTGTCCCCCCCCTTTGAGCCATTAGCAACTTGTGACTTGTGCATGCTCATGATGAAGATGTCATTCCTGTTGGCAATCACTTCAGCACGTCGAGTTAGTGAATTGGCAGCTCTGTCTGTTGACTCACCGTACACATTATTTTCTGAGCAGGGGGTACTGCTTCGTGTCCATCCTCCCTTCCTCCCGAAGGTGAACTCTCCTTTCCATATAAACGAGCCCATAAGCCTGCCAACATTCTATCCAAAACCTCACTCTTCACCAGAAGACTCACGTCTACATACGCTCGATGTCAGACGAGCGCTGGCCTTCTACCTGGATAGAACACGTGCTTTCAGGAAGTCTTGGCGTCTTTTTATAGCTTCAGCTGAGCGTTCAAAGGGCCAACAGCTCTCCACACAATGTATTTCCAACTTAATCGCCTTTTGTATCACACGTTGCTACGCCCTACGTCATGAACCTTTACCGGGACGGCTTCGCGCTCACTCTACCAGAGGCATGGCCGCATCCACTGCTTACCTTAGAGGTGTGCCCTTGCAGGACATATGCCGTGCAGCAACTTGGTCATCGGCTCTTACATTTGCCAGACACTATGCCCTCGCGAAAATATTGAAGAACGATTCAGCGGTGGCGCAAGCAGTTTTGGCCACAGAGCAGAGGCCAAAATCCGAAGCACACCGATACCATTGGACCACTGCTGTGTACTCACTTTGAGTGGAGCACCCTCGGGGACACTACTCAACGAAGAAGAGAGAATTACTTACCCTGTGCAGTAACGTCTGTTCTTCGAGATGTGTGTCCCCGTGGGTGCTCCACAAGCCACCCTCCTCCCTGCTTCGGAGCTTCTGTTTTATCTTGCAGATGCTTCCGGTTGGGAGGAAACTGACAAGCCGGCCCGCGCTCAGCTGTAATGGCGCAAACAGCGCGAGGCAGCAGGAGCGCATGTGCAGGCCGGCAGGGCTACTGCTAAGGAAGATTCTCCGTTTGCAGCACCGGGACGAACCCAGAACCTCGAGTGGAGCACCCACAGGGACACACATCTCGAAGAATAGACGTTACTGCACAGGGTGAGTAACTCTCCCTTTTCTCCCTCCTCCTCATGACACCCTTTTAGATACCTGAAAACTGCTCTCATGTCCCCCCTCAATCTTCTCTTTTCTAAACTAAACAAACCCAATTCTTTCAGCCTTCCTTCATACGTCATGTTCTGTAGACCTTTAATCATTATTGTTGCTCTTCTCTGGACCCTCTCCAATTTCTCCACGTCTTTCTTGAAATGCAGTGCCCAGAACCACATGTAATCACATGATGTGGCCCTACTCATTTACAGAGCCTATCCCCTAATCCAGCCTGTGGATAAATGCAGAACATCTTCAGTCAATTTAAGAAATGTAAATTTCAGAGAGGAACATTAATCCATATTTTTCCTAAGTTAATGTCATTTGGGGACAGGTAACAGAGAGGTAGCTGTGTTAGTCTGATCTTGGTAAAACAAAAAAAGCAGTCATGTAAGACTTTAAAGACTAACAAGATGGTTTATTTGGGGACAGTTAAGTTGTTGATTTTGAACACTGCTTATACTTTTCCCAACTGCTCCCTGTATACAGGATGGTTCATTTCTGATTGTAGGAGAGAGCAGAAAACAGTAGGTGCCTAAAGGCCAGAGTTTTGGTAAGTAGCAGCACAAATAAACTAACAATCAGCTGTGAAATGTTTCATCTCAGTGTAGATAGGTATATGATAAACATTGTTAAGAAAGGTGCAGGTGCACAAAGTCTGAGCTCTTGGCATTCCTAGTCAAAGGCCTGCAAACTCTTGAAGTTTAGACTGGCTGTAGCTACATTTTTATACCAGCTGCCAGAAAGTAGATGAGAAGAGACATACAAACCTTGCCCTAAATGAATGCAGTGAGATGAGAAGCATTCATGTATATTGTGTAACTGCTCCTTTTTTCCTCCTAGATCTCCATCTACTGGTGGACGTAGCTTGCAAACAGGAGCACTTTCCAAAAGAAGAATTAAGAGAGTGAGAAGTGGGTGACAGGCATGTGAAAATGTGCAGTAATTGCCAACTGGGTTCTCCATATCAGACCCCAGAGGCACACAATATGCACTTTGGAACATTTCAACTGTTTGAAAAAACTCTTTCCTTTTGCTTTTGTTGTGAGTTTTATGGGGAACTAGTCACTCCATTGTTTACTGAATCTCTTTTGTTACATTTTCTACTTAGACATGTTGTAAAACATCTAGCGGCCTGAGTGTTTAATAGTCAGTAATTGTTTATCAGCCCAAAATTCCCTAGAAACCAAAAGACTGAGACTCTCTGTAAATAGGAGAGTTTAAAAGCTTCTGCTATTGGCTTTCTTTATGGGGGAGCAAACTTTTCTTGTGTTGTATTTGGAAACTTTCTAACTCACTTTGTTGGGGAGTGTAGTCGTCATAGCCTCAGTTTTGTATTAACAGTGCATCTCCTTGGAGTTACACTGGCCCTTTAAAGAGAATTGTGTCAGAACAAAAGCATTGGGAGATCACAATATTCCAGGTCTGAGTGGGTCATGGATTCCAGGAGAGCATCTCTGGGAAAGATGAGCTAATTTTCTAAGTGATTAACCAGGAAATGCTCTTCCTTCCAAGCACACTGCTGTAGACTTTCAGCAGCAGATGTGTCCCACCAATGAGCACCTGCTACACACAGCAGCCGCTGGATCTTTTACATAAGTGGAACATTATTCTGTTTTAATAATTTCATTTGATTCTAGTGATATAAAGGTAAGTCATCTGTTTGTTTATTGTATTGCTTATTTTAAGTAGGTCTTCACAAGATACTTTTAACATGTTTAATATAATTATATTTATATTGACAGTAGAGTTAAGGTTTTAAACAGCTATGTATTTATTAATGTTGAAATATTGACAGAAGGATAAAGGATGTATGTGCAATATTTGTTGTTAGGACAGTACATGTGAATGAGGCAGCACTAAAAAAAACGTAACTAATTATTTTCTGCCTTTTCATGTATCTCTACAGTTAGTGAGACTCAGTCCTATATAATTGTGAAAATGCACAAGGAAGAAGCAGAGAAAATAAGCCTCTTATTTGTCAGAACCCAAGTTGTGCCATCTAAATCTTTCTATAGCTTAATGTTATGTTCAGTACCTCACAGCAAACTGTTTGATAGGATGAACCAATATCAGATCTTTTAAACCCCTACCAAGGCTACAAACTAGAATGTTGGAAGCTGGGGGATGCTCTTGGGTCTTGGCACACTAAACAGAAACACTATTACACTGACCTGCCTCAGAACTGCCATTTTACATCTTTCATCATATGCATATTGTAAATTTTCAGAGGCTTTGACTGTTTTAGGGAGTTACATCTTCTCAGACCCTTCAATCAAATTAAAACGTGGAAACCTAATAGCAAAAAATAAAGTGCATTCAAATAGTTAAAGGGAAAAGGAGTTTGGCAGTACAGCAGGAGCACTGAAATCGGAGTTTGGTTGATTGCATCCCCCAGACTGGCAGGGCTTAGGACTAATGCAGAGAATGCTGTTGGAATAGGGGAGAGTCTCATTACCCTAGAAACTTCTTCCATTAAGGGAATGGTGACAGGCTTTGAAGGGAGTCCTTTCTAGTTCAGCTGCCCTGACTGAGAAATGAGTATGAAGTTATAAGGATCTCGGGAATTCTGCATTGCCAGACTGTTACATATTCAATAATGAAGCTTCCTGCCTTATCTTTCTCAGTTCAGTCTACACCAAAAGATATTATGTTCTTTCGGAGACACGAGTCAAGGAACCATGGCATGGTTTAAAATTCTATTGTTTTAATGATTAATTACGAAATCCTAGTATTTGTCTTTTTGAATTAAAAAAGGCCATGGAGCTGGATCTCCTGCCATATTTACATGCATAGTACTATCAGCTGTAGCTCTCCTTATCCTTACTTAAATCTCAGAGAAAGGACACTCACTGCTTAAAGAAATCAGTAGAGTAGTGCACAAAACTCAGCAGACTGGACATCTCAGTATTTTGTCACTTTTAGCATAGATGTATTTCAGTTGGTAAATAAAGTGTGACTGCTCCAACTGGGCACGTAATTTTACCATTTTCTTGTTAATGGGAACAGTGTGGGATTGGTTACACTGAGATGTAAAATTACAGCAGCACATACAATAATCTGCAACTAAAATTGTTAAAGGGAAATAGCATTTATATTCTCAATATGTGTGTTAAACTTTAAAATGCAGATATTTTAAAATAAATATTTCAACTAATAGTTCCTGAAAGCAACTTTATAACTTACAAAATCATTGTCATACTCATAGGCTTCTTAAAAGTGTAATCTACCAGATTTCCCCCATATGTAATTCCATTGACTTCTGTGGAGTTCACCAGAGATGAATTTGGCTCCATTTGTACTCAAACCTCATTAATCTGTCATGTTTTTGAGTGCAATTCCTTTCTCATAAGCATCATGTTTTATAGAGGTTCTCTCCTAACCAGCTTAATGCAAGGCTGAATGGATAACATATTTTCTGTATGGTATATACTAGGGTTTTTTGTATATCTTTCTGAGAATCCTCCAGCATAAATCCATCACATGCCAAGTTTCAAACTTCTACTTGCAACCTTACTTTGAGGTTATAGGTCTGACCTATAGTATTATTCACCTCCCAGTGATGTTAGAGGAGAATAACAGTTGAATTCCAGACCTCTGACATCAGCCTGACCTGAAACCTTCTTGCAGTAGCAACTAGAAAAGGGCTACTGAATCTAAATTAGCAAGAGCTGAAGAAAGGCTGTGCGTGAAATGGACAGAGTCCTTCCCAGGGCCGAAGACATAAGGCTGCAATAAATCAGTACATTCTACAGAGGGGAGTTGCTTTAGATACTGGCTTGATGCCATTCAGAGTGTCACAGGAAGGCAGAGAAAGAGCCTGCCATCACACTGATAAATTCCTGTTTTGTTTATTGATCTGAATTTGCATTTTAATGTTTTACTTTTATCTTAGCTATGTTGGTCACAGAGTTTGTTTTAATATCAGTTTGAAGAACCAGTCAATGACCCTGATATACATGTGGTGGTTTAAGCAGTTAGTAAGGACTTTGTTGAATGCAGTTTAGCTGTGGATCAGGAGAGGGAGTCCAGGAGCTCTGCGAACAAGACTAAAGGGGGTGGGGATGTTGCCTATGGCGGCTCCACCCTCACTTTGTGTCAGCAGGTAGAGAGAAAGCTTGCAGTCCCAGAGGGAGGGAGGCAGAGAGCTGGGGAACATAAACTGCAAACCACAAGCTTCCTTCTCCAGGGAGTTGATCCAGAAGTGCTTTTCTGAAAAGAAAGCTCTTCCACAACCTCTACATAACTTTCCAAGTCCACCTCAAGATTCAGAACCCTTGCTTCTGGTATTCGTTGCCTACTTTACTCTGATAGCAGCCTGCCCAGGTCTGCTGCTGGATTACTGCTGATATTTCCAGACTTTGTTTTCTTTCTCGCTCCCCACATTTAGACTCGATCATTGTATGTGCTATAAGGAGAGGAGAGACTCTTCTATTTGAATGGAGTATTCAGAAATGCTTTTGGATTCATTCTAAGCTCTTTCGACTGCATTTGCACGCTTAACTTTCAGCCATGCCTGGCCCAGGAGCTTTCAGCCGGGAGTAAATTTCTCCCTTTGATCTTGTTGGATTGTCTTTCAGTCTGTGGAATTCCATTCGTATCTACCTGCCTTTTGTGTGTGTGTGAGAGAGTGCATGTGTGTGTTTGAGAGAGAGAGAGAGAGAGAGAGCTTTTTTTTTTTCAAAGCAACAGGTTGGTAAGATATAAAACAAGTTTTTTTTTATTAAGCTGTTAGAAGTTGTTTTTTCCAGAATTTATAGAAACATTTCCATCTATTGCAGATCCTGCAGATTCCTGCAGACAGATTACTCAACGGGTTTGCAGATCTTTCTTTAAAAATCCATTTTTCCCTTCTCAGGAGAGTCATTTTAGTTGCTAAATTTCTCTACTTTCTGTACAATTATGAAGACTCTTCAATATTTCTTATATGATATTTGGGTAGCACATAGCGATTTTTTAATTTTCATGTTGTGGTGCTTTTGTTTACGATTGTATTAAATATGTTCTTCAAAGCAATTATAGCAATTCCTGAGCGTGCACAGGAATAGCATACAAAAACCCAAGGACATGTTTGTAACTTTTTGCTCTAAGCCCGTGCTTAAACTTTCAACATGTTCTGGGGGCCTTTTTGCCTGCTAGGAATTTGAAAATAGGTTGAGAAGACTTGTTCATCTAATGAATTTTGTGAACTGAAGATCAGAAGAAACATGCTTTAAAATAGACGCTAAACACAGTTTACTAGTATTTCCTATCCTTGTGCCGAGACAGGAGAATAAATCTTGATTCTGCACCCAAGTGAGCGAGACATTTCTAGCAAAATAGGAATTAAATTTGGAGGAGGACAACTCAAAAGCAAACATTTGATATTTGTGCTGAACTTATACTGCTAAAATAATCGAAGGGGAATATCTGCTCTCCTCCAACGTTATTCTTTATTATGTGGAGTTGATGGAGGACATTAATATTTGTAATTAACATTAACTTGGAAGAGCTCATGCTTTTGGGAATGAGATATGTGGAGAAGATAACTAGCTGGAGAGAAGGTCAAGTGCATCTAAGATTGGTGGGTTCGATCTGTTGATCATCCTGAAATGTAATCCTTAAAGGTTGAGAACTGTGGAGACACATCTTGCATGGCAAAGACTCACCCTGTGATTAGCACAGGCAGGACTAAAGTGCTGCATAATATTGTAATGTGTCCTGGCTGGAGTTTTTTTTAATGCCCATGTTTTCAGACTCTGTTGATCTTTTTGGATTTATCCATTGGAGGAAAAGGAAAAACACCTGATTTCGATTGTTGGTGTTTTGGTTTTAATTTTATTAAGGCCTCTGGGCACTTGATTCCAAGAAAGAGAAATTCTTCTGGTGAGAAACAGAAGAAGAACCCAAAATAAGGAGTGCAAGGAGGAAGGGCTGTAGGTTACTTGAGCACCTCTCCCTTCCCATCTCCTTGCTGACTGGAAACACACAAGAGCTTTAAACTTAACCATCTCTATCTGCTGTTGAAACCTGCTGCTAGGGTGAGGACGCATTCCTGAGCGATATGTGTGGCCGAAGTCACTGCTGCAGCTGGTAGCATGAGTGCTAGCCCCCAGCTGCAGCTGGCTGTCCTCTGGCCTTGGCTGCTAATGGCTACACTGCAGGTCGGACTTGGCCATGGGCTGGCACTGGCAGCGGCAGTGGAGTCAGAGAGATCAGCAGCACAAAAGGCTATCATTAGGGTGATCCCCTTAAAAGTGGAGCCAATCACATTGGAAGGAGTTTTTGCTAATGTTGCTGAGGTTACTCCAGCAGAAGGAAAACTACTACAGGTAAGAAAAGCTTTATTCTATTCCATTCCATTGGCCTTATGATCCTAATGCCATCTTTCCCCCCAATTCTCTTATTGTTTCAACACCTACTGCAGTAGAATAATTTTTATTTCCCAAATGTACATTTATAACCAGAGGAACCATATGTTTTTTTTTCCTCTCTGAGCTGCTCACCTGTTCACTTTGTAGTATAGTAACCTGCTGTTCTTCAAACCTGACACACTGAGTCTCTTAAGATAACTTCTTTTATAACTGTTTTTTGTCTTGTCATCAACTGCGTACTAATGCTGAATGCATGGACATGTTCAGTTGCTCCCGTGGGTATTATTGCACTCTGTCCTAGTTGGTGATGTGATGCAAAGTCTGGTGAGCCACTTTCCATGTTGGGCAAACACCCCATCAGAGGATGGGCTTTCTACTGAAACCCTGAGAGATTCCCCTGCGTCTTTCCTTCCTTCTAGATTTCTGTTGGAGCTGAAGGATACAGCTGGATTCTGCCCTCTGTAATTATTGATCCAGGATCTGATTCAGCTGGCTGTATACCTGAGTGTCGGCTCAGTGAAGGAGGCAAATTATTCTCAATTTGCAAGTTCCCACAGCCTCAGTACCTTAGCTATTCTAGCTATAATCAATATCTGTTTCTAATATCTTGATCCAAAGAAAGAGTAGAGCCTCTGAACAGATTATAGCACTAGAGGTTGTGGCAGAAGCAGGTTGTGTGCTGGTCAGTAAGCAGGCTGATTGCGCGCATAATGTATCTCTAGAGTTCAGTTCATTGTAACAGCATAATGCATTATGGATTACATTAGGGTTACCTTGTAACTATTTGAACAATCTGTTCACTGTCTTTTTTTCTCCTTTTTTTTCCTCCTCCCCCCTTCACTTATTTATTCTTGGATCTGGACTTTTAATACTCCAGTCATCTGAATAAGTGGGTTGTGCCCACGGAAGCTCATGATACCATCTACATGTTTTATTAGTTTTTAAGGTGCTACTACACTATTGGTTGTTTTTTAGGATTACCTTTATGTGCAATCTTATCTGGCAATGACTTACCCTGTGTGCCTCTCAAACACCACTGAGGTCCCTGTTCAAGAACTAGTTATTATAAAACTCATGAATTGATTTAAATTCTGAAGTCATATTTAATTCTGCCAGGCAGTTGGCTATGGTGACTTTCCAAATGTGGCACTGACTCTTTGGTAACTAAAACAGTAAATTGTATACAACCAGGGGACAACAAAAAGATTTTTTGAGTCTATCTTGTAGTATATGGTCCTCTGCTAACAAATTGGAAATGGACAGCAATACAAGATGGAGGAACTGAGGCATGGTGAAGCTTAATTGAAGTTTGTAAATGAATTTGAACTCAGAATGAAAGTGCTAAAGCAGAGCAAAGTATTATATTAAACTACATTGCCATTATGAAAAGTATCCGTGATAAATATACTTGAGGACCAATTTTGTCCTCAAGCAATTAACCATGAAGTCAATAAATCATACCATACCAAAATCTACAATAGTGCATTATGTAAGTGTTGCATTTGAGTATACAGATCCTTCAGATGTTCACCCACAAAATATAGAATATTGACTATTTTTCTAAAAAGACATCACATATTGCATGGAAGTTTGAACTTTTTAACCTAATATAGTGTTTCAAATTGTTATTCTTATGCGATAAGAAGGAAGCTGACTCCATTCTAAAACACCATAGAATGAATTATTTTGAGAACTAAGCAATGGCAGATTGAAGCATTAAATCTATGAGAAAATAAAAATGTCCACAAAATGAAAAGCTTAAAGAAACTCTCATTTATCTAATGTGTCTAGTGTATGTAAACACACACAGTACAGATCGGTATCTGATTTTAGGACCTTATTCTGCAGCTAGATTTGTACATGTGCATAGGGGGCAAGTTATATGGCCCTGAGGTGCTCAAGCACCATGAAATGTTAACTGCAACACAAACAGTGTGACTGTGATGAATTCAGAAGCTGGGAGCAGCCCAGCCTTTGCAGCAGGGAGTTTGTTTATAAACAGAGGCAGGGTGATTAATATACCAAAAGGTTTGTCATTAAAAATGAACTAAGGATCATTAGATGGTCCCAAAAGCATTGTCAGGTTCTCCAGTAAAAAAACAAGAAACAAAAGAAAAGAAGCAGAGTTTGAGGGGAGCTAGATACACTTAACGTTCTTTAAACTTCTTGAAACTGCATGATTTAAAAAAAACAAACATCAAGAAAGGATAAGCTCTGGAAGTAAAAGGAGAATGCAGGCAGAAATCCAGCAGCAGAAGGGGGGCTATCCAGTTCATTGCACCCAATGTAGCGTGTATGATTACCTGCCCTATAGATAGGTAGCATATGTGTTCATTTGGTACAAGGAGCTTGGTTGAATTGGAGGAGTAAAGGAGGCAGAGAGGTATGTAGATTAGAGATGTTACATTTCAAGTAATTGACTAATTGAATAGTTGATGCAATTTGTAGGGCTGTTGCTACACTTCAAAGGTGAAAGTGCTGCAGGGAGCATGGGGCCAGCAGGACAGTCCTCGGCTGGCGTTGTGATCCCCCCGGCATTTTGAAGTGGTCATGCATTGTGGAGCCTGGGGTCACCTGGCTCCATGTGGCGCTGCTGCTTTGAAATTCCGTAGGGAGCCTAGCATTAGGCTCCATGTGGTGTTTCAAAGTGGCAATGCCGCACAGAACCTGAGGTCAGCAGGGGAGTCCTCAGCTGATTCTGGGCTCTCTGTGGTGCTGCCACTTTGAAACGCCACATACAGCCCGGGGACACCCCAGCTGGCTCTGGGCTGTATGTGGTGCTACCGCTTTGAAGTACCCCTTCTCCCCCTCCACCTCGGCTGCCTCTTTCTGATAAAGGCAGCAAGGGAGTGGGAAGCAACTAGTCGACTTGACTATTTGATAAGCATTTGCTTATCGGATTGTCGACTAGTCGTTCACATCTCTAACATAGATGAGACTTTCTGGGACATAGTAGAAAGTTCCCACCCCGGGTCAGACGGTCTCTATGCTGTTGAGGATTGTGAAAGGTTCAGGGAAGAAGAACATCCAACTGGGGCAGAGGGAAATGATCCCATAGTTGGGACCTACTTCCAGAGGATGTTGTGGTATTCTCTTGCACGGAGGATACTTCTCTGGTGGAGGGAATTCCAGTTCTTAGGAAGAGACAGATATTAATAATTGGAATTCAGTCATTAGAAACATAGATAGTTGGGTTTGTGTTGTCCAGGAGAACTACATGGTGACTTGTCTGCTTGGTGCAAGAGTTGTGGATCTCTCCAGACATCTAGATACACTTCTGTGTTGTGCTGGGGAAGAGCCAGTGGTCGTGGTACATGTAGGTACCAATGCCATAGGGAAGGACAGGAGAGAGGTCTTGGAGGCCAAATTTAAGCTGCTAGGTAAGAGATTGAAATCCAGAACCTCACTGGCAGTGTTCTCTCAGAAGCTTCTATTACCATGTGTGGGGCCAGTAACAGGCAGAAGTGCAGAGTCGTAGAGTCATAGGACTGGAAGAGACCTCAGGAGGTCATTGAGGCCAGCCCCCTGCCCAAAGCAGGACCAATCCCAACTAAATCAACCGAGCCAGCGCTTTGTCAAGCTTAGACTTAAAAACCTCTAGGGATGGAGATTCCACCACCTTCCTAGGTAACTCATTCCAGTATTTCCCCACCCTCCTAGTGAAATAGTTTTCCCTAATATCCAAACTAGACCTCCTCCACTGTAACTTGAGACCATTGCTCCCTTGTTCTGCCATCCATCACTACTGAGAACAGCCTCTCTCCTTCCTCTTTGGAACCTCCCTTCAGGAAGTTGAAGGCTGCTATCAAATCCCCCCTCACTCTTCGCTTCTGCAGACTAAATAAACCCAAATCCTTCATACATCATGTGCTCCAACCGCCTCATCATTTTTGTTGCCCTCCACTGGACCCTCTCTAATGTGTCCACTTCCTTTCTGTAGTTGGGGGCCCAGAACTGGACACAATACTCCCCTTTATTCGGTCTCACCAGTGCCAAATAAAGGGGAATAATCTCTTCTCTAGATCTTCTGGCAGTGCTACTCCTAATGCAACCTAATATGCCATTTGCCACCTTGGCTACAAGGGCACAATGTTGACTCATATCCAGCTTCTCATCCACTGGAATCCCCAGGTCCTTTTCTGCCAAACTGCTACTTAGCCATTTGGCCCCCAGCTTGTAACTATGCTTGGGATTCTTCCGTCCCAAGAGCAGAACTCTACACTTGTCCTTGTTGAACCTCATCAGATTTCTTTTGACCCAATGCTCCAATCTGTCTAGGTCCCTCTGGACCCTATCCCAGCCCTCCAACATATCTACCTCTTTCCCCTAGCTTAGTGTCATCTGCAAACTTGCTGAGGGTGCAATCCATCCCCTCATTCAGGTCATTAATAAAGATGTTGAACAAAACTGGCCCTAAAACCAATGCTTGGGGCCAGGGCTGGCCTTAAGCCGATTTGGCCGAATCGGGCCCTGCGCCTAAGGGGGCCCCGTGCCCCTGCACCCGGAAGTCGGCTCCCTCAGCTTGACTTGGCTCCCCCGTACCTCCGCACGCTGCTGGTTACTGCTGCTGTGCACCCCATTTGCAGGTGAGTGGGGAGACGCCCGGGCGTAACATGACATCACGCCCAGGATTTTAAAACTGAAAAGACAGCGGCGCACGCAGCTCTGAGTCCAGCCCCGCAGAAGGCAAGGGAGGGAGAAACTAGGGGGAAGGGCTGGGAGAGGAAGGGGCTTGTATGGAGGGGATGGGGGGGGAAGAGAGGGAGAAAGGAAGAGGCTTGTGCGGAGGCGGAGGGAAGAAAGGGGAAGGTACCAAGAGACAGGGTGGAGGTGAGACAAATGCCAAGTACAGACAATGAGGAAAAGGGCAGGAGGGGAGGTGTCAGTGGGAGGGGGAACAGGGTGATGCTGAGAGAGGAGAGGAGAGGGGAAGGACATTGGGGGCTAGAGGGGAGAAGGGGAGGTGCTGGGAGAAGGCTTGAAAGAAGGAGTGGGAATGAGAAAGGTGGGGATGGAGCAAGGCATGTGTCAAGGTACGGGCGTGAGGGGAACGGGGGCAGAGAGTGGTGTGGGGATGGGTATCAGGGAAAAAGAGGGCAAAGGGGACAGAAGCAGTAAAGGAAGGGGGAGGCACCAGGAGGGGGCAGGGCTAAGGGAAGGTGCAGGTGCCAGGGGATTCTGCGGGTGAAGCAGAAGGGCAGACACCTGCAGGGGAGGGACCAGCACCAGAGGAGAGAGGCAGGGCGGGTGTGTAGAGGGAGGTGTTAGAAGAGGGGTAGCTAACATGATCAGAGTGGGGCTACTGGAGGAGCAGGCACAGGAGGGAGAGAAGGGCTGGTGGAGGGGGGCAGGTCGCAGGAGGGCTGAGGGCAGTGAGAAGGGCAGGAGTCAGGACAAAAGAGGAGGGTGAGGAGTTGGGGGGCAGCAGGCACCAGGGGAGATGATGGAGCAAGAAGAGGAGACATGGCAGCAGAGAGAAAAGGTAAAGATTTATAAAATATTAATAACTTGGTATGCTGCGCACGGCCAGTTTGTTTGCACCCCACGCTGCAGTTTGGGTTTATGTGGGGATCAACACGTGGCTGGCGAGTGGGAGCCAAAACAAAAGTAGTCAGTGTAACGATCTTCTGTTTTAGTAGTTAAATTCTTGGACTGTCATTGCTCATGAAAAGTGCTGTCACATGAGCAGAAATCGGGTAAATATTGCATTTTATTAATATCAGCAGAACTGACTTAAATGGGGCCTGTGTGTTGTGTGGTCTTGCCTTAATCTTTGTATTCATGCCTGTCAGTGTGAGAGAAGCTATTTGTATATATTTGTTTGCATATGCACACTTAAGTTGAGGCCCTCAGCATGTTCTGTAAGTATCAATGTGGCCCCTGGGGCTTCCAAAGTTGAGTTGCCCTAGCTCATCCCTGACAGGAGCCTGTCTAACCTGGTCTTAAATATCTGCAATTTAAGCCCATTGCTTCTCATCCTAACCTCAGAGGCCAAGCAGAACAATTTGGCTACGTCTATATTGGCAAGATTTTGCGCAAATACGTAAACGCAAGAGTTTTTGTGTTAAATATTTGCACAAGAGAGCGTCTATACTGCCATGTGCTTTTGCGCAAGAGATGTGCTTTTGCGCAAAAGCATCCGTGCCAGTGTAGACGCTCTCTTACGCAAGAAAGCTCCAATGGCCATTTTAGCCATCAGGTTCTCTTGCGCAAGAAATTCATGTTGCCTGTCTACACTCGCCTCTTGCGTAAGAACAGTTGCGTAAGAGGGCTTTTTCCTGAGCGGGAGCATCATAGTTCTTGTGCAAGAAGCACTGATTTCACACATTAGAACTTCAGTGTTCTTGCGTGAGAACTCCCCGTCAGTGTAGATAGGCAGCATATTTTTGCGCAAAAGCAAGTGCTTTTGCACAAAATCATGCCAATGTAGACACAGCCTTTTTCTTTCTCCTCCTTATGATACTCTTTTAGATACTTGAAAGCTGCGCTCATGTCCCTTTTTGGTCTTCTCTTTTCCAAGGTAAACAAGGCCACTTTCTTCAGCCTTGCTTCATATCTCATGTTCTCTAGACCTTTTATCATTTATGTTGATCTTCTCTGGACTTTCTCCAGTTTCTCCACGTTTCCTGAAATGTGGCACCCAGAACTGGACATGATACTCCAGCTGGGGCCTAATGTAGATGGCTCATTCCCTGCCTAGGGAACATGAGACTGGGTGGGTTAATTTCCAGTGCTCCTGTTTATTCTTTTCCTAAGCCAGGAGGGCACAGTAGTTCTGATGGGGGTTGGAGAGGGGACGGAAGCCAGATCCAAGATCAATGAGCCCTGGGAAGTGAGCCCATTGAAAGGAGACTGGACCTGTGGATGCCTTGGGGGCAGCAGCAATGGCCTGCTTTGGGAAGCCCCTTCTTTGGAGGTGAATGTGGCAGCATTGAGACACCATCCAGAAGCAGGCACCACAGACACTAACTGCAGATTCATGGGATGGCTCTCCCAGATCTTGCACAAGCATAAGATGATAGATCTGCAGGAGGGGGGGCACTGGCATAGTGAGGGGACCGGAGAGGTCAGTTGTCCCTGGGAGAAAAATAATATAAAATTTAGTTAAAAATAGATGTCACGGTTTTAAAAGGAATATCATATTTCCTGCCTTTTGTCTCTTTAGGCCCCCAGTTAAAATTTTCAAAAGCACTTGAGTGACTAAAGTCATTTTTAATAATTGGACTTGGAAATTTAAGCTCAGATTTTCAAAGGTAATTAAGCTCCTAAAGAGACAGTTGCCAACTCGGATCCTTAAAGATATCTATCTGATCTTTACACACCTTTGAAAATCTGGTTGTAAGTGTCCTAGTCAGTTCTCAGTGTGAGATGTAGGAGCCCAGTCCTAATTCCTTCAGGCTTTTTTTTCTTTTTTTTAATTTGAACATTTATCTGCACACTAATTCCCCTCCTTTCTCTTTCACTATGCAAGAAATGCATGGATCAAAATTATAAGTGCTTTGTGAATATGCTGACTTGAGAGTGGAAAGATTTCATATTGTCATGTATGATTCCTGGTAATCATTCTCAAATATGAAAAACTAGGTTGATACCTTTTCATATCAGGAGCTGTTGAATTCAGTTTACCATTTGCAGTATCTCATTAGGATGTTTAGTGGAGAAGATATATATATATTTTTTTAATTTATACCGTGGGCAAGGCATGGGCTCACAAGAATTCCTCCATTGTTTTACCATTAGTCTTAAAACATTTGGTGTTTTTTCTAAAGGCCTGGAGTCAATTGATTATGTAGGAATCTCAGCTTTCATTTAAAAAAAGTTCTCTATACTTCTGGGCCTTACAGCTAAGGAGGAAAGCTTTAAAACGTGAACCCTAAATACTCAAGAAACAAAAGGCCAATAAAAATCCAACATGTTTTATTTTTAAAATATTTTATGATTTGTAGACCAGTCTCATAACTTTGTGTAGGCGTTCCTTGTGATTTGTGGGTTGGCAACACTGCTCTTTAATTGGTGAATTTAGAGAGGTCTCTCCCTTCGGTTTCCCTTTCCACCCTCCTTTTTTGTCACAGGTCATCAAAGAATCAGAGACAATGGAGAGTAGAGTGAGGCCATGACTATGGTTAATGACTGGTCAGGGTGACTAACTATTATCAGCCAGTGGTCTGAATGAGCTATCTACTGCCACCTGTTAATCAACTGTAGGAAAAGGGTTCATGAGCAGACCTTATTTATATAGACAATTTACTTTGCTACAGAGATCAGTAGACACACTTGTTGTGTCAAGGTGATCAATTTTGGCTCTTTTGGGTTGAAATTCACTTAAGACTTAGAGCTGGGAGAATGAAATGTTGTTTTCCATATTGTATGATTAAAAGACCTGAACTTAATATGACCTGGCTTAGGGTCTATCATAACTTGAACACTATGCAGAGGATAGTGAGTCACATCTAACTGAAAGTCACAGAAGATGGAAACAGGTTTTATTTCTGGTGGGTAGAGTCTGTTTGGGAGTCCTCAATGATATCTGACACTTTACATCCAGTGTTTAAAGGCAGAGCTGACTAGAATCAATTGAGAGTCCTTGTCTTGTCTCAGTGATCGCTTGAGCAAAACTCATTGATAAAATCTTGTGTAGACTGACCTTGGACTCAACATGCAGGCAATATGTGTTGAAGGGCAGTGCAAAGGAGGCAATGGTGGTGAGGTACCATATTACCTAGTGAAAATTGGTGCTGAAATCACTAAGGACTGGAATTTGACCCCAGAACTGACACTTTCTTAACAAAGACTCCATTTTTGCTATTTAAAAAGTAAATCAGTGTAACAGAAAACTGCAACGCTCTCTGGTAAGTTTTTAAAAATCAAACTTTAAACTTCATAGAAAAGATTGGATAGTTTCCAATTGAAAATATTTGACCTACACTTAAGCAACTGATTTAATTTTGTGTAAAATTTTGTATAATAAAGGATGGAAATTTTTTTGAAAATATTCATCCATATTGATATACATTTTGATCAGATCTACTTCTGATGTGATATGTGTGTGGTGTGTGTGTTTTTTCTCAACAAAAAATCCTGGGTGGTAGGACCCTGCCAAAACGGTTCGAATTGGGCCCAGCACTTCCTAAAGCCAGCCCTGCTTGGGGCTCTCTGCTAGAAATTGACCGCCAACCTGACATTAAGCTATTGATTACTACCTGTTGGGCCCAACAATCTAGCCAGCTTTCTATTCGTCTTACAGTCCCTTAACTTGTGGACAAGAATATTGTGGGAGACCGTATCAAAAGCTTTGCTAAAGTCAAGGTATATGACATCCACCAACTTTCCCATATCCACAGAGCCAGTTACCTCATCATAGAAACTAATCAGATTGGTCAGACATGACTTAGCCTTGGTGAATCCATGTTGACTCTTCCTGATCACTTTCCCCTCTTCCAAGTGCTTCAAAATGGATTCCTTGAAAATCCCCTCCATGATTTTTCCAGGGATTGAGGTGAGACTGACTGGTCTGTAGTTCCCTGGATTATCCTTCTTCCCTTTTTTAAAGATGGGCACTAGATTTGCCTTTTTCCAGTCAGATGGGATCCCTTCTAAGCGCCACGAGTTTTCAAAGATAATGGCCAAAGGCTCTGCAATGACATTTGTCAACTCCCTCAGTACTCTCAGATGCATTAAATCGAACCCATGGATTTGTGTATGTCTAACTTTTCTAAATAGTTCTTCCTTATAACTCCCCTGCATTCTCAAGCAATATATTTATACTCCTCCCTAGTCATCTGTCCAAGTTTGCATTTCGTGTAAGCTTCCTTTTTGTGTTTGAGCTCACCAAGGATTTCCCCGTAAGCCAATCTGGTCGCCTACCATATTTGTATTTCTGACTGCGCATCGGGATTGTTTCTTGCTGTGCCTTTAATGAGGCTTCTCTAAAATACTGCCAGCCCTACTGGACTTCTTTCCCCTTCAGTAAGCATCCCAGGGAATCCTTCCCATCAGTTCTCTGAGGGAGTCAACGTCTGCTTTTCTGAAGTCCAGGGTGTGTATTTTGCTACTCTCCCTTCTTCCTTTGGTCAGGATCCTGAAATCTACCATCTCATGATCACTGCTTCCCAGGTTGCCACCCACTTCTACTTCTCTTACTAGTTCCTCTTTGTTTGTGAGCAGCAGGTCAAGCTACACATGGCTCCTGGTCAGTTCCTTCAGCAATTGTACCAGGAAGTTATTCCCAACATTCTCCAAAAACTTCCTGGATTGTCTGTGTACTTCTGTATTGGTCTCCTAACAGATGTCAGGGTGATTAAAGTCCCCCATGATACTCAGTGTATGGATGAGAACAGTGGTTTAGGGAGGATGTTTAGATTTATTAAGTACTGGGGAAACTTTTGGAAAAGGGGGAGCCTATGTAGGGATCCACGTAAACCAAAATAGAATCTGATTGCTGGCACTTAAAATGAAAGGTTGTAGAGCAATTTTTAAACTAAGGGCTGGGGGGAAAGCTGACAGGTGCAGAGGAGCACATTGATTGGACAGAGACATCCCTTAGGGACAGCTCTATTAAAAGAGATTCTTTATGTCCTAGTGAAGAGGAAGGAATGAAAGATGATAAAATACACAAAGTCTGATGAGAAAAAGTCAAATGAAAACATCTCATTCAATCACATCATGTAATTGCAGACAATTAAGTGCCTATATACAAACATTAGAAGTCTAAACAATAGAAGTGAACTAGAATGCCTCATATTAAAGGAGGATATTGATATAATAGGCATCAAAGAAACTTGGTGGAATGAGGATAATCAGTGGGACACAGTATCAGCCAAGTAAAAGGAGCAGTCAGAGATAAAAAGGCATCTGTTAAAAAAATGGAAGTAAAATCCTAGTGTAGGAAAATAGAAAGGCACAAACTCTGGCAAATTAAGTGTAAAAATATAATTAAGGCGGCCAAAAAAGAATTTGAAAAACAGCTAGCCAAAAACCGAAGAAAAGCGATGTTTAAGTGCATCTAACAACCGGTGGAACCATTGGATGATTGAGAAGCTTAAGGAGCACTCAAGGATGATAAAGTCCTTGTAGAAAAACTGAACGAATTATTTTCATCAGTCTTCATGGCTGAGGACATGAGGAAGATTCCTAAACCTGAGCCATTGTTTTTAGAAAGGGATAGAGGAAAAAAAAATCTTATTGCCTCTATATAAATTCATGGTACACCCACATCTCAAATACAAATACGAGTAAAGGACACAACTTTCCAGACAAGGATATTTACCCCCCCCCCCCAAAAAAAAATCTTTGTTGCTAACTGGAGAGCCAGAAGCATCTGAGATTTAAAAAAAATGGACTCCTGTTTTCAAACCTTTGAAGTGTTTGGTAGATGAACTCAGTTGTGATTACGGATAAAAATTTCTCTTATTGCTTTTTGTTTTTTCTGTTCTGTAATTATTATATTTTTCTGTGCTGTCATAAGTCTCATCCAATAAGCTTTTTCATCCTGTTCCAATCTCCACTCGATGTTGGGTAAATAATTTCATTTCACAGATATGGTTTGAAAAGATATTCAGATTTCCCAGGAAAGAAGGGACAGAGCAGATTGAATCTACCTACTTCTGTTAGGCGGCACCATATAGATGAGGTTTCTAGACATAGGGAAATGAAGCAGTGATTTAAATAGTCACTGCTTCATTTACATCAAAATGGCTGCCGCGCTGTGCCAATCAGCTTTTTGGCGGCACAGCGCCGTAGTCTGGACACTCCGCAGTCAACAAGGGAAGCAGTTGACAAACTTCATTCCACGAGACATAACGGGGCGGTCAACAAGGGCTTCCCTTGTCGAACACGAAGCATCCAAACTACCACGTTGTGTCGCCAAACAGCTGATCGGCACAGTGCGGCAGCCATTTTGATGTAAATGAAGCGGCGATTATTTAAATCACCGCTTCATTCCCCTATGTCTAGAATCATCATCTACATGGCTCCGTCAGCGGCGCCATGTAGTCTAGACATATCCTTAATGGTTTACACATAGTGAAACTTCTTTTAGACGTTTGTGAGTATGTCAGAGGGGTATATTGAGAAGCATATATGCAAGCAAGAGTGCAGAATTAAACATTAATTGTAATTTCTTTTTGAGATTTTTAATTATTCAAACTCATGTAGAAGCAGGAACATGGTATTGTCTTAGTTGTATATCATAGAATCCTAGAACTGGAAGAAACCTCACGAGATCATCAAGTCCAGTCCCCTGCCCTCATGGCAAGATCAAGAACCGTTTAGATCAGGCCTGGGCAAAGTCCTGCCCACGGGCAAAATCCAGCCTGCGAAGGCAGCGGGGAGCCCCAAGCTGGCTCCCCAGCTTGTCCTGCGCACAGTGCAGAAACACGGCTTCAGGGCTCCATTTTTGTTTTAAAACTGGAGGGGAAGGGGGAAGTTTTAAGAGCTGCCCCATTCCCAGCACATTCCCATTGGCTGGTTTCTGGCAGAAATCAGATCATGGGAGCTGCTTGTTAGAATAACAGGCAGCTAAGAAGAATCACACCCCCTCTCCTGAGCACAGTTATTCATGATGCACATGGCCCGTCTGGCTGGGAAACATTTTAAGCTCTGCAGGCAGGTAGGCTAGTTTGGCAGCTGACAAGAAAGTCTCTTGGTCAAAGCCTGCTTCTGGCACCCCAGCCCTTTCCTGCCCCAACTCTGCTCTCCCTCCCCACTCAACATACCCAAACCCTCTGTCCTCCTCTTACACCCATACCTCCTCCCTGATCTGGCGCCCCAGATCACAATCCCCCCTATCTTAGGTCACATCCCAAACCCCTGCACTCCAGTCCCCTGCCCTAGGTCACAGCCGCCTGCTTCATCCCAACTCCCTCCTAGACTCCAGTCTCTCTCCTGCAATCCTAGTACCTTAACCCAAGCTCCCTTCTGCACCCAACCTCCATTCCAGACCCAGCATTTCCTCCATTAGTATCATGGAGGAGTGCAGCCCTTGACCACTTTCCAAAATCTTGGAGTGGCCCCTCATAAAAAATTATTGCCCACCTCTGTGCTAGATCATCCCTGACAGGTGTCTGTCTAACCTGCTCTTAAATATTTCCAGTGATGGAGGTTCCACAACCTCCATAGGCAAATCATTCCAGTGCTTAACCACTCTGACAAAGTTTTTCCTAATGTCCAGCCTAAGCCTCCCTTGCTGCAGTTTAAGCCCATTGCTTCTTGTCCTATCCTCAGAGGCCAAGGAGAACTATTTTTCTCCCTCCCCCTTGTAAAGTTGAAAACGGTTATCATGTCCCCTCTTAGTCCTCTCCTTTCCAAACTAAGGAAACCTAATTCTTTCAGTCTTCCCTCATAGGTCATGTCTTCTAGACCTTTAATCATTTTTGTTGTTCTTCTCTGGACCCTCTCCAATTTCTCCACATCTTTTTTGAAATGTAATGCTTAGAACTGGACACAGTATTCCAACCAAGGCCTAGTCAGTGCAGAGTAGAGTAGAAGTATGACTTCTTGTGTCTTGCTCACAACTCTGCTGTTAATGCATCCCAGAATGATGTTTTCTTTTTTTGTAACAGTGTCACGCTGTTGACTCATATGATATTAATGAGATCAATATTAGAATTCTGTATCCAGTTCTGGTGAAATTGATAAAGGAGAGGTTTAAAATATGAATGATTAGAGATCTCGGAAACCTGTCAGATAGAGAGCTCCTTAAGAAACTCAAATTATATCTATAATTTTATCCAAGAGACAGTTAAGAGGTAATTGAGCAAAGTCCATAGAAAGCAACATGGGAAGAAGATTTCTGATACAGGCAGTCCCCGACTTACGCGGATCCGACTTAGGTCGGTTCCGCAGTTACGAACGGGGCTGCCCCAGAGTACACTGACTGCGGGACCTCGCGGTCCTGCCGCCCGTGTACTCTGGGGCTTTCTCTGCGTCTCCCTGGTCTGCAGACCAGGAAGACGCAGAGCAAAGCCGCGGAGGGGCTTGGGCAGTGGGGCAGCCCTGGTGCCCTAGCCGCCGCCCCCCACCCCCGCGCGGCTTTGCAAAGCCGCGGGGAAGCCGGCGGCGGGGCAGCCCAGGCGTGCCTGGGCTGCTCCGCTGCCGGCTTCCCCGAGGCTTTGCAAAGCGGCGGGGGGGCTCGGGCAGCGGGGCACCCCAGACGCCCTGCGGCTGTCCCGCTGCCGGTGTCCTCAGAGGCTTTGCTCCCCATCTCCCTGGTCTGCTGGTCTCCAGCAGACCAGGGAGACGGGGAGCAAAGCCGCGGAGGACCCAGGTGGCGGGACCGTGGTGCGTCTCGGTCCGCCGCCCGTGTCTTCCTGGTCTGCTGGGGTGGGGGGGGGCGCAGCTAGTACGCCCCCCCCCCCCAAGCAGACTAGGCTTTTCTCCGGACGCCTGTGGCAGAGCAGCTGGGGTGCTGCCGGTTGGTCTTGCAGCGCCGCTCTGGGCCCTACTGGTCCAACCCAGCAGCGCCCCAGCTGCTCTGGTCCTGATTCAGCCGCTGCTGGTCAGTTTCAGCAGCGGCTGAATCAGGACGCCTGGGGCAGAGCAGATGGGGTGCTGCTGGGTTGGTCCAGTAGTGCCGAGGAGCGGCGCTACTGGAGCAACCCAGCAGCACCCCAGCTGCTCTGCCCCAGGCGTCCTGATTTAGCCGCTGCTGAAACTGACCAGCACTGACTACAGGAAGCCCGAGGCAGAGTTGCTCTGCCCCGGGCTTCCTGGAATCAGCTGCTGATCAGTTTCAGCAGCAGCTGACTTGGGGACACTTGGGGTTCTTATGTTGATTCTGTATGTAAGTCAGAACTGGCGGTCAAGTTTCAGCAGCAGCTGAATCTGGACGCCAGTTCCGACTTACATACAGATTCAACTTAAGAACAAACCTACAGTCCCTATCTTGTACGTAACCCGGGGACTGCCTGTAGTTGAGAACTCTTGTAATTTAGCAGAGAAAGACACTGGTATTAGCAACTCTATAAATATTCGGTGTTTTTCTTAAAACCTCAGATGCTAAAATCAAGGAAGACCCTGAGAAACTCAGCTCTTTTTTTTTTTGTTAAAGGTAAAATAAGCTTCTAGTTCTGATTGCAGAGAAAGATCTGAAAACAAAGCAAAACATAACCTGATGGCTCAGAAGGCAAAGAAAAAACTCACTTTTTATTTGAAGTCAGGGCTGGGCAAATTATGTCCTGAGGGCTGGATCCGGCCCGCCAAGCCACAGGATCCGGCCCATGGACCACCCTGCCGGGACCCTCAGGCACACGCAGCTGCTGTGGTTTAAAACCCAGTCCCTGCGTTTCTCTGCTCTGCAGGGAGAGGGAGGCTTCGTGCGATCTTCCTGCCTCCAGCCCAATCTTCTGCTCCTATTAGGTCAGAAACAGCCAGTCAATAAGAACTGACCTCAGCCAATCTGTCAGCTCCTATTGGCTGGAAACAGCCAGCTAATCGGAGTTGAGAGATTGGCCGGAGAGACTGGGGCAGCTGGAGTTGAGAGGCTCATGGACGGAGCAGCCTGTATTTTCAAGTAGGCTGGAGCTGCGGAGTCCAGCCTGCTGGCCAGGAGACACTTAAGTAAACTCCTCCCAGCCAGTGCCTGCCTCTGGCACCCCAACTCCTTTCCCCAGATCACCATCCAAAACCTCTGCACCTTCTGCCTCAGGTGACAACTCCCTCCCAGACCCTGTACTTCCTCCTACACCCCTTCCCAAGGCCAGAATCCTCTCCTGCACCCACACTCCCTCCCTGACCATACACCTCAATTCCCCTGACCCAGGTCATAACCCCCTCCTCCACCCAAACACCCTCTCAGACCACACTGTCTCCTGCGCCCCAGTCCCTTAGCTCATGTGCCCTTCAGCATCCAACCTAAACTCTGCACACCCTCCACAGAAAAGTGCGGCCCTTGACCACTTACCTAAAACTTGGAGTGGCCCCCTACTAAAAATTATTGTCCCACCCCTGTTTTAAGTCAATGACATGATTGGGGTGGGAGCAGACTCAAGTGGTACAATGGAAAGAAGTTTAAAGAAGCAATTTCTTAACACTTTTAAACGTTGATTGCTTCTTGGAACTGCAAGGGCTGTCTAGAGAATGCAAGAGGAGCTTAGACTGTGTCTGTCCAAGCACTTTTGTCGTTACAGGCAGTCCCCGAGTTACGCGGATCTGACTTACGTCGGATCCGCACTTACGAACGGGGCTTTTCCCACCACCGCGTCCTCCGGGGTGAGAAAAGCTGCTCCGGGTGTCCCTGGTCTGCTGGGAACCCCTCCCAGCAGACCAGGGACACCCCGAGCAGACCAGGGACACCTGGAGCAAAGCCTTGGAGGCGGCGAGGTCCCCGCCTCCAAGGCTTTGCTCCGGGTCTCCCTGGTCTGCTGGGAGGGGGGGGGGGGCGCAGCTAGTGTGCCCCCCCCCAGCAGACCAGGCTTTTGTTGTGGATGCCTGGGGTAGAGCAGCTGGGGTGCTGCCGGGTTGGTCCTGGGGGGACCTACCCGGCAGCGTCCCAGCTGTTCTGTCCCAGGCTCCAGATTCAGCCCCTGTTGAAACTGATCAGTGGCTGATTCCAGGAAGCTGGGGGCAGAGCAACTCTGCCTCGGGCTTCCTGTAGTCAGCCCCTGGTCAGTTTCAGCAGCAGCGGCTGAATCTGGAGCCAGTTCCGAGTTACGTACAAATTCAACTTAAGAACAAACCTATAGTCCCTGTCTTGTACGTAACCCGGGGACTGCCTGTATAACTTACATCATTTAGAGATGTAAAAAAAAATTCCCCTGTGAGCAACATAAATTACATCAATGCACACACTGGGATGGACAGCGCTATGTCAGCAGAGCGGCAGGAAATGCTCTCCAGCCAATGCTACTCAATTTAAGTGGTTTAATTATGTCAGCAGGAGAGCTCTCTTCTGCCCGCATAGAGTGGCTATGAGTGAACTTACAGTGGCACAGCTGTGCCAGTGTAAACACCCTAGTGTAGTCATGATCTCAGTCTTAAAATTAGTAACATACAAAATCTAATTCAAGAATTAACAGTAGATGAGCTACTAATAGTGACCACAGTATAGGTTCAAAATCCGAAGCAAGGTACCAGAAAAGGAGCAGTGATAATAAACTTCAGAAAGCGAGACATCAGTCAAGTCTAGTCAAAAAGACCTTGAAGGAAAAAGGAAAAGAAAAAATCTTTAGATGGATTTCCACTTATTCTAAAAATAGAACAACAGAAGGCATGTATAGCTTTTGAACAAAAAGGAGAACCAGGAAGTAAATATCACTGGGTAAATTTATGCAGAAACACCCACCCCGCAAAAACAAAACAAAACAAAAAGCCACCATAGCAGCAAGTCTTAGAACCTGGGTCAAATGTCTCAGGCTCGTGGACCTTGTGCTGTGGTGCCTAAAATAGCAGTATATTTGAGTTTTAGATCCTGAACTCTATACTGATCCTGAACGTCTACAGTACTGTTTTTTAGCCCCCACAACAGCATGAGCACTGCAAGACTGAGTCCATTGGGGAGGCTGTGAGACTTGCAGCTGCATATGAGTAGACATCTCCTCTATTGGCAAGAGGTTATCTGAGCAAAGATTTTGCAAAATTTATAACAGTATAATCTGAGTTACATCAATATACAGGACCATAAATTACAGTAAACAGTTTGTGTGAGGGCTGAGTTGAATTTCAAAGAGCAAATTGTACAAAGCATTAAATACAAATGCAAAAAGAAATGATTTAACTATATCAAAACCAGGAAAACTGTGAGACTATTTTAATAGGTGGCTAAGGGTTCACAGTAGTGTGCTTTTAGGTTCTGTACTAGATCTGATGTTTGATATATTAATCTGAAAAAGTGAGTGAAACTTTCAGATGACACAAACTTACTTAGGTTAGTCCAAACTAGAGAGGATTCTGAGGTACTTTAGAGAGACCTAGGATATGTCATTGTGGAGCCTATGACAGCATAGCCCTCCAGTATCCTGCACCAACAGGAGATGCTTTTCTGTCAGTGTAAGAACAGCACCTCCCGGAATGACATTAGCTCCATCAACAGAGGCACTCGTATATCAATAGCTGTGTCAGCGTAGCTATGTCAGCCAAGATGTGGTTTTTCACATTCCTGATCGAGGCAACTATGCCAATATAATTTTTAAGTATAGACCTAGCCCTGACCAAGGAAAGTGAATGGGCAAAATAATAGTAGATTAGGTATGGGCGACGTTAAAAAAAAAAAAAAAACAGGTAAGTTTCGCTATGTTGATCAGTGTGAAAAATCCACATTCCTGAGTGGAATCAATACAATTTATCATTTATAATTTTTAGTTATTCAAGTTTTCAGAAATATCAAAGCTTTAAGGTTCTGTTTAAGATTATTTAAGATCTAGCCACCTGCAAAGTTTGAAGTTTTAAAGTTCAGATGAGTATACATTTGTACCAAATTATTAGTCTGTGTGTTTTTTATATAATAAATAATATATATTTAGTTTAGCTTTTTATGATTCTCAATAGTGGCTATAAGATTTTCTTCAAACTTCTCCCTCCCCCCCCCAAAAAATACTTTTCTTTGGGCTGAAATAAATTTAAAAAATACAACCCCAAAAGTATAGATGTATAATTATTTTGCAGCCTTAACTGTAGTATTCACTACCATTAAACTCACGTAACTATACAATAATCTGGAATCAGACACATTTTTTAACAAGCACAATAATAGAGTGGAATAGCATTTTAAGGAATCCCCAGACTGTAAGAATTTAGATGGCAACAAATTTGAGCATCACAATCTTAAATGTCTTACTTTTTTCTGGTTGTGGATCTGCAACAAAGTCCTAATCTCCAGAGGAGGTGTGAAATTATTTCCCGCAAGGATTTGATGCAAAATGTCCCAAGATGTTTGTCAGCAGCAGAATGGAGGTCAATGTCAAAGAAGATCTAATACATTTATGAGTGTGGCAAAGTCTGGGCTAAGCCCCGTGGGTCCTGCGCTTACTGGCAGGTTTTTTGTGTGCCTCAGAGGCTCGTGGTATCCCTAATACTGCCACAAAGGCAAGGGTACCCTGCTACCAGAGCCCTTTTCATCATTGGCCAGTCCAGTGTCCTTCCATTTCCTACTGGCCTTTCTACCCGGGGGAGGGTTGGTGGGAACCCAGTCCCACCCACTTGCTCCGGGTTCCAGCCCAGGGCCCTATGGGTGGGGGGCAGCCCCGAGCAGGCTGTATAGCTTGGCCCTTGCCCCCTGAGCAGCAGCCCCTCCCTGGGCTACTTCCCCAACCCTTCCTGTGGTACCTCCTCCCTGATGCTGTGGAGCAAGCCTTGATGTCAGCTGTCTTGGGTCTGTTCCCCTGTGCTGGGCTGTTTACTTCTCCTCTAGTCCATCCCTTTTCTCTCCCACCCACCCCCCAGCTTTTCCCGAGGGAGGGTTTTTATAGTGTGCTCATTCACCTTAACTGACCGCAGGTGTTCCAATTAGCCTTCCCTTCAGGCTGATGCCAGATGGGCTTCAGGTGTGGCTGGCTGGGCCATAGTCTTTATCAGCCTACTCAGGTAACAAAAAACCACATACCCAGCTCCCCATGTATCTGCCCTCAATGAGGCCTCAGCAACCCCCTGCTCTCAGACTGCCACATGAGTTACAAATTAAGTGAGGAATCATCTTATATGTTTGTGTCTGCAGCCCACAATGTAAGTATCTGAATTATAGATACAGCAAGGGTATTGACCACACACTCCAGTTATGTGAGAAACAGAACACAGTAAATATGCAAGTTATTAAGTGTCCCACACTTTCTACTTTGTACATTGGTCTGAATCATGAATGCTGGGCAACAAAGTTCCTATTTAATTAGATTTTTCTTTTAGCATACTGAAATGTTTATTTTGTCTCACTCATTCCTGGATCATGCCCATCACTTTCCTGGTGGGCTCAGACGGGTTTCATATAAGTATGAGAATTGAGGATTTTGTAATGGCTAGATTCATAACCTTAGGTCAGGTCTACACTAGGGGAATACATTCAAATTAAGATCTGCAACTCCAGCTACATTACTTGCATAACTGGAGTCGATGTACCTTGATTCGAACTTTGGCACCATCTCCACCATGGGAGGTTGTTGAGGGAAACTTTCCTGTTGACTTCCCTTACTTTTCACGAGGAGTAGAAGTACTGGTGCTTTTCACAAGGAGTAGGAGCACTGGGTACCCTCGGTGTTTGATTTAGCAGGTCCTTACTAGACTCACTAAATTGAACATCAGAAGATTGACCTCCATAGTGTTGATTCGCAAGTAAGTATAGATGTGGCCTTAAGTGTTCCAAGTATCTTTGATGAATTGTGTGTAGTAGAACATTGTCCTAAAGTTGTTGGAAAGGAATGAGCCCATTTATGCCATTGTGGACTTGAATAAAATAAATCCATTTACTCTCAGTCCCCAAACTTAGTTCATGGAGGTCAGAGTTATCTCTGAACAAGAGGAATGAAGCGGGAGAAGGGTATTTTCAATGTGAGATGCTTGTGTCCACATAGTGATGTTGATTCTTTAACTGCTGTTCATGAACAACATTCAAAGGAACAAGAAAGTGTTACAGGCAATAACTGAAAAGGGCTGAGCAAAAGTGACGAATGTTGAAGGGAAAGAGATAAGTGTGACTATGAAGATGCAAAGAGAAGATGGGAGAGAGCTGGATCTTTGAGACTAGAAGGGGGAAGGAACATACCATTTGTATTATGTAGTACTTAGAAGGCTCAGTCAGGCCTGGGACTACATAGTTCTCTAAGCACTGAGCACAGTCTAGTTGGTAAAAGTAATGATACCACAATGAATCTTCCAATCTATTTTTTCTGGCTCCAGCAGGAGGCTGCAAGTAAAGGCAAAAACCACCATAAGATCCATAGATCCCAAGCCCAGAAGGGTCCATTGTGATCATATAGTCTTCCCTCATGTATAATAGCATCGGGGGTAGCTGAGTTTGTCTGTACAGGAGAAACTTAAAAAACACCAAATGGTCTGGTAGCACTTAATAGACTAACAAAACAAGTAGATGGTATCATGAGCTTTCGAGGCCACAGCCCACTTCTTCAGATGACTGGAAGACTCCGGTCATCTGAAGAAGTGGACTGTGCCCACGAAAGCTCATGATACCATCTACATATTTTGTTAGTCTATAGTGCTACCAGACCATTTGGTGTTTTTTAAGTTTCTCATGTATAATGCCAGCCAGAGAACCTGGCTTCTTTTTTGAGGAGTGTCCCTGTGGGTGCTCCACTGTAGGTGTTGGGCTGGTCCTGGTGATGCAGATTGGAGATTTGTTAGCAGTGATCTGCCGGACCACGCATTCGCCATCTCGTGATATTCACGCCGTTTATGAGAGCGTGGTCCAGCTCCGCCAGTTCCTCCTAACCGTCCTCGGTCACAGACGGAGTGAGCTCTCTCTCTTCAGAAATCTGACAGGAATTGAGAACATTGTGTAATTAGTTGTTAGTTAGTTAATTACAGTACTGTTTATAGTTCATTTAGCTAGTAGTTACAGTTCATTTAAAAAAAAACCCACACCACGAAGAAGAAAACAAAGCCTGCGAGTGAACTCCGTCATCTTAAGTATGCTTGGGTCGCCCGGGTTTAAAAAGTGTGCTTCATGCCGGGAGCCTATGTTAGCCTTGTACGGGCACTCCCGTTGCATTAGGTGCCTTGGTGAGGGGCATATTCCACAGAAATTTCCCCCACTGCTCTAAGCTCATAGCATGAGCTAGACGTGATAGGGAGATGAGGCTTAAAATGCTTTTGTTCAGCAAAGCATTACAGCCCACTCCATTGGACTCCTTCCAGCCTGATAAATCTTTGGAGCCCGACAAGCACCATGCTGTCTCACCTAAGTCATCTCATCCAAAGAAAAGGCCCTCACCGTCCTGCTCATTACCACCTCTGTGGGTTAGCACGGCAGACAAGCTGGGCACCTCAGGCGTCTCCATCTGCTGTCCTGATAAGCAAAAGACCGGCTGGAGTACATCAGCACTGAGTCCAGCTCTGTCCAGGGAATCGACACCGGTAGCTCTGAAGGCACCAAAAATGGTGCCGATTTCTGCGTCGGAACCGACCATGGCACCGGCCACTCAACCATGGCACCGCCAGCGCTGTTGGCACCAGTTGAGAAGGCACCAGCGGCGCGCATGACACCATCTCCATCACTGGAACCGATACCGGTACTGCAAATTTCTGCAGTTGAAGTGACTAGTGCCCAAGCCCCGGTGCCAACGAAGGCCATGCAAAAGTTTTGGAGACCTCTTACTCCCTCTCCGAGCCCTGAACACATTGCCTTTTCACTGGAACTGCTTTCACCTTCATCGGTTCGCTCCTTTAAGTCTGGAGACATGTCGAGGCTTCACTCTCTGTACTTACATCATTACCCTTCCCTATGCCTCTCTATTATTACCAGCACCAACAAATAGCACCGCCACCACTGCGTCTAAGGAGAAGATCATGATCACCAAGATCTCCCACGCATTCATTGTACTCACGGTACTGCTATGCACACGAGAGTGGATACTCACCTAGATATTCTCCACATTACAATCGTCACTAGTCATGCCCACTATCACCGCCATCATCCTTACTCAAGAGATTGTATTCCACAAAGATCACCGTGTTGCCGTTGCTCCCAGGTAGAACCCACAAAGAGCAATTCTCCCACACCTTCCGCCACCAGACCTCTCGCTCCCACGAGAACCGTCCCTGTATTGGCCCCCCAGCATTCTGAACTGGAAGAGCGTCAGTTATCCGATCATGACCACAATCAACCACAGGGAGTTTCTCCCACAGATCCATCCTCCTCTTCTCCTGATGATGCAGTATTCCTGGGAGACTCATCACCCACAGACGATACTCGACAATTTCAGGAACTATTTAAACGGGTCGCCGATATCCAGGAAGTATAACTCTCACAGAAGTCCAGCAGAAACAACATTGTCCGAAAAAGCAAAGATTGCACTACCGTGAGACCCTTTTACAACACGTGGTCTCCCATCTCCTCACTATCGGTGCGATAGAGAGAGTACCAGAGGAATTCAGGGGCAGAGGATTCTATTCCCACTATTTCCTAACTTGCAAAAACACAGGGGGATGGAGGCCAATATTAGATCTACGACGCCTCAATCAGAATCTTTGCAAAGGTTCAAGATGGTCACACAACTACTATTATTCCGTCTCTCAACACTGTTGATTGGTTTGGGCGTCCCTCAACTTGCAGGACGTCTACTTCCATATGACGATCCAATCAGTGCACAGACGTTTTCTACGTTTTCAAGTGGGTCTCGAACATTTCCAATACAAAGTGTTACCATCTGGCCTTTTATCAGCACATAGGGTCTTTTCAAAAACACTGGTTGTGGTGGCAGCCCACCTCCGACGATCGGGAATAATAATATTTCCTTACCTTGACGGCTGCCTAATCAAAGCACCTTTGTTCGACGACACTCTACAGGCCACCAATATAACTAAAGCTACATTCCAGACACTCGATCTCATAATCAATTTTGAAAAATCATCAGTAACTCCTCAGCAATTTTTGGAGTTCATAGGTGCGCGTCTAGATTCGACTACCACCTGAGCGTATTTGCCTCAGAGCAGATTTCAATCTGTACACAATCTCATACAAACACTCTCTGCGAGCCCTGGAACCTCCATACTTACCTGTCTGCAACTCCTTGGGCACATGGCAGCAACCACGTATGTAGTGCCCCATGCCAATTACATCTCAGATGCCTACAACACTGGGTAGCTACAGTCTACACCCCCGGCAAGCAGGACATACACAGAATGGTCTCCGTTCCATGGAACGTAATTCAGTGATTAACATGATGGACCACCCCTGCAAACATGTTAGTTGGGACACCGTTCCACTGCCCTCAGCCCACTATGGGAATGACGACAGATGCGTCCCTGGTGGAACGGGGCGCTTACCTTGGGCATCACCGAATCCAAGGGAGATGGTCTGCACAGGAGTCCCTACTGCACATCAACTTCCTCGAACTCAGAGCTGTATTCAGTGCTTGCAAACACTTCATTACTATCATTCGTGGGCAGGTAGTCCACATACTCACCGACAATATGACAACGGTGTTCTATATAAACAGACGGAGGAGCTCGATCCCATTTCCTCTGTGTGGATGCAGTTCGGCTATGGAACTGGTGTATCCACCACGACATTATCCTCACAGCATCATACCTCCCAGGCAGGAACAACATCATGGCTGATGGCCTCAGCAGGCACTTCGTAGCACAGCACAAATGGGAGCTGCATCACGACATACTGCAAATCCTTTTCGTGCGATGGAGACTCCCCATTATAGACCTTTTTGCAACACATTGCAATGTGAAGTGCCATTACTACTGTTCCAGAGCAGGTATAGAACCATGATCTCTGGGGATGCCTTTCTAGTCAGCTGGAGCCATCATCTTCTATATGCTTTTCTTCTGACTCCTCTACTACCGAGAGTCTTAGAGAAAGTAGTCAGGGACGCTCCCATGGTAATACTTGTAGCCCCCTTCTGGCCACGGCAAATGTGGCTCCCCTACCTATTTTGCATATCACTGTATCCTCAGGATACACGACCTGCTCACACAAGCCCCGGGGATCCTGGTGCATCCTCAACTTGAACATCTCAATCTCACGGCATGGTTCCTAGTTGGTTCCACCAGACGGAAAATTTCTGCTCCCAGGAAGTTAAGCACGTACTGATACATAGCGGACGACCCATGACTCGATCTACCTATATTCACAAATGGCACCGGTTCCAATCCTGGTGTATGGACAAGAAATTCGACCCATTGTCCTTTCCCATTCATCACATTCTGGACTATATTCTTCACCTCGAGCGTTGGTCTCACTCTTCAGTCAAAGTACACCTAGCTGTGTTCACAGTCTTCCGACCCCCTGTAGATGGCTATTCCATTTTCGGTCATCCGATCAACTGGGAGGTTTATGAAAGGCTTAGCGAATGTTTTTCACCAGTACAGGCAACCTCTTGAACCGTGGAACCTTGAGTTAGTTTTGGACGCCTTAACAAAGCCTCCCTTCGAGCCCCTGGCCACTTGTGATCTCCTCA
This sequence comes from Pelodiscus sinensis, assembly GCF_049634645.1. Classification (NCBI taxonomy): domain Eukaryota; kingdom Metazoa; phylum Chordata; order Testudines; family Trionychidae; genus Pelodiscus; species Pelodiscus sinensis. The sequence goes on along the minus strand of NC_134731.1, from coordinate 18,881,402 downwards.
CACTAACCATAAAAGTCGTTTTTTGGTAGCAATAATGTCGGCGCGTAGGGTAAGTGAGCTAGCCGCCCTCTTGGCACTCCCTCCTTATACAGTGTTTACGCTTCAAGGTGTTGTCCTTTGCCCCCAACCTACGGTTTTGTTGAAGATGAATTCAGAATTCCACATGAACGAACCAATAGTTCTTCCAACCTTCTATCCTAAACCACATTTGTCAACCCAACACACCAGACTTCACACCTTGGACGTTCACTGGGCATTGGGCTTTTATATTGACAGGACACGAGCCTTTCGGATATCTTATCAACTGTTCGTCTCCACCATTGAGTATTTTAAGAGCCAGCTGCTCTCAGCACAGCACAGCACATATCAAAACTTACAGTTCAATGAATCATTCACAGTCACTCTTTACAAAACAAGCCACTCCCACGGACTCTATGAGCCCATTCTACTAGGGCAATGGCCGCTTCCGCCGCCTTTCTCAGGGAAGTTTCCCTTAGGGTCATCTGTCGTGCAGCCACATGGTCATCCAGCTCCACCTTTGCAAAACATTACGCTCTCACTAATATATTTAAAAGTGACTTAGCAGTTGCCTCAGCGGTACTCTCTACCGCCACACGCTCTTGACTCTGAATCCCACTGCCTTACCACAGGCTACTGCTGCGAAGTCACCTACAGTGGAGCTCCCACGGGGACACTACTCGAAGAAGAGGAAGTTACTCACCTTGATGCAGTAATGAAGATTCTTCGAGATGTGTCCCCCCGTGGTTGTTCCACGACCCGCCCTCCTCCCCACTTCAGAGTTTCTGTCTGGTTGTGTCTTTCAGTTACTCGGCAATTAGGAGGAACTGGCAGGAGCCGGACTGCGCTCTCAGAAACAGCACGAACAGCACAAAATGGCAAATGCTCATGCGCAGTCAGACGGGCCACTGCTAACCAATCTCCAATCTGTGGCGCCAGCACCAGCTTGACACCTACAGCGGAGCACCCACGGGGACACACATCTTGAAGAATCATTGTTACTGCACCACGGTGAGTAACTTCCTCTTCCTGTATAATAGGCTATAGAACTTTTCCAAAATAATTCCTAGAGTATATCTTTTGGAAAAAAATAATCCTGAACAAACACAATCTACTTGCTGGCATGCTGATGGTGTAATGAATACTAGGATGAGAAATTTCATACTCATTTCACCTAAAACAATGAGTCTGGTAACACTGTAAAGACTAGCAATTGTTTTATGGCATAAGCTTTCATGATCTGCCTTTGCCCTGAAGCATAACAATTCATACCTCTTATAATTATCACCCCAATTTACTGTAACTGCTTATGTTGAGACATTCCTCTTTGGGATACCTAGGTAATTCCCATTGACTTCCATGAAGAAACACCAATATAAATGAGAATAGAAAGTAGAATTTGCTCTTCTATTTTCCTTAATCACTGAACTTGTTAGCACATTTAAACACAATTTGCATTCTAGTGATGAAAAGTGCTTGTTTGTATTCAGTCTTTTCAAATTGCATCAATATTGAGCAGCAGAGAGTTACCTATATTGAGTGTGTTTTAAAACACCCCTTTCTCACTTTTAATTACTGTATTAAAACTGTGCCCACTTTTCCTTTCAGTATGACAATGTGGGAATAGAAAGCCCAAAATTGCCTTCTTTATAACTGTAGTTCACATACTTCTCTTATCCACACTAAGTAATCCTATAGTTAACTCAGAGTCTGTCTCTGTAGAAGTATTTAAGTTGTTCCCTTCAATGTACAATTTCATACACTTTTCTACGCTGTTCGATCTGTCTTTGTATTGCCTCCGTAACCAACCTACTTAGATCCTCCTAAATTTCCCAGACAATTGGTTTAGTACATTTTGTAGGAATAGATTAACTTATTTTGAGTTCACTAAAATATTGTTTGTTTGAAATTCAGACATCAAAATAAAATGTTTTGGGTTTTAAGTTCTCTGTAGCTCTCTAAAAATATGTTACTTCAGGCTTCAAAATAACATAAAAACACCATGTAACAGAGACATTAAAAGAAACAGAATATTAGATTTGGGAGAGACCTCAGGAGGTTATCTAGTCCAACCCCCTTGCTCAAAGCAAGGACCAATCCCAACCAAATCATCCCAACCAGGGCTTTGTCAAGCTGGGACATAAAAACATCTAAGGGTGGAGATTCAGCCACCCTCCTAAGTAAACCTATTCCACAGCTTCACTACTCTCCTAGGGAAATAGTTTTCCCTAATAGCCAACTTAGACCTCTTATACTGCTGCTTCTTGTTCTGTCATCTGCCACCACTGAGAGCAGCCTGGCTCCATCCTCTTTGGAACCTACCTTCAGGTAGTTGAAGACTACTATGAATTGCTCCTCACTTTTCTCTTTTGCAGACTAAATAAGCCCCATTCCCTCAGCCTCTTCTCATAAGTCATGTGCTCCAGTCTCCTAATCACCAGGACTACTGGGTTGGATTGCTCAACTTCTCCAGCCATGGGTTTGAGACCCCTGTCATAGAGAGAGATGTTGAGCATTCTTTCATAAGTCTTAAAAAAGCAAAACTCTGATGCAGAAACTACAGAACCCAAATTATCAGAAAAGAAAATCAACCTTTTGCTGGTGGCATCTGACTCAGATGATGAAAATTAACCCATTGGTCCTCACTGCTTTGGACTTCATGCCTTTTTTTCTTAGACTCTGGCAGGCACCTGTGCATCCCAGCAAGTAATTTTTGTTTTTACCACTAGAGATGTAATAGAATAGTCAAGTAATCAATTAACCAATAAGCAAAAGCTTATTGATTAATGCTATTGACTACATGCATTTAAATGCAGAGCCGCAGCAGGGGACCTACCCCTGCTGCAGCTCTGCATTTAAAATGTAGTAGGATCCAGGCAGGCAGGCAGCCCAGCTCAGTCTCAGTCTCAGCTCATGCCGGTCCAGGACCAAAGTTTGCACTGGCCATTCCTGAACGGGCCGACAGGGAAGGTGGTGATGGTAAAACTGAAGTGGGGGACGGGGTTCAAGGGCTACTTGGTGTCTGTAGATGGTTACATGAAAGTACAGCTTGCAAACACAGAAGAATAAATAGATTGTGCAATGTCTAAACACCTCGGTGAAGGTTTGATAAGATGTAACAATGTCCTATACATCAGAGGAGTAGAAGAAGAAGATGAGGAAAATAAAGATTAGTTTTTTACAAAAAAAAAAAAATAATTGAGCAGAGCCCGTCATCAGCATGGACATATGGGTGGAATGGTTGTTGAAGCCTGACGGGACATGAATCCTTAGCACATCTGGCACGTAAATATCTTGTGACATAGGCTACTACAGTGTCATGTGAATGTCTTTCTGACATTGAGGTGACATTGTAAACAAGAAGCAGGCAGCATTATCACCTGCAAATGTAAAGCTTGTTTGAGCAATTGGCTGAACAAGAACTAGGACTGAGTGGACTTGTAGATTCTAAAGTTTTACGTTGTTTTATTTTTTAATGCAGTTATTTTTTGTGCACAGTTCTACATGTGAAAGTTCAGTTCTCATGAGAAAGAGATTGCACTCTACACTGCTTGTAATGAGGGAATTGAAAATTATTTCATTTGATTTTTAGAGTGCAAATATTTGTAATCAAAATATAAAGTGGTACTGTATATGCTGTATTCTCTTGTCATTTCAGTCAATATATCAGAAAATGTAGAAAACATCAAAAATTTAAATAAATGGAATTCTATTTTTTAAGTGTGATTAATCATGTGATTAATCAACACATACTGAATCGCTTAATAGCCCTAATTTTAACAGTTAATATTTTAATTTATAGTAGGGATGTTAACTAACGTGTAATTGTTTAACCGCTGGAAATTTTAGTGGAGACATGTTTACACGTAGGGGTGGGTGAGACAGGCGGGAGCCAATATGCACAGGGAGCCAGCTTGAAAGCCACTTCCCACGTGTACTGGCTCCTGCCTGTTACCTCGTTTCCCGCATGTAGATGTGTCACTGCTAAAATTTCCAGCAGTGTGGGGAAGAGGGGGCAGGTGGCTCCCTCCTGCCCCACCCCCCTTGCACTGCTGCCTCTGTGGGAGGCAGGGGGGCAGCTGGCATGCATAGAGAGCTGGCTTAAAAGCTGGCTCCCCTTGCATACTGGCGCCCACCTAAACCTCCCCCGCCCTATACTGCTGCCTCAGATGCAGCAGCTCAGTGGGGATAGGTGGCTCTGCAGGAGCTGGTGCTTGTGGAAAAGCTGGCTCCCTCTGAGCTCTGATTCCCACCTGCCCACCCCCCCTTTCTGCTTCTGATAGAGAGGCAGCAGGGGCGCAGTGCATGCAGTAGTTAAGATTAACCGATAAACCCAGGCTTATTGCTTAATCGTGTAAGCAACTACATGCTAACGTCTCTAATTTAGATTGCTAATTTAAAATGCTATTGGTAGATATTTGCCTGCGTTGAAATAAAAGGTACTGTATTGAGTGGAATCATATTGCTGTTACATAACAAATACTAACCCTTGTAGCACACCTTCCATAGAAGAGCTGCATTTCCCATGTCCATGCACAAATAAGTGACTTTAATTCCTAGACAGAATTGTGTTTAAGGTAATTAAAGTTGTACATTTATGGCAGTAACATGCAAGAAATGCTTACACGATCAAAATGTATTTTGAAAAGCAGTGACTTGAAACAACTTAGGAGTCCTGGTGGATATTCAAGTGAATGTGAGTTCCAAGTGCAGTATGGTAGCTCACAGAGTTATTATGATATCTATGTATAAAAGCAGGGAAATACCAGGAAAAAAGTAGGGAGGTGCTATTGCCATTATATGTGGGACATTAAATGATGCCATTACTGGATACTGTGTCTGGTTTTGATATCAACACTTTAAAAAGAATGTTGACAAACTGAATAGCTGTGGCTCTTTTCTGAACCATTTACAAAGTCTGGAGAACTTGCTTAATTAGCATAAAGAAGCATAAACTATTTCATTTTAAAATAAAAGATGGTTAAGTGACTTGATCGGGAAGAATGTACACAAGGAAAATATTTTTGATAGTAGGGGGCTTTTAATCTAGCAAACAAAGACAAAATAATGGCAGGAAGCTGAAGCTAAACAAATTCAGATTACAAATAAAGTGCACATTTTAAACCATGAGGGTGAGTAACCAGTGGAACAGCTTGATTCTGGATGGAACAGCTTGATTCTCCATAATTTGAAATCTTTAAATTAAATTTCACTGTTTTTCTAAAAGAGGGGTTGCACTTCAACAGAAGTTCCAGTCTAAATGCAAAAATCAAATGGTAAAAAATTATCAGTCTTGTGTTATACAGGACTTTAGAATAAATCATCATAGTGGTTATTTGGGCCTTAAAATGTTTGTATCTATGGAAAAAAACAGAAAAATTGTGTTCTAAAAAAAACAAACATTGGCAGCTCTAGGAATAATCAGTTAAAAGAAATCCAAGGCCAGAAAGTGTGAAAAGTCTCAAAGGCCATTTTTACTTTGCTTGTGTGATCATGTCACCATGTGCACCCACAATGGAAGACAGATTTATGTCTGTCAGAGGCAAAGTTACACTTTCGAAAATGCACAATTCAAGTTTCACACATTATAAAGAGCTAGGAGTGAGTGTGTTACCATGGATTTGGGTGGGTACGACTTCCAGTTGTGTGGTGAGTGAAGTTGTGTATGTTTGGTAATGGAGGTTTTGTGAACTGGGGGCAGAGAGATTGCAAAGTATATGCAGGGCTTAGAACTGTGGTGTCCAACCAGTTCTGAAGCAGTAGCCATTATAGTGCCTACTGCTATAGCGAATTAGCCATGTTCAACTGGCCGAATAGCCACACGTGGCTAGCGTGTTGGACACGACAGGCTTAGAATGTTCAATAGAGCCCATGTGAAACATGAACCACACAAGGATTCTTGCGGAGATTATATGAGGGTATGTCTACACTGCCACCCTAGTTCGAACTAGGGTGGCTAATGTCATTCGAACTTGCAAATGAAGCCCGGGATTTAAATATCCCGGGTTTTATTTGCATGTTCCTGGGTGCCGCCATTTTTAAATGCCCCGTAGTTCGAACTACCTAATGAGGAGTAATGGTAGTTCGAATTAGAAGCTTTAATTTGAACTACTTAGCCTGTGCCGCGTGTAGCCGGGCTTCATTTGCAAGTTCGAATGATTACATTAGCCACCCTAGTTTGAACTAGGGTGGCAGTGTAGACATACCCTGAGTTCTGTAGGCATGAGTGCATTAACCCAGATGGGAGAGGGAATCAAGGGGGATTATGTATGAATTGGGTGGGTGGTAGTGTGTGTATGTATCCTGGTGGGAACATAAGAACGGCCGTACTGGGTCAGACCAAAGGTCCTTCTAGCCCAGTAGCCTGTTTGCCGACAGTGGCCAGCACCAGCATCAGCCCCAGAGAGGGTGGACCAAAGACAATGATCAAGCGATTTGTCTTCTGCCATCTCTCTCCAGCCTCTGACAGAGGCCAAGGACACCATTTTATCCCCTGGCTAATAGCCTTTTATGGACCTAGCCTCCATGAAATTATCTAGCTTCTCTTTAAACTCTGTTATAGTCCTAGTCTTCACAGCCTCCTCTGGCAAGGAGTTCCACAGGTTGACTACACGCTGTGTGAAGAAGAACTTTCTTTTATTAGTTTTAAACCTGCTACCCATTAATTTCATTTGGTGTCCTCTAGTTCTTCTATTTAGGGTACTAATAAACTTTTCTTTATCGGCCCTCTCCATACCACTAATAAAGAACTTTTCTTTATTCACCCTCACCACACCACTCATGATTTTATAGACCTCTATCATATCCCCCCTCAGTCTCCTCTTTTCTAAACTGAAAAGTCCCAGTCGCTTTAATCTCTCCTCATATGGGACCCGTTCCAAACCCCTAATCATTTTAGTTGCCCTTTTCTGAACCCTTTCCAAGGCCAAAATATCTTTTTTGAGGTGAGGAGACCACATCTGTACACAGTATTCAAGGTGTGGGCGTACCATAGTTTTATACAGGGGCAGTAAGATATTCTGGGTCCTATTTTCTATCCCTTTCCTAATAATTCCTAGCATCCTATTTGCCTTTTTGACCGCCGCTGCCCTATTGGAAGCCATTCTGTCCCATTATAAAAGTCTTTGCAAATGCCAGCTCCTGCATGGATTTTTAAAGGAAAAATGGCATGATCAATCATAGTAGCAATCATTCTCTGTTTTGGAGACATTTTACAAGGGAAATGGCTACAGAATTACTTGTTTAAATGAAAAACTTAAAGAACAACGAATGGTCTGGTAGCAGTTTATAGACTAACAAAACATGTAGTCTATAAAGTGCTATCAGACCATTTGTTGTTTTTTAATTTTATCCTGTACAGACTAACTCAGCTACCCCCTGAAGCTTTTAAATGAAAAAGTTTGTCTCCTCCAATCATTTAGTGAAGAGTTAGAATCTACTATAGCCTCTGGGGTTAGTCTGACATTCTTGATTTAGTTAATAGATTCCAGTGGCTTTTTCTGAATGCTCTCCATGTTTTTTCACATCCTTTCTGAAGCGTGGATGCTAGCTGTGAAAATAATATTCTATAAATGGTGCCATGTAGGGGTTATGTAGCCTATATTCTCATCCTACTTGATAGTCTCTTGTTACATCAAAGGATCACATTCATCCCTTTGGCCATGGTATCACACTGGTAGTGCATATTCAGCTGTTTGTCCACCATGAGCCCACATCCTTTTAAAAGTCACTTCTTTCCAAGAAAAAAAGTCCACCATCTCACTGGTATAGAAGCAGCAATGATCTGCAATGCTGACCAACACAGTCTCTTTGTTTCCTTGTACTCCCTCACTGTTCTGTCTGAATCTCTCTTATCTTTGCTTTATATGTAGATTGGACGTTTCTTGTTGCTGATACCAGTTTTGTTCTGTGTTTGTTCCGTGCTTAGTACAATGAGGTCCATGATTAGATGGGCCATGCACAAATGTGACCTACATTATTTATTCCTATATATATAACTTCATTTGGCCTTGTTTGTTTGTGTCCAGTTTACAGAGATTACTCAGGATCTCTATACTCTGTCTTCAACTTCATCACTTCACTCATCCATGACATCTACTGTCTGATAATGTTGTATTGAACTTTTGAGGAACTTTTTATAGCTATAGTGGTAGATCTACAAGAGCAATCTAAACATCCCCATTCATTGACTTCTCTTTACTTCTTCTTTAGCTTTGTAATTGTAGACTACAGCATCTCAGTTTTCCATTTTAATGCTTGCATTCTGCTGAGAAGACCAGAGCTGGGTTAATACAGGTTGCACCTCCCTAAACTGGGACTCTCGTCTGGCAGTATTCATAGTCTGGCAGGACCACAGAAGTTGCTAACCGAGAGCCATGGGCAGGAGGGCCAGCTGCTGAGAGCCCTGCATACAGCAAGGCTGGTGATGGCAGGGCCAGAGCCTCAGCAGCCTGGCGGTAGAGGCAGGGCTGTGGTAGCGGGGCAGGGGCTACCAGCAACCCAGCTGGGGACAGGGCAGCCCGTGCATGCTGGCTTGGCAATGAGGTTGTGCCATGACACCCCAAGTGGGGCTGCGTGCCAGCCCAGCAGTGTGGATAGAGCCTGTCTGGGGCCATGGCAGCAGAGCTGTGGCAGCAGCAACCCAGATGAGGCTGCAGCAGGTCGGCAGCCTGAATGATGTGCCGGCTGGCAGTAGAGCCAGCAGTGGGGCTGGGACAGCCGTGTTGCTCAGCTGGCAGCCAGGGTTGCCAGATGGTTTCAACAAAAATACCGGACAAACTTGACATGACATCACAATCTACATTACATCTTATTTAGAAAATACCCAACATTTCTATTTTCTCATTTCTATTTTCCCAATTTGTTTCTCAAACAGAAAGCTCAAATACTGGACTGTTCAGTTCAAAACCGGACATCTGGCAACCCTACCGGCAGCAGGGCCGAAAGAGTAGGTGGCAGGCTGATGGAGGGAGCCTGTGGTAGGGGACCTTCCCTGGTCTGGCAGATTCCCTCATCTGGGACTGCTCAGGTCCCAAGGGTGCCAGACCAGTGAGGTCCAATCTGTACTACATAATTTTTTTCTGTGAATATTCACAATCAGATTTTGAACAGCTGTTCAACTTTGTTATGCCTTGTATCCCCTTGCTTTTCTGTAGATATTTCTCTGAACAAGATTTTGTTCACACAGATGTTTGAGGAATGGTTGGTCTTTATGCAGAAACTGATACCTGTGATATTCAAGCTTGAATTTCTCACTCATGTTTTAAAAAGTTTCACTTTTCATCCTATCAATTGGAAAATGTCAGTATGAAGAAGAGTGTGTTGAGCACAAATAACAAATGCATTTGTAAAAATCAAAGAATGTTGCATTCATGAGATGAGTGGGTCACCCAACAATCGAGAAACCTGTCCATTTTTGCTGATGTCAAACTGGGGGGGAAAGTAGAATTCCCCAGAATACTGCCCATTAAACAAACTCCTACTTGAAATGTCAGAATGAGATTCAGCTCCAGAGAGATCCTCCTTATATCATCTTCCCTGTTCTTTTTTACTTGCTCTGATCAGCTGTGGAAGAGTGAACACTATGCTTTTTTTACTTATCAGCGTTAGTCTTCAGCATGATCAATCCCTGGAAATGAACAGGGACACTTATCAGAGCTATTGTTTCAGGCCGACTGCAGCAGGTATCGCTGGACTGTGTACATTCATTGCAGTGTTTTGATGGCAAACCTAAGGCCTGGAGACTTAGAGTTTGTCTATGTTTCCAGCTATCTCAACACTGCTGCAATCAATGCAGTAGTGTCGATTTAACGGCTCTAGTGAAGATAAGCTAGGTTAATGGCAGAGGTTCTCCCATTTTCATTATGCAGTGTAGACACTGCTTTGAGTCAACCTAAGTTATGTCCACTTTTACATAACTTACCTTAATTTACAGCTTTAGTTTAGACCCGCCCTTAATTTAAAACAAAGAAATCTTAAATTGGGGAGTGCAAGATGCCAGCCACCAGGAAAAAAAAGGCCCATTCATTTAGCTGCTGTAGTCTACCCTGATTTCTATTCCTTGAACATTTGGTCTTCCTTGGTGGAAAGGACATTGTCTCAACGACTTGATTACCTGCATCCTGCTTCAAAGGTCTTTTAAGACTACACTTGAAAGAGAATCCTCTGAACTGTCATTCATGCTTAAATTCGACACTTTACGCCTAAGTTTGAATAAAGACTTTAATTATCTTACCCATTACAAAGATAGCTTCCCCAATTATCACCTCTAATATCATTAGCTCACAGACATTTACCTCCCCCCCCCATCCCCCTTCTGTTCTGAAATTTGATTTGTCCTTTTCATATGCGTTCATTTTTAAAAATTGTATCCTTTGGTATATATGGTTGTGACAATTTTCTTCCACTATTTGATCTGAGGCAGTGGGTCTGGCCCACGAAAGCTTATCACCTAATAAACCATCTTGTTAGTTTTTAAAGTGCTACATAGTCCTGTTTTTTGTTCCATCAATTTAAAGATTTTAGGTGTAAGTTTAATAATACCCATTACAGTGATCCAGCAAATCTCTGGCTAACCCTGGTAGGATTTGAGGATGTCAGGAAAGCTTGTAGTTCAGCACAGATATAAATACTCTTAACCACTGTTGCTACATGGCAATTCAGAAGCAGCTTAGGATCACCTGAGACCTCTGAATATGTCTATACTGCAGTTAGATATCTGCAACTGGCCCATGCCAACTTACTAAGACTCATGGGGCTTAGGCTAAGGTGTGGGGGAACCCTTCTACCTTACAAGGTCCCAGAACCTGGGGTCTAGCCAGGACTGGAAGATCTACACCCCAATTAAACAGTCCATTAGCTTAAGTCCCCTTAGTCCAAGTCAGCTGGCACAGGTCAGCCATGTATTTTTAATTACAATGTAAACATACCTTACGTTGCAAACTTGAGTAACAAAAGGGAAGCCGAGCCTTAGTGATCAGGGTAGATAACACCTCTGCTCTAAATTTCCTCCCATTTTTTTCCTGGCTCAGCAGTATCATGTCACTTATCTGAACAGACTTAAACGGGCTAGCTTTTATACAGGCCCTAATCCCCTGGTTGACATTGCACAGTCAAGTGACCAGGTGCTCTGATCAGTTTTCACAGCGCGGCACCTAAGGTTGGCTTGTAGGTATTATGCCCATTTTACAAGTGCAGGGTTTGAAACACGTAGGCTGTGTCTACACTGGCATGAATTTCCGGAAATGCTTAAAACGGAATACTATTCCGTTTTCAGTTTTTCCGGAAAAGGAGCGTCTACATTGGCAGGCTGCTTTTCCAGAAAAGCCCTTTTTCCGGAAAAGCGTCTGTGGCCAATGTAGACGCGCTTTTCCGGAAAAGAGCCCTGATTGCCATTTTCGCGATCGGGGCTTTTTTCCGGAAAAGACTACTGGGCTGTCTACACTGGCCCTTTTCCGGAACAGTGTTCCAGAATAAGGACTTATGCCCGAGCGGGAGCAGAATAGTTTTTCCGGAATAGCGGCTGATTTTGTACAGTAGAGCATCGTTGCTTTTCTGGAAATTCAAGGGCCAGTATAGACAGCTCGCAGCTTATTCCGGAAAAGCGGCTGATTTTCCGGAATAAGTGGCCCAGTGTAGACACAGCCAAAAAGTTTACAGCCAGATTTTGACCATGAGAGCTTAAAGTCAAGCACTTAAATCTACGTGTGGAATCTGTACGGATGGTCTGATTTTCAGAAGTGCTGAGCAAGCAGTGGGAGCTGTGGGTGTTCTGCATTGCCTTAGAATATCTAATATAGATTGAAAAATGTTGATGTGAGTGACTAGCCCAGGGCCAGGCATGGAGGCAGGGCTAGAATCAGGTATAGCATAAGGCAATGAGCCGATGTCTCCAGCTCCTAATCTCTGCAAATGGTAATAAAAGTATTAAGCAGGAAACATGTTTTCTCTTGTTTTGGGTCTGTTTGAATGTTACATGCAGACAGCATGCCATCTACCCAGTTCCCCTTGCTGCCATTTCACAGTAGCAGCCACTTTTCTGAGCCCTTGATACCATGAGCTCTGATTCGTACACAGTCCTTCCCCAGGCAGATTCCCTGGAGTCCTGCACCTATTCTCCAAAACACAGCTTGTCCTGCCTTGCACTTTATTTCCAGTTCCTGTCATGCTCTTATCAAGTCTTTTTTCTGCTCTTTGCATGTCCCCTTCCTCTGTAGTCCTTAACACAGCACTGCGCCAACCCCTTACATCGATAGCTTAGCTCCCTCAAAGTCCTGAACGGCTCCAGCTGGACCCACCTGCCCCCCCCATTCAGCACAGGAACACAAATAAGCTGTTGTATACCGTGGCGATAGCTAGGCAGTGGCTGGAGTTCTGACAGAAAAGCTGATGAAGAGTATCAGTGCACTGAAGGGTGTGTGCATAAATTCTAGGAGTGAAGGGAACAAACAAGAACTAGGGGTTGCTCCTCAGTTGTGGCTACAAAGCATTCAGTATAGTTTGGGAAGAGGACTGTGAAGGTGTCCTTTGCATCCTGCCCCAAGTCTGGGCCATCTGTCTCTCGTGCTGGTTTTTGGCAGGGAGTAGAGTAGCTTGAAGCTGCTCTGATTCACTGTATGCACCAGCGACCAAAGGTCCAAGGGGCTGCTGTGGCAATCATCACTGGCACTGTGACACCCTGATTTTTGTCCTGGCCAGGAGGGGATTGGCATAGGGTCATTTGTATCAGCTGGTGCCTTTATGGTTACTTTGTGCTTCCAGAGGGAGCTGGGCCCATGAAGTCATAATGAATGACAAAACAGACACTTGGCAAGGGGACCCTCAGAAGCAGCTTTTCAGTGCTGATGAGCATATTCTATGCACAGATAGAAGTGATTGAGAGGTGCTCTTACGTGTGCCAGGGAGATGACCCTCAAAGAAGGAGTCTGGGAGTCACGGGGAAAGGCAAGATGTTCCAGTGCAATTTGCCTCAGCCCCCTGGACTGTGGACAAGAGCAGAGAATTCCTTGGCCAGGTCTTAGCATGCTTGAAACCAGAACATAGGGAGACTTCAATAATTACCTGGAGAATTGGGGGCCGGGGGGAAACAAATGCAGCCAAGTGTGTCTCACCAAAGAGTCTACTTAAGAACACAAATGGCAAGGGAGAGGTTCTCTCCCCTGCCTGGCCCTATATATTGTGCATTGGCATCACAAAGGGACCCCAAAATCCTCTTTGTTGACTGGGGGAGAATGCCTCTGCCTACACCATAGTATGAAGCTGGAGGGGGAGGGGGACTGAGCTCGAGGGGGCACAGAAGGGCTAGTCCAGTGGTCACCAACCAGTCGATCAGGATCGACTGGAGGCTCTTGGAGCCTGTGACAGGTGATCCTGACTGGTTTGGCCAAGAGGCTATCCAGTGCTGGCACTTCAGTTGGCCCTCCCCCCATTGCTGCTCATCTCCTGCCCTTTGCCTTGGAGCTGCCCCTCGGGGAGCCTCCTGCTTGGCAGGAGAGGGAGAGGAGGGGCATTGATATCAGGTTGCCCCCTCTCCCAACCTGTATTCTGTCTCCACAGAATGGGTGAGGGGGCACAATAGGGCTTGAAATGGAGAGAGTATGCTGGCTGCTGTTGAGAGTGATGCAGGGCCAAGGCAGGGGTGAGCCTGCCTTAGTCCCATTGTACCACCACCCAAGAGCCACCTGAGGTAAGCAGTGTCCAGCTGGAGCTAGCTCCAAACCCCTGCCCCAGTCATGTATCCCCTCCTACCCCTAAAGCCCCTGCCCTAGCCTTGAGCCCCCAAACTCCCTTATAGAGCCTGTACCCTGCACCTCCCTGCACCCCAACCCCTTCCTCAAGCTCAGCTCAGAGCCCCCTCACACTCCAAATCCCTTAGCCCAAGACCAGATCTCGTGCTCCAACCTGCTGCCCCTGCCTGGTGAAAGGGAGGGAGGGAGGACGGAGTGAGTAGGGGCAGGGCCTTGGAGAAGAGCTACAAAGGAGGAGGGGTTGGGGTATTAGCATTTGAGGTAGATCCTGGATTGCATTTAAATTCAAAAAGTGATCTTGTGTGCTTAAAAAGGTTGGAGAACCTTGGGCTACGGTCTCGGCCAGAAGGGGTGGGGCTGTGGCATGTGCCTCCCCAAGCCATGGGGGTCACTCACTGCTCATGGAATGCATATGATGCTAAGTTACCAATCACTCAAGACACTTGAAATCCTCACATGAAGAATTTCCAGGCACTCAAAAGATTTCTGTTTCCCTGTTGCATTTTTTGTGAAATGTGTGCTTTCATTTAAAATCTTGTCTCTAGCCTGTTTGGGGGTGACAAAAATCTGAACATGAGCTGAATCTGCAAACTGAAATACACTCTGAAACGTGTGACTGGCACTGTTCTTCTTTTGCTATTTCACTGTTGATGATTAGAGCAGTAACATCATCCTAGTGTTCTTACTCAGTGCAGTTGTGGCAGGAATGGGGCGTGACTGTGACTCACCACCCTGCCACCTCCTACTGGTTGTGTTGGGAATTAGCTCTTTCAGCAGCATGCTTTTGGTAGTGGTGTCTTGCTCACTGTTGCTCTCTAACTCAGTGGTTCCCAACTGTTTCCAAATGGGAACCCATTTTAACAATTCAGGAAGACTTGGTGACCCAGGGCAATTCAAAAAATGTGTGAATGGCTCCTTAAAAGCCACCTGGGGAGATACCTGGCAACCCTTTTGAAATGTAATGGTGACCCATATTTGGGTCCTGATCCCTAGGTTGGGAAACCCTGCTTCTAACTCCACTGTCCTCACAGTCAGTCCCACATCCTTCCCAGACTACAGCATCTGCTTCTGGTCACTGACTCTGGCTGTGCCTGCTCCACAAGCTCTCTTCCTTCCCGCAGCTTCTGGTTCTAATGCTCACCTTCATGGCTCACTGCAGGCCTCCGTCTAGCATAGGTTTTCTCAACCTTTTTTTGTAAATTACCCCCTTAAAAAAAAAAGTACCCCCAGTACATACAGTTTTCAGACACACACCATTGCAACACATTTGCTTAAACAACTTAATCGTAGCCGGGCGGGCGATGAAATTTTTGGGTGTAAAAAGTACAAAAATAATAAAGTGCTATAAAACTTAAAACAAAAATTCAGTTTTCTCCAAATTTCAGTTGTTGACGTAGCCCCAGACTTCTCTCGAGTACCCCTGAGGGTACTTGTACCACTGGTTGAGAAACACTGGTGTAGCCCCTCTCTCCAAGGGCAAACTACAGTCTGGCTCAGCTAGTCTCTCATGGGCAAGTAGTGGGGGAAAGGGGACCAGGCTTGCTCACCACTCTGGGCCATAGCCCAGGGACCCTTTAACAGCAGCTACATAATGCCCTTCTCTACTGCCTGATTCCCTCGGCCACGTCCCCGTAGCCCCAGCACTTTCATCAGGGTCCTAGTCTGGCAGTCGTCAGTTTAGAGCTCTCCCAGCCTCTGCTGACCCTGCTCAGCACTGCTCTCTTAGCTGCTTCTCTAGAAGCCAGTGTTTTTCTCTTTCCCCTATGTGGAGAGACTGAGCTCCTCTCTACCCTGCAGCCTTCTTATAGGGCCCATCCTGGCCCTAATTGGCTGCTTTCAAGTCACCACCTGATTGGCTCTCAGTAAACCTATTCCTAGTTGGCTGGGGCTCTGCACAGCCTCTCTAGCCTGCTTTAATCCCTTCCATGCCAGAGTGGGGCAGGTGCCCCACTACAGTGGCAATCATTTGGAAAGCTCTTCTATGGGGAGAAGGTTGCAAGAGATCAAGTTGCAAGTAAAGTGTATCAATTATTTGATTTGATTTCTGTCCTCAATTTAGGAATCTGTGAGGGAGACGGTGGGGAATAAGGTCAATCTGGGGGGTTGGAATGTTTTTGGTGATCAGAGGGAAATGTGCTAACTAGTGAATCACCGTCCTCGCCACCTGCAGGATGCTTGTAGAGGTATACAAGCATGGGGCCTTGCTCACCACCGCTGAGCTTCTAAAGTCTCCCAGAATGGCCGTGCTTGTGGTATCCGGCTCTCATCTCTCTGTGGGTCTGAGCGGTTCCCTGGTTAGCATGTTGTGCCAGGTTGACCCTGACTGGCTGAGGAGTAGACACAACAGGTAGCGCTGGGAAGGCAAGCCTGTGGCTGGTGCTGCTGAGGGCAGAGGTCTTTTGGGGGGACATGAAGCTTAGGGTGCTCTTGGGGCAGGCAAGGAAAGCTGTGTGGGACAGGTGTGTGCAGTGATGGGGAAGGCTTGCCTGAGAGCTTGAGGGGGTTGGCATAGTGCATGGAGAGGGGATCATTCTCTGAGGGCTATGGAAATGGGGCCATTTGATGTGCTCTGATTAGAAATGACATGTTGTTAATAAATCCTCTACATCCTGCGATGCCTGCATTGGCAGGGAAAAGGCAAGAGGTTGATGTGCTGTTGCCGTCAGCCATGCACGCACAGAGCTCTCCCAGGCCTGCAGCTCCCACAGCCTGTACAGACAGGCCTGCGCTTCTCAAAGACAAGGGATCAGATTCTTCCCCCCGGGGGGTTTCCAACTACCCTGCTGCTCAGAAGAGCCCTTTCTTTCTCCCGCTGTTCACGCCCTGCAAAGAATCTTGTATTAATAAAAGAAATTGTTCTCTAACCGACTGCTGTTCATCCCCAGTCCCTTGAGTAGAAGTGGGTTTGAAGGAACTGGGCAAATATGTGGTTCCTTGAAAGGAATGTGGAAAAGGCGTGAAAGGCAGGAACTCAGCCAGTGGCAAAGCACTAAAGCTACAGCATGGATGGCATCTGTGCAGGCCTCCAGCACTAGGGCCTCAGAGTTCTGCAAACCCATCTCCATCAGTATAGAAACCAGCAACAACCAGACAGGGAGGTGAGCAAAGGAAGGTTCCTATGGACAGGGAGACACGCCCCCCCCCCACACTGTGGGCGGGAGCAGCAAAGGGCTGGCCAGCAGCTAGTGGGGGGACTAGTGGGGAGGCCTGGCACCTGCAATAGGGGTCCACTTCCCCCTGTGCTCACCAGCAGTGGCAGGGTAAGCAGATCAATGCAGCTTCAACTTGCTCTGCTCTCCTAGTGCATCACTTGGGGAGGGAGCAGAACTGCCTCCATGCTCACCAACAGGAAGTGGAGCAACATAGGTGGAGGAGCAGGGCAAGCTGGAGCCACGTTGCTCTGCTTACCTGCTGCTGCCAGTGAGTGTGGGGCTGGACCACCTCTGTTGATGTTTGCCCCAACCCTGGTAGTCCCCCAGATCACATCAGTTGGGGGAAGGGATGAGGGAGGGGCAGGGCCGGGGGGGGGGACAGTTCTCCAGATGAAGGACGACAGTGTGGACCCTCCCTACTAGTTATAGTGCCAACTTGGCATTGGCTAACTTAAATCACTGCTGAGGGACTTCTTGGTTTCCCCAGCACTGTGGGAACACTGGTCCAGTGCGGGCTGGATCTAGCCTGTAGTGCCTCTTCTCACCATCAGGATGTGATGCCAAGACAGCTCCCAGTCCTATAGTTGCAAGGCAGCTTTCACTTGTGTTTGGGCTTCCATTGGATCTCTGGCAATGCAGCCAGCACTTGAGAGAAGATTAGGCTCTTTATTTAAGAGTTAGTCTTACCTGACTGATTCTTTTGGCTTCCATAAGTGTCCCAAGCAGTAAGTGAGTTAGAAAAGGCCCTTACTGTGCTCAGGAAAGCTGTCTTCATAAGCCAAGTGGCAGCAAATGACATTTTTCATAGGAAAAAAGCTGGACTCAGAATCCCAAGCTAAGGAAATTAGTTAGCTGGCTGATAATGGTGCCATCTGAGACAGTCTGAATGGATTTGCAAGCATTTGGATTTTGAAGAAAGATTGTCTGTCCTTCTGCTTGGGGACTGTCTGTAGAATATGCCTTTGAGGTCTCCGGTCAGAATTGCGTATTTGTGTGGTTATAAAATGTGATGATCTGGAAGTGCCACTTGGCATTATATTAATAACAACAAAATAGCATCCGAGGTAGGTGGACCGTTGAATGTAGAAGCAGGAAATAAAATGCCAACAAAAATAAATAGCTACTGCACTAGAAAGTCTGGCTGTATAGAAGCTCTTGAAATACATTAACTGCTATTAATTAACATACAATGAGTCCCACACATTGGTCTGCCTCTCTGAGTCGCCCAGCTGGATGCTTGTCAAGATGGCTGCTGAACCTATCGCAATATGGATGCATAAATCCACTGTGGCGCACACAAATATAGGCCCATTGTGTTGCACAGCAGCTGTCGCATGAGGAAACAGGCTATATGCTTGGAATGGATGGAACAAACAAGGGCAGGAGACTGCAGGGACTCAGATCCCGAGAAACAGCCACCCTTGGACAGTCCAGCCATCCCTGTGGCCTGGTCTGTGACGTAAGTGATCCATGTACTGGTGCAGTTAGCAAATGAATGTTGTCCAGGGTCAATAAGGAGGAAGATACCATTTGTGCTTTCACTCTCTCCATGCAGGGGGTGCCCTTTTGTATGAATGCTTAATATATAGTTGGTGGCAAAGTTTGCTGGGCACTTTACAGTCTATTCACACAGTTCATGCCCAGAGAGCTCACAGTTTAGGAAAGAAAGTATACAGAGCCTGGGGTGGGGAGATGTGGCTGACACACCAGTTTGCCCATATTGGACCAGGCAGGGCAGCTTGCTTCCAGACAAGCATTCTGAATGCTCCTCTGAGGAACAAGCCACTCCCACTAACCCGTGACAGTTTGTCCAAGTTGACCTCAATGGTCTATTGCCAGAAATACCTGTGAACAATAAG
The DNA here is from genome assembly GCF_049634645.1 of Pelodiscus sinensis. Taxonomy (NCBI): domain Eukaryota; kingdom Metazoa; phylum Chordata; order Testudines; family Trionychidae; genus Pelodiscus; species Pelodiscus sinensis. The sequence goes on along the minus strand of NC_134731.1, from coordinate 18,862,628 downwards.
TGGTTGTTAATGATTTATCCCTCTGTTCCCAAGTGCTGCACCAATTTCTAACGACAGAATAGAAACTGGCAGCAGTGCTCCCCGGCACCAGGCCTTGGCTGCATGGGGTAAACCCAGAGCACGGTGTGCTGAGCAGTGTAAATGCACATTAGATGAAGCTGCTTTTGGAGAACAGTTGGTAGGGAAAGCAAGATGAAAACTTTCCTCTCCTGGTGTTTGTAGATAACAGTAGCAAACAGAAACAGGTGACGACCAACTTTTTCTGTAAGTATTTTATTAACTGAATGTTGCTCTTGATACCATTTTCCAGCAAATGGAGTAATTTGGACATTGGATATCTTCCAAGATGTATAAACAAGGGAACCCAGGTAGACCCATCATATCTGGCCATGGCACTCTTACTGAAGGAATATTGGGACTCAGAGAAACCATTCTCAAGCCACCCACCACACAAAGGGCCTCCACAACACAACTGACTTCCTGCAGAAACTCTGTAACAAAAATAACCTACCTCAGAACACCATCCTTGCCACCATGATGTTCTGTACACCAGCGTTCCTCATAAGGATTGAATTTCTGCCCTCTTGAAATAACTATAAGACTATGGACAACACTCAGCTGTCCACCCCAAACATATTACCACATTCATCTGTTTCATCCTCACCCGTAACATTTTTACATTTACACTTTATCCAAGCGATGAGATCAGCCATGTATAACAGAATGTGTCCCCCATATATCGTCATCCTCTTTATGGGCCACCTTGAAGAAGAATTTCTCAGCAAGTGCACCAGGAAATTGATACATTGCTGGTATTTTCGTCTTCTGGGCAAATGAGCATAGCTCCCTGGTCGATTTCCATCACAATGGCAACAATCGCCACTCATTCTTCAGATTATCTCTAGAACACACCAGCATCAACATCAGCTTCATGGACAGCATGATCAGCTTCAAGAATGGAACACGACACTCCACTCTATATCAGAACCCCATAGATCATCACATCCACTTTCACGAATCCAGTGTCCACCACAAACACAATAAGAAATCTGTTCTCTACAGCCAGGCATTGAAATACCACAGATATTGTCTGAGGAGAAAGTCAGAGATGTACACCTTAACACACTTCAATCTGCTTTCACTAAACAAGGACACTCCACCAGAGAAGTAGATTGCACCAGGGAGCAGGCCACCCAAATACTCTGAAACTGCTTCAATACAGGAAAAAACCTCCAACTGCATGCCTCTATTTGTGACCTACATGGCCTCATACAGTGCATCCCTAAATAATTACAAACCATACTCACTGGGGACCACATCCTGAAATAAATCTTCCCAACTCTCTTCTCCTGGCCTTCAAATGCCCCCTTCCAATCACCAAACTCTCCACAGACCATGATCCAGCACTCAGTGGCACCAGAACCTTCCAGATGCAAAACCTGCAGCCATATCTCCACTGCTGGGAGGCTCAATACCTGTTATGACACATCTTTCAAGATCCCTGGGTCCAACACCTGACAGCATGTGGATGAAACATCACAACATCCAGTGTAAATGTCCCCAAAATAACTATCAATCAGACAATCACACAATCACTGCACTCAGGTGAACTCACAGGAGAATTATAAAAGACAAAGTCACCCTCTCACAGGGAAACACTTCTTACAAATGATCACTCCATCTTTGATCTCTCGGTCCTTAGCCAGCACTTTCCAAAGATGAACCTGGGAGCTTAAATTAATCATTTGGCTGGACACTAAACATTGTGGTTATAATAAAGACATTGGATTGTAGTTTATTACAATAGTCTGTAATCCACCAGCCCCGCTTTTTAGTCCTATGACTGGAGCGGTGTTAACGGATGCTTCATCTTGAATGGTCTCTTTGAATGTGAGTGAAGCACTTATGCTGAACAATCTGTTCCATCTTCTCTGGAGCTGTAACATTTGGAGTACCTGTGGCAGACCTGAAGAAGAGCTCCATGTAGCTTGAAAGCTTGTTTCTTTCCATAACACGAAGTTGTTCCAATAAAAGTTATTCCCTTACCCACGCTGTTTGCTGACACAGGAGCGTGCAGCTGGTAAAATAAAAACACTTTTATTTAAATTGGTGCAACTTTATGTGTGGACATGGCTTTCACAACAGTGAAGGGCTGCAGGTAAGGCAGGGCACCAGCCCAGGTCCCTGCTTCTGAGCGTCTCTTTCCGTAGCTGACGAGCTCTACACCTAAGGAAGCCAGGGGTTGCATTCCCTTCGTTCCTTCGGTTTCTTAGGTGACAACGATATCAGCAGCAGCCCGGGAAACTCAGAACCCCGAGGGCCTGAACTCAGGGTGTGGCAGGGAAGTGTTGGAGGAACTGATTTTCTATTTCAAATAGTTTGAGTCACATCATGGTGAAATACCTTTTGCATTCATATTTCTAACTTCCGAGGATAACTGCAATGTCCAGCATGATAGCCACTCCTTGCTCTGGCTATCTTCCTCTCTTTCCCTTCCCCGGAAAAATCAAACAATGGGAAAGAGATAAATGTGCTACTGAAAATGAAGTGACTTGTTCCTATGCCTACTCAGAAATCTCAGCTGTCAGAGCCTGACGCCAGCTGGCATGGGCCATGGTACCTGGAATCCTAGAATGCTAGAACTGGAAGGGAACTTGAGAGATCACTGAGTCCTAGCTGCCTTCACAGCAGGACCAAGCACCATCTAGATCATCCCTGACAGGTGTCTGTCCAACCTGCAGTTAAATATCTCCAATCTCCCTGGGCAATTTATTCCAGAGCTTAGCCTCCCAGACAAGTTTTTTCCTAATGTCCAACCTAAACCTCCCTTGCTGCAGTTTAATTCCCCTGCTTCTTGTCCTAACATCACAAGTTAAGGAAAAAAATTTTTTCTCCCTTCTCCTTGTAACATCCTTTTAGTTATTTGAAAGTTGCTGCCATGTCTCCTCTCAGTCTTCTCTCTTCCAGACTAAATGAGCCCAATTCTTTTGATCTTTTTTTTAGCTCATGTTTTCTAGACCTTTAATCATTTTTATTGCTCTTCTCTGGACCTTCTTCAGTTTCTCCACATCTTTCCTGAAATGTGGTGCCAAAACTGGACACAATACTCCAGATGAGGCCTAGTCAATGCAGAGTAGAGCGTAAGAATGACTTCTCGTGTCTTGCTCACAACACTCCTATTAATGCATCCCAGTATCATGTTTGCTTTGTTTGCAACAGTGTCACACTGTCGACTCATATTTAGCTTGTGATCCAATATGACCCCAAGATCCCTTGCTGCAGTACTCCTTCCTAGACAGTTGCTTCCCATTCCGTAAGTGTGGAACTGATTGCTCCTTCCTAAGTGGAGAACTTTGTGTTTGTCCTTACTGAATTTGATTCTGTTTACCTCAGACAATTTCTCCAGTTTATCAAGATCATTTTGAATAATGACCCTATCCTCCAAAGCACTTGCAACCCCTCCCAGCTTGGTATCATCTGCAAGCTTTATGAGTGCTTTCTATACCAATATCTAAATTGTTGACGAAGATATTGAACAAAACCAGCCTTCAAACTGATCCCTGTAGAACCCCACTTACTATGCCCTTCTGACATGACTTTGAGCCATTGATAACCGCTCTCTGAGAATGCTTATCCGACCAGATATGCACCCACCTTACAGTAACCGGCTGTGTCTAGACTGGCCAGTTTTTCCGGAAATAGCCGCTTTTCTGGAAAAACTTGCCAGCTGTCTACACTGGCCATTTGAATTTCCGCAAAAGCACTGAATTCCTACTGTAAGAAATCAGTGCTTCTTGCAGAAATACTATTCTGCTCCTATTCAGGCAAAAGTCCCTTGTGCGCAAATCTTTTGCGCAAAAGGGCCAGTGTAGACAGCTCAGATTTGTTTTGCGCAAAAAAGACCCGATCGCGAAAATGGCGATCGGGGCTTTTTTTGCGGAAAAGTGCAGCTAGATTCGCACGGACACTTTTCCGCAAAAAGTGCTTTTGCATCCGTGCCAATCTAGACGCTCTGTTCCGAAAATGCTTTTAACGGAAAACTTTTCTGCTAAAAGCATTTCTGGAAAATCATGCCAATCTAGACGCAGCTGCCCTGTCTGGTAGCCCTGGACAGCTCTGGCAGCCTTTATCACAGAAAGCATCTCTTTCAATCTGTAATGCCTGTGTCAGAGACCAACAGCTTTTGCTCTGTATCACAGCTCAAGGTAACTTCCGTATTTCCCTTTGGTGGTCCACGAAGGGCACTCCTCTAGGCTTCCGACTCCTTAGTTGTCACTGCTCTTGGGTAGGGACCTGTGTGTCTCACTCTCCTTTGAGTTGGGATTTTTCAGGCTACATAGTTAGGTGCCTACACTGTGATACTCCACCAAGGCAGGTAGGGATCAGCATCTGTGCTTTCCTCTCTCTCCATAGGCTAAGAGCAGCTGTAATGGGCAATAGTCACAAGTTACCACACAGCACTTTCTAAGCAAGCACATTTATTCTTGCAGTGAAACCATTACAGAGAAAAGAATAAAAGAACTGACATGCATGCTGACAAGCTCACCAGAGATTATCCCTCAGCTCCAAGAAGGGCTCTTGTAGGAGTTAGCCCTTCCAAGCCCGACAAGGGCTTAGTTCTTTGGTCGCAAGTTAGCTGAAACCAGATTCCATGCATAGGTTACTGGTTGAGCCTTTAGTGTTGAGACGCTGTGAATAGGTCTTTTAGCCCTTTCTTCATGATGTAACTTCAGAAGTGTGGGTTTGTGTAACTGGAGGTGAAAAGTTTGCATTCACTTCATCCTAGAGGCAAACCACTTGACACTTTTTTTCCCAGAAGTGTATTCTGTCTGACAAACTGTTCAGTGTAATTGTTTGAGGTTTATAACATGTCCTGGGACTTATGTCATATCTACTAGCTAGAGAGGTTATGGCCAATCTCTGTCCACAATAACGTAACTTTAATGATTCTAGGGATGCTTAACCCTTATTCAGTAAGGTTTTCATTGATACTGCATGACACTGACATATTTGTCACACTCAGTGTGTGCAGGTAAAATATGCACCCACTTTTCTGTTCCTCGGGAAGAACTTTGGGTGCAGCTCTGGATACCTGAATCCCTAAGGACTTGGGTGGCTGGGAGTATTTGGAAGAGACCTTACTGCACTAGTATGAATCCCTCGTGGAGACTCTGTCCCAGCACAAATGCTGATTTGGACTCTGCAGCTTGCTCCAGTCTCATTCCAGAGTCCGGCACACTGGAGTGAGGGCTGGGGCTTATTGAAATCGGAGGCATTCCCTCAAGGGTAGCAACCCTGGTGTAACCCCACTGGTGCTAAACCCCCATAATGCACTGCTCAAATTACATAAACAGTTGTCCAGAATAAGCCATACCACTGCACGCCCCATTTACACTGGAGCAGTGTGTCTACACTAGGGGTTTCCATTAGGGGAGTACAGCCTCAGGGTTTGCACTGGGATGGCATGAGGGCATGTTTTCACTGAGGCGACATGAGGACTCCAGGGATTTGCACTGGGGTAGCACAAGGATGTGTGCACGAGGGCAGCATGAGGACTCCAGGAGTTTCCTCCAGGTTGACATGAATAATTCTAGGGGTTTTCACTGGAGCAACATGAGGACTCATTTGCACTGGAGCAGCATGAGGACTCTAGGGGTTTGTGGCAGAGCAGCACGACTGACTATAGGGATGTGCACAGAGATGACATGAGGACTCTTGTACAAGGATTTTAGGGGGTTGCACTGATTTGCAGTGAGGAGGCATGGGGACTCTAGGGGTTTGCACCAGGGCAATGTGTCTTCTGTGAGTTTAGCTGGAATACAAGATGCTACATGTTTGTGTCTAGGCTGGAGAAGCGGCATATCCAACTCCAGGAACTGAGTCATTGCCAGTGCTCCTGGCAGTGCGGTGTACGATAACACTGCAGCACCAGGGCTGATCTCTCTCATCAGAGGAAGTGGCAAAACTCCCACGGATTTTAGTGGAGGAAGGAATGAGCCTTATAGCTGAACATTCAGCCTTAGCCTTAGCATTGTATTTCCTGCACTGTTCACGGTGTGGTCGCCGCACTGTCTGAAGGTGGGTGTGTCTTATCCAGCCAAGGCAGGTTTTTAATTCCGCCCTGCGAGTCAGCAGGAACTTTCCAGAATCTGCAGAGTTTATCTCAGAAACCAAGAGCCTGGTTTGTAACCCAGACTAAACTTCTTTGGATGGAGCCAGTGTTGCCTCATCTCCCAGAGGTCCGGCCACACAGCCAGGCATGAGGGTGATGAAAACGGGTTCGATAGGAACAGCTTTCAGCCGTGTAACCACTTCTGCTAGTGCAGCAGCCCTGCCAGCATAGCTGGGGTGTAAAAAGCTGACAATGCACTGCAGTCCAATTGCAGGGGCAGGACACTGCTTGTGAATGGGCCCACTGCAGGGGGAGGGGGATTCCTGAGGCTGGTAACAGGGTAGGAGTAAGAGCAATGAGTTTATGCTGAGAGATGCTGAGGGGGTGGAAAATCCTACCAATGGGAGCTTGGTGATGGTACGATGTTCTCCTCCAGGGAGTGGTGGGAGCCCTGGGTGGGCAGTTGTATCTAATAGCCTGTAGGCCAATCCCTCTGCCTGTCCCACCGGTGTTTCCATCTCTCCTTAGTCAATGACTCAGGCAGCCAGGCCCAGACCCCTGGGCCCCAGCCAGAGCTGACGTTGTGACTTTCTCGCTTGAGCCTGCGTGAGTGCCCGCGGAACACTCCTCCTTTTGTGTCGGCGCCTCTGTGCAGTGCCTTGGAAGGGCTCCAGGCAGGCAGCGAAGGGCTCTTTGATAGTATCTGACGGGCGGGTAGGAATTTCGGGCAGCCAGCCAAGATACACATTGCCTGTAATCGTTAACTCGGTCTGTAAACAGTTCCAACGGCACAGAAGAGGCCGTCAGTTATTACATTAGCAAAAGCCTTTCATCTCTCCGCTCCAAAGGCAGCCGGACCGTAATGGCCCCTGCTGTGCAGACCACTCCAGCTCTGCTGCCGGTGCACAATGGAGCCTGCTCTGAGCAACTGACCTTCAAACCGGCTGCGCGGGAGCAAGAACAAAATCATTCATTTCCTTTTGTTCTGCACCTGGCGCGGGCCGCAAAGAGCGGGCCTGGATGGTTGGGGGGGGAGGAGCGGATGCTGCTGGAGGCAGACACTGTGCTCCACCTCCCCCCACCGCCAACGCCTGGCAGCCTCACTCCCACCTGCAGCGAGGTGCCAGCCCCTCCCGGTCGCCCACGTTTCTCTGGTGACCCCTGCAGGCTCCACTGTGCCTTTCGCCGTGTTTCTCCACATGCCACCAGAGATGACTCCCTCCTGTCCCAGCCCACCTGACATTTCGGGGCGGGGGATGAGGCTGGGGTGCAGCTCTGCCTGTAGACGACTGCAGGGGCAGTTAGCAACCTTGGGGCACAGGAATTCACAGCCCCGCGGGACTAGGAGCTCTCCTAGCCCTGTCTCCATGTGCTGGCTCTGCCAGGTGTGTGAGAGGCAGGTGCACAAGATCTCACAGGAGGGGCGCCCCAGAGGAAGTAGTCAGGACAGTGAAGCACAAAGACAAATCTTGCTGAAACAGCATCACTTATCTGCACAAACTAATCCCCCAGTGCCATTATCGTACAAGTGCCCTGCGTTGTGCTGCCAGCTCCACTCCCCCATTGCGCACAGCCTCAGCAAGCAGGGCGAAAAGGAGCAGCCTTTATCAGCCTGGGGTTATTTGGCAAATGAAACCCACTGCTCCTGAAGTGACACTGGCAGACCATCTGCTGAAAGTCCAGGGGTGCCCAGGCCTCACACCACTCCTGCTGCCCCTAGGGCTATGTCTACACTGCGGAGCTATTTTGGGATACCGAAAGTATCTCGAAGCATCCCGAAATAGCTATTCCACGTCTTTAAAGCAGGCTATTATTTCAAAACCTATTTCAAAGTAACGGGTGTGCTATTCCAGTGTCCCTGTAACCCTCGGTCTAAGAGGGTTAAGGGATGTTTTGGAATAGTGCTTTATTTTGAAATTTGGTGCTGTGTAGACTGTGCCAAATTTTGAAATAAGTTATTCTGAAATTATCTCAAAATAAGATACGCAATTTGCATAGTGCAAATTCCAAGGCTTATTTTGAGGTATGGGTGCAGTGTAGACACACCCTAGGTGAGGGAGTGTTTCCGCACACTGTCCCCACCCTAAGCACCAATTCTGCAGTACCCATTGGCCAGGAACTGCAGTGAATAGGAGCTGCAGGGGCAGAGCCTGCAGGCAGGGGCTGCATGTGGAGCCACCTGGCCCTCCTACCAAGGACACACAGGGACATGCCAGCCACTTCCAGGAGTGATGTGGGTCCAGAGCATGCAGGGAACCTGCCTTAGTCCCTCTGCACTGCTGAGACTTGGAGTGGCCCATGGTAAGTGCTGCCCCAGACTAGAGCCACACTCTGCCAGCTCTCTGCCCCATCCCAGGGAAAAGGAGTGAGGGAGGGGGGTGGAATGAGCAGGGCCTTGGAGAATAGGTGGAGCAGGGGGCAGGAGGAGAGGATTTGGGTGTGTAAGATTAGACAGTTGGCGGCCCTTGCCCCCTGGAAGCTCCAAAATGTGTGTGTAGTTGGGAACACACCCCCATGGGCTGTCACGTGAGAGTGGAACAGTTTCTGGAGGCAGATGTTTCAGTCTTTCTCTGTGCGGTAGATATCCAGCGTGTCTCTAAGAATCGTGTCCCTGTTGTCTGAAGGTACATCTAAACTACATCCCTTTTTCGATAAAGGGATGTAAATTAGGTGTATCGAAATTGTAAATGAAGCCGGGATTTGAATTTCCTCTGTTTCATTTACATAATTGGTGGCTACGGCTTTTCAGAAAAAAACCCACGGTCAAGACGGGGATCTTTCGACAGAAGTGCCCTGTTTCGAAAGATTCTGTAACCCTCATTTCTGTCGAAATATCCCCGTCTTGACTGGGATTTTTTTGAAAAGCGGCTTTTCGGAAAAAAGCTGCGGCTGCCATTATGTAAATGAAGTGTGGGAAATATTCAAATTCCAGCTTAATTTACAATTTCGATACCTCTAATTTACATCCTCTTATCGAAAAAAGGATGTGGTTTAGATGTACCTTGAGTGCCTGTTGGTCAGTAACTCAGCTGGGGGAAGGTGTGTTTTGTTATTACACCAGGCCCTGACACCGCATACGTGGAACTTACAAATCCCCTGGCCCTGGGAGCTCAGCTCATGCCCAACAGTAGCAGGAAACAACAATTTGTCTTAGCACCCAGCCGAAAACCGCCCTGTCTATTATGTCTGCTCTCCAGTCCTGACAGGCAGCTCAGCCCTCTTCCCAAATGGAGCCTTTTTGCTGCTTTTTTACAGCTAGAACTGCACCCCCAGCCTCTTTCTGTCCCTGCTCCTCTATTCCTGCCTTGCCTCCAGTGCCTGGCCACACTGCCTCTCACCTGCTTCCTGGGGGCATCTCACGTTCCTCTTCCCTGGGCTCTCCTGTGCCCCCACCATCACTGCCCCAGTCCTCTCGGGCAGAGTGGCTGATCCAGTTACTAGCATTGGCAGAGGAAGAAAAGAGGCCTAGTAGTGAGGTTGCAGCCCCTTGGGTTCACTTCCCTGCCCTAACCCCGATGCCAAGGCCCCGTCTGCTCTCCCCTAGAGAGCAACACGGACACTGAACCATTTCAGCTCTAGAAGGGCTCAGCTCTAAGGCCAGGAACCAAGCCCCAAAAGGGACCAAACTCCTAAAGAAATTCGCCTGACTCTGCACAGAAGTTTTACACAGAGAAAGCTCATAAGTGCACCCGCTTTAGCAATGAAAACAAGAGCTGCCCAGTGGATGCTGTCCCCAGGTAACAGTTATTTACACTGGGCTCGCTAATAAACACAAATGTTTTTATTGAGTATAAAGAGTCAGATTTAAGTGATTGCAAGTAGAAACAGACAGATCAAAGTGAGTTACTAAGTCAAAATAAACAACACAGGCCAGGTAATTCTAATGCTCTGAAACACTTGCCACATGCAAATTTGGATCCTAAATGGTTGTTCTAATCATCCCTTTCGCAAGCCTCCCAGCTGGGGCCTGATCCTCCCCCTGTTCAGTCTTAGAGGTTTCCAGCAGGCATCTTAGGGGTCTCCTGGTGTCTGGCAACTTGCCTAGTGTTTGGTTCCCCCTTTATACTCCTTTTGCCCAAGGTTTTGTGTTCCGTTTGAATTTTTGTCACTTGAGTGGAAAAGTACAGGATCCAAAATGGGTTCCAGCACCAGGTGGCCTGGTCACGTGTGTCTGTAGGACCAACTTGGGCTCACAGGAAAAATAAAACCACTAACAAGGTATTGACTTGATCACAGAGCCATCAAGTTCCTAAAGTCTCTCTAACGGCTTTTACTAGAATACCTGGACTGATAAAACAGGTTTCCACTTCCTATCTCTAGCTTCACACACAAGAAAAATACATGCACAAAAATGGGATATACAGAGTTGGCAGATTAAAATTTTTAGAATCATAGAATCATAGAATACTAGGACTGGAAGGGACCTCGAGAGATCGAGTCCAGTCCCCTGCCCTCATGGCAGGACCAAATACTGTTTAGACCATCCCTGATAGACATTTATCTAACCTGCTCTTAAATATCTCCAAAGATGGAGATTCCACAACCTCCCTGGGCAATTTATTCCAGTGTTTGTCTACCCTGACAGTTAGGAACTTTTTGCTAATGTCCAACCTAAACCTCCCTTGCTGCAGTTTAAGCCCATTGCTTCTTGTTCTATCCCCAGAGGCCAAGATGAACAAGTTTTCTTCCTCCCACTTATGACACCCTTTTAGATACCTGAAAACTGCTATCATGTCCCCCCCTCAATCTTCTCTTTTCTAAACTAAACAAACCTAATTCCTTCAGCCTTCCCTCATAGGTCATGTTCTCTAGACCTTTAATCATTCTCGTTGCTCTTCTCTGGACCCTCTCCAATTTCTCCACATCTTTCTTGAAATGTGGTGCCCAGAACTGAACACAGTACTCCAGTTGAGGCCTAACCAGTGCAGAGTAGAGCGGAAGAATGACTTCTCGTGTCTTGCTCACAACACTCCTGTTAATGCATCCCAGAATCATGTTTGCTTTCTTTTCAACGGCATCACACTGCTGACTCATATTCAACTTGTGGTCCACTATAACCCCTAGATCCCGTTCTGCTGTACTCCTTCCCAGACAGTCGCTTCCCGTTCTGTATGTATGAAACTGATGGTTCCTTCCTAAGTGGAGCACTTTGCATTTGTCCTTATTAAACTTCATCCTGTTTACCTCAGACCATTTCTCCAATTTGTCTTGATCATTTTGAATTATGATCCTATCCTGCAGACTAGTCGCAACCCCTCTCAGCTTGGTATCATCTGCAAACTTAAGCGTACTTTCTATACCAATATCTACATCGTTGATGAAGATATTGAACAGAGCCGGTCCCAAAACAGACCCCTGCAGAACCCCACTTGTTGTGCCTTTCCAGCAGGATTGTGAACCATTAATAACTACTCTCTGAGAACAGTTATCCAGCCAGTTATGCACCCACCTTATAGTAGCCCTATTTAAGTTGTATTTACCTAGTTTATTGATAAGAATATCATGCGAGACCATATCAAACGCCTTACTAAAGTCTAGGTATACCACATCCACCACTTCTCCTTTATTCACAAGACTCGTTATCCTATTAAAGAAAGCTATCAGATTGGTTTGACATGATTTGTTCTCTACGAATCCATGCTGGCTGTTCCCTATCACCTTGCCACTTTCCAAGTGTTTACAGATGATTTCCTTAATTACTTGCTCCATTATCTTCCCTGGCACAGAAGTTAAACTAACTGGTCTATAGTTTCCTGGGTTGTTCTTATTTCCCTTTTTATAGATGGGCACTATATTTGCCCTTTTCCAGTCCTCTGGAATCTCTCCCGTCTCCCATGATTTTCCAAAGATGATAGCTAGAGGCTCAGATACCTCCTCTATCAGCTCCTTGAGTATTCTAGGATGCATTTCATCAGGCCCTGGTGACTTGCAGGCATCTAACTTTTTTAGGTGATTTTTAACTTGTTCTTTTTTTATTTTACCTTCTAAAACTATCCCCTTCCCACTAGCATTCACTATGTTAGGCGTTCCTTCAGACTTCTCGGTGAAGACCGAAACAAAGAAGTCACTGAGCATCTCTGCCATTTCCAGGTTTCCTGTTACTGTTTCTCCCTCCTTACTGACCAGTGGGCATACCCTCTCCTTGGTCTTCCTCTTGCTTCTAATGTATTTATAAAGACTTCTTGTTTCCCTTTATTCCCATAGCTAGTTTGAGCTCATTCTGTGCCTTTGCCTTTCTAATCTTGCCCCTGCATTCCCGTGCTGTTTGCCTATATTCATCCTTTGTAATTTGTCCTACTTTCCATTTTTTATATGACTCCTTTTTATTTTTAGATCATGCAAGCTCTTGTGGTTAAGCCAAGGCCGTCTTTTGTCATATTTTCTATCTTTCCGACACATCGGAATAGCTTGCTTTTGGGCCCTTAACAATGTTCCTTTGAAAAACTGCCAACTCTCCTCAGTTGTTTTTCCCCTCAGTCTCGATTCCTATGGGACCTTACTTATCAGCTCTCTGAGCTTACCAAAATCCGCCTTCCTGAAATCCATTGTCTCTATTTTGCTGTTCTCCCTTCTACCCTTCCTTAGGATTGTGAACTCTATGATTTCATGATCACTTTCACCCAAGCTGCCTTCCACTTTCAAATTCTCAACTAGTTCCTCCCTATTTGTTAGGATCAAATCTAGAACAGCTTCCCCCCTAGGAGCTTTTTCAACCTTCTGAAATAAAAAGATGTTACATTGCCCATTTTGAATTAAACTTCATTCAGTTCACAGTCATGAAGAAAGGGCATAATGAGCAGAATTCTGCAGGGATCAGTTATGGGTCTGGCTCTGTGCAATAGCTTCATCAGTGATTTAGATAGTGGCATAGAGAGCACGCTTTTAAAATCTGCCAAGGATACCAAGCTGGGAGCGTTGCAGGACAGGATTAAAATTCAAGATGACCTGGACAAACTAGAGAAATGGGCTCAAGTCCACAGGATGAAATTCAATAAGGACAAATGCCAAGTGCTCCACGCAGGAAGGAACAATGCATTTCACACACACAGACTTGGAAGCGACTGTCTAGGAAGGAGTCCTGCAGAATGGGATCAAGAGGTCAGAGGGGATCATAAGCTAAACATAAGTCAACAATGTAACACTTTTGCCAAAGAAAAAAAAATGAACATCATTCTGGAGTGTTATAAACAAGAAGTCATTCTTCCGCTTTACTTTGTGCTGATTAGGCCCCAGTTGCAGTATTGTGTTCAGTTCTGGGCACCCCATTTCAGGAAAGATGCAGACAAACTGGAGAAAGTCCAGAGAAGAGCAACACAAATGATTAAAGGTCTAGCAACCATGAGCTCTGAGGGAAGACTGAAGAAATTGGGTTTGCTTTGTTTGTAAAAGAGAAGACTGAGAGCGGAGGATCATGGTAGCAGCTTTCAAGTAACTAGAAAGATGTTACAAGGAAGAGGGAGAAAAAATATTCTTCTTATCATTTGATGATAGGACGAGAAGCAACAGGCTTAACTTGCAGCAAGGGAGTTTTAGGTTGGACATTAGGAAAAAGTAATGTCCAACCCCATGTACATCCTTGTCAGGGTGGTTAAACACTGGAATAAATTGCCTAGGGAGATTGTGGAATCTCCATCCTTGGAGATTTTTTTAGAGCAGGCTAGATTGACTCCTGTCAGGGATATGTTAGATGATGCTTGGTCCTGCTGTGAGTGCAGGTGATTGTCCTCGATGACCCTCGAGGTTTCTTCTGTCTAATGATTCTAGGAATTATGTGAGAATCACAGCTTTCATTAAAAAGTACATTTCTAGCAGCCCCTCCTGCTGCTTTGGCCTGGGAGGCTCCCATAGCTTACAACGTGCCATGCAGCTGCTGATTTCTGAGTCTTTAGGTTCCACAAAGATAATTTTCCTGCTTTTCTTGATAAGTTTCCGTGACTGATGTTCTTCGGGATGTGTTGCTCGTGTCTATTCCACATTAGATGTGTGTGCTCGCCACATGCACCTGTGCCGGAAGTATTTCCCCCCTCAGTATCTCTGGCACGCTCTGGAGTGGCGTGTGCTTGCTACATTATATGGGGTGCCGCCGGCTCCCCTCACCTGCAGTTCCCTTTTGCCACCAGCGACATTGTTTAGACTATGCTGCTGCTACCACTGTCGCCTCTTGGTGAACTCTGCTTTTCTAGTTGTTTTGTAGTTTAGTGTCCCTCTGTTAGAGTTTGACCGTAGTACACTTGTTCTCGGCCCACTGTGCTATCAGTCCACAGACCAGGTATAATGCCGAGTTTGGCAGTGCTGTATTGCAATCTGCATGTCCATAAACTGCCTGCCTCTGTGGGTTCTGCTTGGAGTCGCCTACTCTGAACGCGCATGAGCGAGCACTCAGCGAAGAGACCCTTGGTCAGAGCCATCACACAGCCTGCCCTCCTGCACTGTCAGCACTTCTGGCAAGAAGGAACTGAGGGTGGGGCAACATGCGGCCCCCTGTATAGCACACCATGAGGTGCTGTTCCAGGGTCGCCAGAGCCGGTCCTGTCCGGATACTGTTCAGGGGACAAACTTCCAGCACCAGTGCACGTGGCAAGCACGCACCCCTCATTGGAACCTAACAGCTCAGAAATCAGCAGCCGCAAGGCACATTGTATGTTATGGCAGCTTCCCTGGCCAGGGTAGCACCTGTATTGTCTGGCCCCACCCACTTCTGCCTGTAACTCCACCCCTAATATGCCCCTGCACGAGGGCTTGAGTTGCATGGGGCAGTGTATGTGCTGGGGCACTCCTCCCAGCTGGCTGTTACAGCAGCATGTAGGGCCAGAGAAGGGGCAGGATGCAGCCTCCTACTGGGACGTTTGCAGAATCTGCTGCACTGAAAGCCATGGAATGCAAAGTCCTGTCAGCAGATCTCACGGTGGATCACATGAGCCGCCTTGGACACTCCAGGCAGGTTTGCCAGTTGTGGTTGGATATATGCCAAGATGTCTCATCACATGACATAATATCTTCTTCCTGGACACTGCAGGACCATCCTGGAGGTTTGGCAACTCTCCCTCTGGGGTGAGAATCCTGCCAAAGCTCATAATCATCCCCATTGGATGTGGCTCTTGCATAGAACTCTCCCATGGATTTCCCTTCCTTTCCTCCCCTGCCCTGGTGTACTGAGAAAGCATTTCCTCTCCCACACCCTGAAAGTCAGAGACTTCTCTCATTTCTCAGCCCCTCTCTCACAGTCGAGGCCCCCAGCACCAGGGCGAGGGGGCAGGAGGAGATGTCCTCATTTCACAGATGGAGTGGGGTGCAGGGAGATGGGATTACTCACCCGTGGTCACAGGAAGCAGGGCCATCCCTACCCACATGTAAAGCATGTAGCTGTGAGGGGCACTGGGAAATCTGGGGCACCAAGTTGCTCCAAGCGTCATGATGCTGTATGCAGCAGAGGGCTGCTATGGACTTTGGCCGCCCCCAAGCCCAAGCTGCTGGCCTCCCCCGCAGGCTGTGCCCAGCCTCCACTTACTAGGCAGCAGTGAGCGGCACAAGCGTGGGCCAGAGAACTCCAGAGGAGCAGGGTGCGGCTTCAGTTGGTAGCTGAAGAGAAGCAGCTGTTTCCCCTGCAAAGCTCTGCTTCTCTCCGGCCCACTGCACGGCCCCCTCTGCTCCTCCCGAGTCCTCCGGCTCATGCCGTCCGCCACCACCCGCCTGTTCCCCTGGGGCTACAGGGGAGCCTCCCTCCCTGCCCTGCTCCAGGGTTGCCAACTCTGTTGGCCAGATGCCATTGCAGCATCCAGTCCATCTGGCCAGGAAGAGTTGGCAGCCCTAGTCTCTGCCCCCAATTGTCTCTGCCTCTGTGGCTGCCCAGCCCTCCCCCCATGGCATGGCCACTCTCCCCAGAGGCCTGGGGGTGGTACCAGTGCTGGGCTGCATAGGGCACCAGCATTGCTAGGGATGGCTCTGACAGGAAGGCTGTAGTAAAACCAAGGGTGAATTTAGCCAGTTCCTTTACCACAAGAGCACCCTTCCCCTCCCCTCGGCAACACTGGCGAAGTGCACTCCTGGGATGTCACTGTGAGAAGAGATGGGCTTGACTGCGAGGTGGCTGGACACCAGGGAGCCCCATGGACTGGCTGCCTGGTACCCGACTCAGACAGGTGATACTGAGAGTGATGGGGTAACGACTCGGTGACGCAGCACTCTGGGCAGGCCAGAGGCTGTTGTGAGTGCCCAGGACACATACAGCTGTGCCTGCACCAGGAGTTCCAGCTGGGCCCATCTGTCCTTTTGGCCCCCTTCATGCCCCTGTTCCTGCACGACTGGATAACAAGCACCGGGTGTCTGTGAGCACCGTGCAGGTGGGAACCCAGCAAGCTGCAGAGACACCATTGTGCCCGTGCTTGATTTGCCCCCTGGAACTTGCACCCTTTCATGTGACGGTATCACCGCGAGAGCTGCCTGTAGGTGCAGTTTGCAAATCGGGGATGGAATTGGTCCTAGGGTTCAGGTTTGCTTCAGTGGCTGAGGCGGTTGTGAACTCAAAGGCAATTTGCCTTTATCCATGTGCTCTGCGTGCAGGACTATGGCTTCTTAGATCAACTGCTTTTTACTGCCCTGGAGCATGTGACTAAAATCAGCTGGAAGCAGCATGATCAGTGTTGTGGGACCCAGCCTTCAGGTCTCCCTTGCTTGGCCACAGACTGACTTGGGAGAAGCCCCTTCCTGCCACAGTGTCCCCATCTGTACCCTTGGGTGATGGTGGTAACCTGGTTCCTGGGGAGTGGGTGGCTGGAGGAATCACAAAGCATGCTGGGAGCACTGGATGAGCAGTTCTGGTCCCAGCACCTGCTGCCTAGAGGGGATTACGCAGGGCACTCCAGTTACTGCTGTGGGACCCTTGAGCTGAGTGGATGTTTCCTAGGCCTGGCCCACATCTCCCTTCTCCCTTCTGCTCTTGGGCACCGGCCCCCTTACGAAGGATTGGTTAGTGAGTTCGAACCAAAGGCTGGTTAGTGAGTTTGAAGCTTGGCTCTTGCTCTGTCACAGGCTTCATTAACCCAGCTCCCGCTGCACTGGGCAACAAACTAGAGCAAGCGTGGGCAAATACCGGCCAACCGGGGTTAGCGCCTGGCAGGTCCCCACTGCCATTGTATTTACCTGCACAGCTGCACAATGCAGTAGTTACCTGCACAACACAGATCAGCGTTTCCAGCCAAAGGGAGCTGCCAGATGTGGTCTGTGCCTCTGCCTACTGCTCCCATTGGCTGGAAAGGGCAATCCACAGCCAATGAGAGCTGCAATCACTGGTTCCTGTGGAGGCAGGTAAATATAGCAGCAGCAGCCTGCCCCAGGGGCCAACGCTGGTGAACCACTGCCATGTTACTGCCCAGCCCTGCCCTCCTTTGCTGTTTTGTGAGGGAGTTTCTCAGTGAGGCCTGTTCTGCAAAGGCACCTGGGCCAGGCTCCTGGCAGACCGAGCATCTCCCGCCATGTGCTGTCTGGATGGTGAGGTCAGCGGACGTGGCCTGGTGTGCTGGCGGGCAGAGGGCCGGCGTTCTCGATGTGAATCCCACCCAACCATCAGACCAGTAGCCTGACCCTGCTCAGCACCCTGCATGTCAGCTGAGGCGCTGGCAGGAGGATGCAGTGTTCAAAATAAACTAAGAGGCCCCTGGTGCTCCTGAGATCTGAGCCCCCCTGCTTTGTGCCCACAGTTCCACCCGCTGTCTCTGTGCAACACCAGTGAGGACGAGCACACCGGCTCCGGATTCGTCACCATTGTCAAACTCGAGCGGCCGGATCGAGATCTCCACCCCTGCCTGTCACTGGCCAACAAGGTAAGTGCCTTGACGCTTGGTACGGACACGCCTGCGCTGCCCCAGCAGGACAGGCGGAAAGAACGGGGTTTGCAGGCGACGTGGCTGTCCCCTCAGCAGGACAGAGCCAGGTTCTGTTCTCATCGGAGGGGCTCTGAGCCAGTCTCTGTCCCTGCAGACGTGGGCTCAGCTGGCCCTGATATCCAGATTTCACAGCACTTAGAACTGGGCAGCCTTGTAACCGGGGCAGTGTTGACGCCTGGGTGCTTTGGAGCAAGCCAGCTTCGTCACAAGAAACTCCTGCTCCTATCCCCAGCCTGCCCACCCCACGGCTGCCCTTCCGCACATGCTGGGGGCTGCTCCCCCATCCGCCACCGGTGCTCAGCAGGCATCAGCCACCAGGGCCACAATTCGCACTGTCAGGTGGGGGCTCAGCTGTGGCACCAGGGGCAGATTTACCATTGGGCCCATTGTTTCCTGGCCCCCTTTGATGGTGGGACCCTGGGAGCTGCAGTTCCTTGGCCAGCTCTCTGTCTAGAGAGCTGGCCCTGGAGCTGGGAAGGAACTACATTTCACAGCATGCCCTTGGCTGCTAGCAACAGGAAACGGGGGGGGGGGGGGAAAGCTGTGAGCCTACTGTGAATGGAGAGCTGGCTGCTGGGAGGGGGTGGGGCTGGGAGTGGGGAACAGGTATGCACGAGGTGGGGCGGGAGGCAGCTTTGGCCCAGATCTCACCCTCAGGAGCCTTCCCCAGGCTCGATTAGGAATGCTGGTGATCTCAGCTGGCTGCCCCGGAGAAGGAATTGGGTGGACTGAGTGGACAGGGCACTTCTGTCTGCAGCCTAGCATGAGAGGTGTGTGGACTTCACCAGGAGAGGGTATCGTGATAAGTAAGGGAGGGCAGGCTCTGCTAGAGGGCCC
The DNA here is from genome assembly GCF_049634645.1 of Pelodiscus sinensis. Lineage (NCBI taxonomy): Eukaryota > Metazoa > Chordata > Testudines > Trionychidae > Pelodiscus > Pelodiscus sinensis. The sequence continues at coordinate 18,843,797 of NC_134731.1, read as the reverse complement.
GGGCAGCTCTAGGTACAACACCAGGCACGCCGGAGGGTTTGTCTCTATTTCCGCAGCCAGGGAATTAGAGATGGGCTTTTCCTTCCCAGATGTACCCAGGCAGGGAATCTAGCATCTGCCTTCCAGCTTGGAACAGGGGCACTCACATTTAAACTGGGACACAAAGAGTGGAACAAGAGAACAACAAAAGTTGAGACACCTCAACTTTTCCTCATTATGTGGGACAATCTTCCTGCGTGGATCCAGATATTCTCCAGTCACGCACACTGAAAATTGTTGCACTTCTGGGGTTGGGGGTAGGGATTTTTCAGAACTGATTGGGTTGTGGTTGGCTGTGGAACTGTATTGATCTGAGACCAGGAGCACCTGCAGCAGTGTTTCTCAAAGTGGGGGTGGGCCCAGTCTGAGACAGCTGCTACTGGCCTGCTCCGGTTTGTTTATCTGAAGCTTTTGTGCTCCCTGTGGGCACTGTAAGCCCACATGGGTAGACGGCTCAATGAGAAAACCTGGGGCTGAGGAAGCCATGTATAGCAGTACTTACAGTCCTGCAGATGTGTGTGATCAACATGAAAAATGCCTGTGAGACTCTGTCCCGGGCAGCCTCTAGCAGTGCCACGCCAGGCCCGCACTTGGAAGGGCCGATAATGACTACACGGAGAGCCACAAGTAGGTTTGGCACCAAGCCCACAAAATGTTAATCCGTCCGTTTTGCACCATTTGTCCGTGCACTGAATGAGGCGAGAGCCCCAGGAAAACGGGATCTGTGGCCCGTCTTGAAGGGTGGCGCTGGGATTGCTTAGCAGGTAAAGGCAGAGCAAGACGCAGGGGGTGGGCGTTAAAGCCAGAAAAGTCTAAATTGGAAATAAGGCACAAATACTTAACCACGAGGGCGACTACCTGCTGGAAGGAATGCGGAGAGGAAGTGGTGGGTGGTGGGTTCTCTTTCTTGGTGGTGTCTGGAAGCTGCTTCAGCCAAGCTCAAGTCATTGGGCCCAGACAGTGCAATGTGAAGGGCCTAGCTCTACAGGCAGTCAGATCTGTGAATCCAGCATGACGCAAGAGGCAGCGATAAGACAGGACAGGGAAGCGTTGTGGCAGCATTTTCTTGAAGATTCAGTGGTTCTGCTTCTGACCTTGACAGTGTTCTTAGCTTTTTCAATCTAGAGTTTATTGGTATTTCATATTTGTGTGCGGCATTGCAGGCGTGTTCTCCATGGGAGCGAAACGAAGGGCCTGCCCAGGGAGCTTACAGAGTGGAGACATCCTATTTTGACTAGTGTCTTTTGCAAGATTAGAAGGGACTGTTCCCCTTCTGGAAGGGGCTCTGTGGAGCCACTTCTTTCTTAGCCAGTGTGGGCCCCATCCTGCCACCCCTACCCACATGAGGCTGTACCACAGTCTCTTTCACTGGAGAACAGGACTACTCAGCAGTCCTCTGATGCGTATAGCCGTATAGTTTTTACTTTGTCTTCAATGATTAGTTTCTGTGATGTTGTTCTTAGCTGTTAGAGGGGTGGCTACGCCTTTCTGTCCCTCAGGTGAGTGGCTGCCCCTTTTCTTTCCTGCTTGGCCTCTTTCGGTGACTCCTTTGCCACCAGGCACCGAGTGTCTCGTAGGAAGGCTGAAACACCTCCTGGCTTCAGTAGGAACAAGGAGAATCTCAGTACTTGGAGTGGCTGCTGCTTGCTCAGTCTGTCCAAGCAGGATTTGGAGGGTCCCCCAGGAGTCATGCTGTTCACCACCAAGGACTGCCCCGGGGCCCTGGAGGCCACCTCTCCTGTTACTCTGCGATGGTTTGGTGTGTGGGCCAGCTCATGCTGTTGGAGTGTTTCCTTTGGTGTAATGGCAGCACTATGTAAATGAAGGTGAGACTAGCCCCATGTAGCATGTTATAACCTCCACTCTAGCTGCCACTCGGCTGAGCTCTACACAGTCAGCCCTTTCAGGAATGTCCTGTGAGTCACTCCTTCCCACCACCTGATCACTTCTGCTGCTCTTCTCTGAATTCCTGCCAGTAAAGAGGCCACCAAACCTGAAAATCAATAGCTAAGGTGATTAAGATGCACAGGGAGATTTAATTGAAGAGTTGAACAGATGCTGTGAGGAATTAGTCACACTATTCTTTTGCCCCTTTGCGACAGTGGTGTCTGCAGTTGTTCTTACGTGTTTCTTTCGGGTGATGCTGAGAGAGCCTTTGATCCAAGGCTGCCTGCAGAAAGCCGGAATCTCAGGCTAGTCCTGCAGTGTGGATTTGCATCCAAAGGGACTAACAGTCAGGCCACTTGGAACCCAACAATGAAATGTGGCGCATGGGACCGATCGCCCGGCACAGCTAACAAACCACCAGCACTGCAGCCATGTGGTACAGCCAGTGATTTGCACAAAGCCCGTTGGCCTAAGTGTTTACAGCAAAGATTTGTCAAGCGATTTTGAACAACAAGCAAATGCACAAGGTGGGATGTTAAGTAGTGATTAATTTGCTAGTCGTGTAGCTCCTGCTTATCCGGTACTTGACTACTCGCTCACATCCCTCTGCACAACACTTACCTTTGCCTGAAAAGCAATTTGCCAAGAACCTTTTGCCTCACTCTGGCTGCTGCTTCCTCCATCTTCTGTCCTTAGCAGACGAGAACTCTTGTAAAGCTGATTGCTAGCAGGCGTGCGGAGTGGACTTTACCACCTGAAAGTCCTGTTTGTCCTCAGGTTCTGGCAAACATGGAGGATCCTTTGATGATTCCGTTCCCTGAGCCAGAGCCTGCTCTGAGTCTCTTACTGCACCGCCCAGTTTCTCAATCTGGTTCTACTGAACCCTGCTCTGATCCTTAGTCTGCAACTGTAATCCCTAATCCCCTGGCCTCTGATGTGCCACTTCAGTTCCCAACCTTGCTGCTAGCCCTGCTTTCCAGAGCAGCAGCCCTCTGGCTCGGAGCCCCAGCAGCGGGGCAGGAGAGAAGGGAGGGGTTGGTGTGTGCCTGGCCAGGAGGAAAAGGGGTTGAACAGGCACTCCCTGTGCAACATCCCTTTCTGGATTGGAGAATGCCTCTTTCCTCAGGGCAGCCACAGGCAGGTGTGTGCTACCTTTCATCTCCCAGCTGGGGAGCTCTGGCTCTGACCTCTGGCCTCCGCTGGAGGCACACGCTGTAATCCTGCAGCCTGTTGTAATCATTCTGGCAGATACTTGCTTGCACATGCTCTCCCAAGGACGCGCCGATCAAAGCACCCCGGTGAGTAAGAACATCCCAGCTCTGCCCTTTGTTCTCCCTCCCTCCCCCCTGCGCCGGGGGAAGTTTGGTGTCGTAGTGTATGCAGGGTGCTTGCTACTGGACTGAAATAGGCTGTGGGGGGAGGGGGCCGGCCCGGTGCAGGCTGAATGTGCTGAACCTAGTGACCTGCTAGGCAAGGCTGATAGTTTCTTAATGAGGCTTCCATCCTTGAGACTTTTAGCACCCATCCACCCTTAGGCAAGGGATGGGTTACTCAGGATGGCCAGGGCTTTTCTGAACCTGCTCCTAAGTGACCAGAGGAGCTAGCACAGAGGTGGGCAATAATTTTTGATGAGGGGCCACTCCAAGATTTTGGAAAGTGGTCAAGGGCCACACTCCTCCATGCTATTAATGGAGATGCAGGGTCTGGAATGGAGGCTGGGTGCAGAAGGGAGCTTGGGGAAAGGAACTGGGGTGCAGGAAGGAGACTGGAGTTTGGGAGGCAGTTGGGATGAAGCAGGTGGCTGCCACCTAGGGCAGGGGACTGGAGTGCAGGGGTTTGGGATGTGACCCAGGGTAGGAGGGGATTGTGATCTGGGGCAGGGGATTGGGGTGCCAGATCTGGGCGGGGATATGGGTGTAAGAGGGGGATAGAGGGTTTGGGTATGTTGAGTGGGGGGAGGGGCAGAGAGCTGGGGCAGGAAAGGGCTGGGGTGCAGGAAGCAGGCTTTGGCCAAGAGACTTAATTGCCAGCTGCCAAACTAGCCTACCTGCCTGCAGAGTTTAAAATGTTCCCAGCCAGCCAGCCAGCCGGGCCATGTGCATCATGAATAACTGAGCCCAGGAGAGGGGACGTGATTCTTCTTAGCTGCCTGTTGTTCTAACAAGCAGCTCCCATTGGCTGGTTTCTGCCAGAAACCGGCCAATGGGAATGTGCTAGGGGCAGGGCGGCTCCTAAAACTTCCCCCCTCTCCTCCAGTTTTAAAACGGAAATGGAGGCCTGCAGCTGCGTTTCTGCAGGGGCACGGGGCTGTGGGCCAAGCTGGGGAGCCTGCTTGGGGCTCCCCGCTGCCTCCGCAGGCCGGATCTGGTGGCTTGGCCGGCCGCATTTTACCCAGGCCTGAGCTAGCAAATAGGAGGCTTTTGTGAGGGAGTGTAGAGGGGGAGTGCGTGTGTGTGTGTGTGTGTGTTGGGCTAGATACCCTGAACATTCTTTACATTGAAAGCCAACCCCGCCCCCCCAAACCCTGGTAACAAAACAACAATAAAGGAACAAGTTTTGGGAGTACACAGAGGAGGCAGGCAGAAGCCCAGCAGCAGAGTTTATTGCACCCAGGGAAGTATGTATGATTCCCTGCCCTATGCAAGGAGCTCCTGGCCCTCAGAAACCGTGTACGGATTTTGGAGACTAGGGTGGCTCATCTGGAGGACCTAAAGGAGGCAGAGATATATAGAGATGAGATTTTCCTGGACACCATAGAATGGTCCCACCCCCGGTCAGACAGCCCCTGTGCAGTTGAGGATGAAAGTCTCAGGGAAGGAGAACATCCAACTGGAGCAGAGGGAAATGATCCCATAGTTGGGACCTTCTTCCAGAGGATGATATGGTATCCTCTCGCACTGAGGCTACCTCTCCGGGGAGGGAACTCCAGTTCTCAGAAAGAGACTGATGTTAGTAACATGGGATTCGATCATTAGAAACATAGACAGCTGGGTTTGTGATGACCCAGAGAACTGTATGGTGACTTGCCTGCGTGCTGCGAAGATTGTGGATCTCTTGAGTCACCTAGAGAGAATTCTGTGTAGTGCTGGGGAGGAGCCAGTGGTTGTGGTACATGTAGGTACCAATGCCATAGGAGGAGAGAGGTCCTGGAGGCCAAATTAAGGCTGCTAGGTGAGAGATTGAAATCCAGAACCTCAATGGCAGTGTTGTCTGAGATGCTTCCATTTCCATGTGCAGAGCCAGTAATAGACAGGCACAACTGCAGGGTCTCAATGCATGGATGAGAACAATGGTTTAGGAAGGAGGGGTTTAGATTTATTAAGAACTGGGGAAACTTTTGGGAAAGGGGGAGCCCATGCAGGATGGATGGGATCCACGTAAACCAAAATAGAACCCAATTGCTAGTACTTACAATGAAAAAGGCCATAGAGCAGTTTTTAAACTAGGGGCTGGGGGAAGGCTGACAGGTGTAGGAAAGCATGTGGTTTGGCCAGAGACAGCACTTCAAAAAGGATCCATTAATGGAGATTCTCTATGTTCGTGTAGGGAGGAGAGGTTGGAAGATGATAACATACAGGTAAGATCTGATCAGAAACAGTCAAATGAAAGAGTCCCATCCAATCCCATCACATAATGGTTGACAGCTAAAAGGTGACAGGTTTTTGAAGTGCTTGTGTACAAACACTAGAGGTTTAAATAATACGATGGGGGAACCAGGGTGCCTCGTATTGAAGGATATTGTTATAACAGGCATCGCAGAAACATGGTGGAATGAGGATAATCAATGGGACACAGTAACACCAGTGTCATGGGTGGCCCGCATAAGAGACAAGAGAAGGCAATGCCTTCCCAGGGTCTTAGTGCTCTACCTCTCCCTGCTTCCTATCCCTATTCTGACCCTTCCTGAAGGCTCCTACAGCAGGCTGCTACCCTGAGAGCCTGGTGAATCTTCCTGGAAGTGGATCTATTAACTTAAAAGTGAAAAGCCTACCAGCTTGCCAGACCTATTAGCATAACATTGAACTTGTGAAAGAGCCAGTAACTGGTAATGAAGCCATTTCACAGGCATGTGCCAACCTGGAGATATATCCTGTGCCTTTTTGCATGTACTGACCCAAATAGTTGGGCAGAACTGTAATACATCTGCAGGACCTTAGTCTAAAATGTGCTTTAAATATTTTCATTAGTCTGTTGCTGAAGATTGTAAAACCCCATCTCTAAAAAGCCTGGCATAGATTTTTAGACGCACACTCTGAGTATTCAGTGTTAGCCTTAAACACTTGGCTCTTCAGACATAGAGCTTTTAAATCAAGTCTTTAAAAGATTCCCTTTCTCTGAAATAGTGATAAAGATGCAGCCGTGTTAGTAACTTCTATAGTACAAAAACTTATTTCCAAAGTCTTCCTCTTGTCTTTTCCATCCCTCCTTCTGTAATTTTTCTCCTTTCAAGCCCCTTTTGAAGAGATCCCTTAAAGGGAAAACATTCCTTTTCTTCCTGCTAGCTTGAGGGTGTGGAAACTTATTTGGGTTGGGGGCCACTGACTCACAGAAAAATCAGTTGGAGGCTGCACACAAGTGAAGTGAGAAGCAAAAAACAAACAAAAAAAAACCCCTCACTGATGTGGCCCCTGACTGAGGAGAAAGACCCTCTCCAAATTCCTCTCATGCACCAGAGCCTTGGGGGGCCCAGACTAGTAGATTTTGGATGCTCCAGCCCTGCAGTGAGGCAAGAGGAGGGTTGGAGCACCAGCATGGGCTCCCCAATGCAGGGGGGCCCTAAGCCTCAGGGGCCAGATCCAGGCAAGCCAGAGGCTGCATCCGGGCCAGGGCCTGAGGTTCCCGCCCCCCAAGATAGATGGACAAACGAGTTTCTGTTTCTTAACTTCTATTTGATCGTTTAAGATATAAAATCCTTTGTTATGCCTAAAGTCTTTGGAAGCCTATTTCTCATATAAACATATGGTGAAATGTCATAAACTTGTCTGTTGCTATGGAGATCGCACAAAATAAATTCGTGTTCCCTTTTTCTGAAAGCAATGAACTTTGTCATGAACATACTACACTGCTCTGATTGATGGAAACTAACGTCTGTGTGTCAGTGTGTTCCGTAGGTCGTCATCTGGAGTGATTCCTCTAGGAAGGCTGAAGAGCCCATTTAAAATATAAAATCAGCTTAGAAATGCTGATGAGGAAAATGTAAAGCCGAGAAGAACTGCATCCGGGTGCATGCCTAGGTACTAAGGCACAGAGCAGATAGGTGATTTGCCCAAAGAACACACATGGACTCTGATAGAGCTGGGATTTGAACTTAGGGCCTGGGCTAGTGCCCTAGCCACTGCACCATCCTGCCTCCCTTCTTTTGGCTCTTTGGTTATAAGTATTAAACATGAGTGTGCACGGATAAGTAAACATGACCATGTCTGGTTACAGGGACGTGGGTTTCGCATGTGTTTGCAGACTTGCTGTGTCGAGTGTGTTCATGTGTGTATAATTGTGCGCACATTGGACAGTGTGTACAATAGTGTAATGGTACCTTCGTGTGTTGACACAAACTTGTGAATGAGCATGAAGGAGTCTTACATAAAACAGGTGAATGTAGTCCTGGGCATGTCTCCACTGCAGCTGCGTGTGTGTGTCCCAGGGCAGCAGACAGACACATGCGAGCTCAGCATATAAACACAGTGGCTGTGTCTACACTGGCAAGTTATTCCAGAAAATCAGCCGCTTTTCTGGAAAAACTTGCCAGCTGTCTACACTGGCCGCATGAATTTCCGGAAAAGCACTGACGATCTAATGTAAAATCATCAGTGCTTTTCTGGAAAAACTATGCTGCTCCCGTTCGGGCAAAAGTCTTTTTCCGGAAAACTGTTCCAGAAAAGGACCAGTGTAGACAGCACAGTAGTGTTTTCCACAAAAAAGCCCCGATTGCAAAAATGACAGAAAAGCGTGTCTAGATTGGCCACGGACGCTTTTCCGGAAAAAGTGCTTTTCCGGAAAAGCGTCCTGCCAATCTAGACGCGCTTTTCCAGAAATACTTTTAACGGAAAACCTTTTCTGTTAAAAGCATTTTTGGAAAATCATGCCAGTGTAGACGTAGCCTATGGGTGTGATTGAGGGTAGCAGCTCGGCTCGCTGCCGGGGGACAGACTTGCCCAGACTCCCCCAGACAGCTAGCCCTAGCTGCCGTCCATGCAAGCCTAGCTACACCGCTGCTTTTAGCACACTGCCTCCAGCTGAGCTCTCAGTCCATCTCCTGTGGCTGGGAAGCAAATTCTCTGGGAGATCCTGCTATAGCCACACGCTGTACAATCTCCTGTGGTAACAGTCGTAGGTTTGGAGGCTGCTGATTGTCTTCTGGGGACACCCGATCTCAATCTCCCAGGGATCGTGGCTCCCCTGTGCCTGGGCAGCTGCTCCACTGGCTCATTGCTTCCTTGTTACAATATCAGGTCTTGTTTCTAGAAGGACTTTTCTGACTTCAGCTCCCAAGCTCTGGCCCTGGTTGTGTGGAGCAGCCACTCCACCTCTTGTCTCTTTTTCGACAGGCAAAGCTGGCAGGGGAGCGGGGGGCTCGTGCCATCCTCTTCGACATCACAGACGATGAAAGTGCTGCTGACCAGGTACCAAGGCCACTGATCCCCTCCTGTCCTGACGTGTGTCCCCCCCAGGCCAGGCTCTCTGCCGGGCACCCAGCTGGGACTGAGGCGGGGTGTGTGTGAGCAGGTTGGCTCCTCTCTTCATACCAGGAAGAGAGCCTTTTCCCAGCTCTCTCACACACAGAGACCTGTTTGCACCCAGGCTTTCCCGAGCGGGCTAGCGCTGTTGCTCAGCTCAGGGCCCACGCAGGCATTTGGGTGCATAATACCCGCTCTGTGCAGCCACAGTGGGGACTGTTCTGGTGCCAAATTTGCCAAGAGCAGTCCTAATGCTACCAGCTGACCTATTACCAGGCTCACTGATGGGGGTGGGCAAAGGGGATAGTTGCCCCAGGGCCCGGCACCGCAGGCACTTTGATCACCAATGGAGCCTGAGACCACCCCTTCTGGAAACACAGAGCTGCCCCCCACCTTGCCTGTCGGCTCCTCTGCCCGTTCCCCTTGGGGGAGCAGAGCCATATAGAATAACACAACTGGTCCAACATCTGCCACACTCCCTATTCACAGGGGCACTGATGAACACTGATTCCTTAGGGAGAAATTAGGGGGGCCATCTGATCCCTACAGAAATGCAGGGCACAAGGAGGTAGCCCCGGGGCTTAGAGAAAGAGCATGGTTAGTAGAGAGACACTGGGGAGATGGTGAATGTGGGGCCAATTGCTGTGTTCAGAATTAACCCAGGCAGACTTCTGAACTCTGGCTCTTTTCTTTGCTGATGATAAGCTGTGCTGCTCTCATGCAAAGGAACCTGCTTCTTCCCACCCGGGGGGGCAGCATGGTGGAGCGGAGCTGGCCTCAGACCTGTGTAGACCAGCGGTTATTTTTGTATGAGTGGGTGACGCGAGCGTTTGGCCTCCAGTCAAGCTGTTACCCAGCTACAGGACTGCTCAGCAGAGCAGGAGCTGTGCTCGAGAGCTGTGAGTCGGCTCTATTTTCCTGGGCGCTAGAATCTTGGGAAGTGACTATGAAATAATGTGGCTGTTGGCTAAAAGGACACGTGGCTTTAGAGAGAACATTGGGCCCTTTCCCACGTACACTGAAAATTAAAGTCCACTGCACTAAAACAGCCCCGGAGGAAGTGCCTCAATGCTTGCTGATGAGGCCACTGGGCAGGCAATATTAGTTAGGGAAATGCAGGGCAAATAACGATTGCCCCGAATGTAGGTGATGAGGAGAAAGCTGCTCTTTGGGCTAGAGGCTGTGCCTGGATTAGGGTGTCAATATCTTTGCACACAAAGGGAGGTGGTGCTGATTGTAGACACAGTCCCCATTGCTTTTCTGAGTGCACAGTTGGAGTGCACAGTCCCCATTCATTCGTTCATTCCTTAGTCCCACATTGCACCAGGCACTTTCCCAGAAGGTGCCCAAAAGGCCCTGCAGCAAACAGCTTACAGCTGAGACAGACGTCGCGTGCGGCAGGAGACGGGTGGGTAAAGTGTCACGCCTGGGTGCTTATTCTTTTGCAAGGGTTCTAAAGCATCACCTCCCTGAGATGAAGCCTCTGGGTTCTGGGAAAGGGTTTGAAAGAGGAAAGCAAGAGTCGTACGTATTGATGGGAAAGGGGCAGGGCGGGGAGCTGGCCTGGAGGGGACGGAGTGCTTCCATGTGGTGCAGACTGAGGAGCAGAAGGGCAGTAATAGGCGTACTATGACATGGGTTCTGGGCAGCAGCCCAGAGGGTCCGGGTGCTAGAGAACACAGTACACTAGTGGACCAGGATGGCAGTGGCTGCGGCCCTTGTCCTAGGGGCGTAGTGGATCGCTGGATATTGATACGTCTCCATCACACCCATGTCTCAAGCTGTGCTCCAGCCCATCTCAAGACCAAGCTTGTTTCTTTGCAGCTGAGGAAACCCAGGGGCCTGAGTCAGCCTGTGGTTCTGATCTGGGGCCACGATGCAGAACTTCTCATGGGCGTTGTGAACAAGAATCGAGAGGCACATGTGAAGATTGAGGTTAAAGAGCAGCCAGCATGGGTGAGGAACACGTCACACCTGCCTCCTTCTTCCCACTCTGGGTCAAACCTTACTTCCCTAGAACCCAATCTTCCCAGGTAACATCTGGCTCACTGCAAGAGCCAAGTGGAGCCCTTCTTCCTCCCAGCGGCTTAGACTGTCCATGGCTAGGGAAGGTGTAAAGCCCCTGTGACCCCTTGGTAATTTCCCCTCTGAAACCTCCCAAGTCATCTAAGCAGATTTCTTTCTCTGGTACCACGTGAAGGTCCTTTGGTCTGCGGAGGAAGCTGAGACCCTGAGAGGGGCTGGCTGAATTTGGAGAGACCTGAGCCTGGTTTCTTTTCTCTGTGAAGAGCAGGACCAGATTAAGGGGTGGGGGCTAGCTGGGCAGTTGTCCAGGGGGGCCAACCTATGGGGGGCACCTTATCGCAGCTGTAAGGGGTGGCGCACACTCAGGGGGCGGGGGCTGTGCATGCGCCGTGCACCCACTACCTGGGGCGCAAGAATGGCTCAAGCCTGCACTGGTGAAGAGCAGGGGTGGGGGAACGCCTCAGGTGTCTGAAGGGTCATGCTCTGGAAGAGATCAGGTCTTATTCCTACCAGGCACAGCCACCAGGGTAACAGATCGTCTGTCTCTCCAACAGCCAGACTATGACGTGTGGATTCTTCTCACAGTTCTGAGCACTGTCATCATGATCATTCTGATTTTTGTCGTTCGCACCAAGTGTCACTGGAACAGGACACAGGTAAGAATGCGGCACTGCTGGTGGAAATTGTGGTTGCTATATTTATGTGCCTAACAAGCCCCTTTCCACCAATACAAGTATTGCAACAGCACTGCACACTGATATAAGGCCTTCCCCCCGCAGACTTCAAATTCCTTCCCATAGGGGAGTAGTATTGTCCCCATTATAGAGCTGAGTCCCAGACAGGCTAAAGCCTGAATTTCCAACCCAACTAAAGACAATGGGTGCTTGGCAGCAGGCATGTTTGGAGGGCTGGCCACTTAATTGGGATTGGTCCTGCCTTGGGCAGGGGGCTGGACTTGATGGCCTTCTACGGTCTTTTCCAGCTCTGTGATTCTACAGTTCAGCTCTTTTGCCTTTCTCCCAGGACTCCTTGCAGCAGCAGACCCTGCAGGCAATCAGCCAACTGGCCACCCGGAAATACCAGTGGCAGTGCCGACAGGCCGCCTTCAGGGATTCAGCCAGCAGCTGCAGCTCAGCTCCCATCTGCGCTATCTGTCTGGAGGAGTTCAGCGAGGGCCAGGTAGGCAGCATGTGAACTCTTGGGGCAGAAGGGCTGTTGGAGGGGGCTGATGGCTGAACAAGGGGCTCTGAATATGGCAGGAGCAGAGTGCTTTGTGGGGCAGGGCATTTCTTGGCCCTGTGCTTTGGAGTAAGCCTGCCTCCTCATCGCCCTGTTGCCCAGTGGACCAGCAGGGGAGAAGGGGCCTGTGAAGGCTTTAAGCCCAGAGCCTCACAGATTTATGCATCCAGCTCTCATGGACACCAATAGGAGTTAGGTGCCCAACTCTCTTTAGGAATCTGGGCCTTGGTCCTTTGGGGATCTGCCCCAGGCTGTTCTGGGATGCTCAAGTGAGCCTAAAGCCAAAAACATTGTCCTGACACCACCTGTCGAGGCTGCTGTCCAGGTGTCCTGGCCTGTCACCTGTAGGTACCACACTGCCACTGGAACCCATCAGACCTAGCACTGGCACAGGGCCAGTTAAGGGGTGATTTGATCACAGGGAACAGCTATTTGATGCAGGTCTCTTCCCTCTAGCAGCGAAAAGTCTAACGCCCAGGGGCTGGTAGCTGAGGTTAGACACACACAGCCTGGAAACCAGACGCATATTTTAACAGTGACAGCAACAACTTACCCAGATCAGTGGTGGATTCTCCATCCCTGACGACTTCTGTATCGAGGTGGGGTGAGATCTCAAAGCTCTGCTCTAAGGATTATTTTGAGCCTGCGTTATATAGGGGGTGAGACTGGATGATCACAGTGGTCCCCTTGGATGGAATCTATGGATCAGTTGTATCTTTCTGGGAGCAGGTGACGGCAGGACATTTGCAGGGAGAGTTTGAGGTGTGGGGGAAGCTCTAATGGATTCCCTGAGCAATGCCTCTCCCCAGGCACCGCGTCAGCTGCCCCCAACATGGGGGCTTTCCTTGGAGCCCCTGGTGTCAGAGGGCTGCTGACAGGGCATTCCTTCAGAGGCCTGTGCAGTGTGTGGCACCATGTGGACCCCGCCAGCTGGTATGCACAGAGGGAGCTCACAGCATTGGACTCACTTCGACAGCCTGGTTTTATACTGGGGAGCACCCAGCATGGGGGATCAGGGCTGATCTCTGGAGCAGGGAGAGAGACGCCTCCCCACTCCCGTCCAACTCCCTCTCGGGACTCACACCCCCTCTGTGTCTGTCTAGGAGCTGCGGATTATTTCCTGTTCCCATGAGTTCCACAGAGAGTGTGTCGACCCCTGGCTGCAGCAGCACCACACCTGCCCGCTCTGCATGTTCAACATCATCGGTAGGGCTCCAACAGGGGCCACTTGCCCATGGAAGGCACCTCCCAGAAAGAGCTGTGATGTGTGGGTGAGGTTTGTGGGGTGGGGGTGGGGTGTCTGGAGTGTTAGTGTATGCGATGTTATGTGTGTGGTGAGATGGGGGTTGTGGGGTGAGGAACATTCACTTCCTTGATGTTCGGCATACGCTGGCCCTGAACCTGCAGAGAATCAAAGCAATCAGGGAATCGCTGGGACTACTCCTTGTGATAGCAGAAAGAATTAGAGCTCATGCTGCATCCAACCCTCCTGTGGGGAGGGAGTGCATTGCACCAGAGTGCAGCCATAAAGACGGCCTTGCCTCTGAGATAGCTGTACAGTTAGGTGCCCTCACCTGTGCTCAGGTGCAAGACTCTTCTTTGTGGTGTGCATATGTGGGTGCACATTGGGCTGTGTGTTTGGAGGGAGGGAGTTTGCACTGTGTATTGGGGAGAAGGGTTGTGGTGTGCATGCAGGGGAATTTGTGTAGGGGAGATATGTATGGTTGTGAACCACCACTGAACAGTTTTCTTGCACCCACCCCTGTGTGTGTCTAGAAGCCCTGTGTACAGTGAGTGCTGTGCAGCTCTCCTAAAGTGTGGAAAGGTGCTGGGTTAGGAAGGGCTCACCAGGCTGTGTGGCAAGCAGAAAAGGCATCCCCAGGTGTTGGTGGAGACAAGGAATGTTTGGGTATCAGGCACAGAAGGGAGGAGGATCATGGCAGATGTTACCAGGCCCCAGGTTCTGGGAGTGTGAAGCAGGCACCAGGAAGGGGTTGCCAGGCAATGGGTGAGTGGGTGGAGTTCTAGAGAGGTGCTGCCAAGCAGTGGGTAGGTGAGTGGAGTTCTGGGGAGGTGTTGCCAGGCATTGGGTGAGTTGGGGGAGGGGTTGCCAGGCAATGGGTAAGTGGAGGTGGGCTCTGGGGAGGGGTTGCTGGGTTACTGAGTGAGTGGGCGGGGTGCTGGGGAGGGGTTGTCAGGCAGTAGGTAGGTGGATGGAGTTCTGGGGAGGTGTTGCCAGGCATTGGGTGAGTTGGGGGAGGGGTTGCCAGGCAATGGGTAAGTGGAGGTGGGCTCTGGGGAGGGGTTGCTGGGTTACTGAGTGAGTGGGCGGGGTGCTGGGGAGGGGTTGTCAGGCAGTAGGTAGGTGGATGGAGTTCTGGGGAGGTGTTGCCAGGCATTGAGTGAGTGGAGGTGGGCTCTGGGGATTAGTTGCCTGGCTGTGGGTGAGTGGGCGGGGTTGCCGAGGTTCTCCGGGATGGGATGTAGACCTGTAGTGAATAAGCCTTTTTGGTCTCTCTAGAGGGGTCTGCCTTTGCCCAGCCTGTGCATTCCAGGCAGAATCCCCCGGGTCTGGCACCTGGGCAGCGGCTTCACCTCTTCCGGCAACACCCAGGACATGCCCTGTATCACCTCCCAGAGGCCCATTCCCAGAGGCAGCTCAGAAACTTTGCTCCCCCGCTTCCCCAGGGCAATCCCTTCTTTCATTCCCCAGAGCTCTCCCAGCTGGATTTCTGCACCATGCACTATGCGCCATACAGGCCGCTGGGCTCCCTGGCCACATGCAGCCGCCAGCCCTCTCTATCCCCAGGCCTGGGGCACGAGCAGTACCGAAAATCTCCAGCATATGGGCAGATGCCATCTTCTCACAGGACCTGCCCCCTTCCGCCCCAGGCCCGTTGCCTGGGATTCAGGACTGTGGGAGAAGCAAGGCACCACCATGCGGCCCCTCCTCGCCGGGGAGCCAGTCATGGGAGGCAACACAGCAGCAGTGGCTCTGGAGAGAGCTATCTCACAGAGCCCAGCGGCTACCTGGCTGATGGGCCTGGCAGTGACTCCAGCTCCGGACCCTGTCGTGCTTCCTCCAGCGATTCCATGTTGAATTGCACAGATGTCAGCCTGCAAGGCATCCATGGCAGCTGTTCCACCTTCCGCAGCTCCCTGAGCAGTGACTACGACCCCTGGGTGTACTGTAGCAACGCCGACAATGGCCGGGAGCAGCTGCAGCCTCCAGGGGAGCCAAGGCCCAGGTCTTTGGACTTGAAGGAGATCAGCAGCCCTGCATTAGACAAGAGTCAGGTACTGAGACATGTGCATTATCACCACCACAGGCACCATCACTACAGGAAGGACCTGGAGTGTGGGCCTGTGAAATCAAGCCAGGAGCCCAGCCCGCATAAGCCCCGCTTTTCTGGGGGTGTGCACAGTGCCCAGACACAAAAGAGGACTGAGAAAACGCATCACTGCCAGCAGCCAGGGTCCCAGGATGTACTCCTGTCAGGCTGTGTGCGTCAGGGACCCGACCTCTCAGAGCACCTCTCCTCTTCTGCAGACGGGTCTGACTTCAGCTGGGTGGCCAGTCGGCAAGCTGGAGCTGCTGATCCATGGCCCTTCCCGCTGTCACGCAGACATGGCTTACAAAGCCGGCACCACCGAAGGAAACGGAAGGGCCGCCTGGAGCCTGCCCTGGCTCACCTTCCCGAGCACTCAGACGTGCACAAGGACTGCAATGTTCACGTTCACTATGGCCACTCTCCTGGCTATTGCTGCTTCCCAGAAGGGCAGCCACTGCTGCCAACTGCCCCTTTGCCCTATTGCTCAGGCTCTCAGGTGGTCTGGAAGTGCCTAGTCCCACCTGCCAATTTGGAGTCTCAGCAGCAGGACAAGGATCTACCAGAATGGGAGGGGAAAGCCATGTATCCAGCTGATTTCTCAGGGACAGGCACCATGGAAGAGCATACGAGTCTTCACCTCCACTGCCAAACTCTGCAACAGAATCAGGGTAAGTTATTAGTTACCTCTGCTTTTAGCAAACATGCACACAGCAGGTTGTACAATTCAGGGTTCAGAGAGAGAGAGAAAGAGACAGAATGAGAGACAGCGTGTGTGTGTGCTCACTTATATACACCACACATTGCCCCAAGCTATCGACAACAGCTAAGGATGGATGTTTTTTGGTAGTTCAGACATTACAGTAATATGCCTCTGATTAATAGCATATATGATTAATAAATCCCTTTGTCTGGCTTTATCAGCTGGCAGCATTTTCCAGACAAATTCAAATTAAAATAAAGTGTACTATTTAACAGTGATTGTGATTAACCTTTGGGAAAAACTGCCTGGTTGGTGGATTCTCTCTTTTTGTGTGTGTCTTCAAATCAAGACTGGATGTGTTTCTAGAAGAGCCGCTTCAGCCAGATACAAGTTAGTGAGCTCAAGACAGGGGTAACAGTGTGAAATTCTTTGGTCTGAGTTACACATATGATATAATTGTCTTTCTGGCCTTAAACTCTGTGAGCCTATAAATTATATTCCTCCTTCCTTAATTAATTCAATTGTGCAGAAGTTGCTTTGTGGATTCTCTCTGGGGACACATTCATTTTATTAATAAAAGGCTCACACTTTGCCCAATTGATGTGTGTCAGTTGTGACTGTACTTGATAGACACACACTCTTAGGCTGTGTCTATGCTACAAAGTTTGGCCAACATAAATTATGTTTGCATAGAGCTACTGACATTTGTATTGCACTTGGATGTGTGCACACTCGGCTGCTCGCATCAGTGCTGTATGTACTCACCAGGTACATAGGTATCCCAGCATGCCCCACTTTGCCATCTGATGTAGTGCCATGTGGCACACTTGCACAGTAGTTTCTGCGATACCAGCAAGTCATCCAGGGGTTTCTAGGAAAAAGGGCTCAAGTTCCCACAATCCCACTCTCTCCAATACAGAATGCTTCTTCCATCTCACAATTTTCTTGCCATTATGCAGATCACTTTTTAGTCTCTGACAGCTCTCTGGCAGAAGCAAGCACCCTGCACCATTCAGCACAATTCTCATGAGCACTGCTAACCCCACCACAGGATTCTCTCTGGCTGTGTCTAGACTGGCAAGTTTTGCTTTTGCGGAAAAACTTGCCAGCTGTCTACACTGGCTGCTTGAATTTCTGCAAGAACACTGACTTCCTACTGTCTAAAATCAGTGCTGCTTGTGGAAATACTATGCTGCTCCCGTTCAGGCAAAAGTCCTTTTGCGCAAAGCTTTTGCGCAAAAGGGCCAGTGTAGACAGCTCAGATTTGTTTTGCGCAAAAAAGCCTCGATCGCAAAAATGGCGATCGGGGCTTTTTTGTGGAAAAGCACATCTAGATTGGCACGGACACTTTTCCGCAAAAAGTGCTTTCGCGGAAAAGCATCTGTGCCAATCTAGACGCTCTTTTCCGCAAATGCTTTTAACGGAAAACTTTTCCATTAAAAGCATTTGTGGAAAATCATGCCAGTCTAGACGCAGCCCCAGGGTATGTCTACAGTACAGAGTTGTGTCAGAAAAACAGCTGTTTTTCCAACAAAACCCGGGTTACATCCACACTGCAATTGCGTTCTTCTGAAAGGAAATCAAAAAAACAGAGGGGGTTTTCCAGCGTTGGTAATCCTCTTTCTATGAGGAAGAAGCCTTTTTCTGAGAGCGCTCTTTTAGGAAAAAGACGTATGTAGATGAGGAACAGGGAGTTCTTTGAAAAAAAGAGGAAAGAGGAAAAAGCACAGGTGCCCTGGTGGCCACTCCATCCCTAGTAATCACTGCTTACATGCGAGATAGTGTCCATTCAGTGTGGACGCTATCTTTCGAAAAAGCAGATCGCTTTTTCGATGCGCTTTTGTGTGTGGACGCGCTCTTTTGGAAGAGGTTTTTTTCAGAAGATCTCTTCCAAAAAAAGGTTCTTCCGAGAGAAGCCTGCAGTCTAGACATAGCCATTTGTCTGCAGAACATCAGCAGCTACTGCTACAACTGGTGGCATGGGGAGGGCAATGAGCTGCTCAAAGCCAACGGCAGGATGATAGATATGGTGAATCCTCATGTTAGTTTGTGGCTGGGATTCATGGAGCAGTCCCACCTGGTAGATAAGTAATTCTGGGCCAGCAAACACCATTGTGAGGCTGAGCAGGAGCCCTTGAGTAGGAAAGTACAGTGGGTCTATGTCTACACTGGCACCCTTTTCCGGAAATGCTTAAAACGGAACAGTTTTCCATTATAAGTATTTCCGGAAAAAGAGCGTCTACATTGGCAGGATGCTTTTCCGGAAAAGCCCTTTTTCCGGAAAAGCATCCGTGGCCAATGTAGACGCGCTTTTCCGCAAAAAAGCCCCAATCGTCATTTTCGCGATCGGGGCTTTTTTGCGGAAAAGACTACTGTGCTGTCTACACTGGCCCTTTTCCGGAACAGTTTTCCGGAAAATGAACTTTTGCCCGAGCGGGAGCAGCATAGTATTTCCGGAAAAGCAGCTGATTTCTTACAGTAAATCGTCAGTGCTTTTCCGGAAATTCAAGGGGCCAGTGTAGACAGCTGGCAGCTTATTCCGGAAAAGCGGCTGCTTTTCCGGAATAAGTGGCCCAGTGTAGACACAGCCTGGGAGTGTTTCCGAGCGTCACTTAGGGACATGGGGGTGAACACCAGAGTTTATCTAATGTTTAAATAGCTACTAGACTGCTGGCCTGTCTGTCAGACCTTCTGACTTTCTTTTAGCCTCCCCTTTCCACAAAGTTGTCAAGCTGGTTTTTAAGTTCTTTTTTCACAGGAACTGCTACTCTGTGTGGTGCATGTAGCAGTCTCATCTTGGGGCTGATTTCCAATGATATTCTCCAGGAAGGAATCCAAGACCTTTTTATATTGATTATTTGCTCCTGTTACAGTCTGGAGCTGCCTGTTTCCATAGATCATTACATTGTCCACCACTCTTAAAAGCTACAGTTTGTCACTCGATTCTGACCAAAGCAGAAGCACTTACAGTGTTTCAGTGATTTCCAGTGAAGCTGGACTGTGTGTGTACACACTTCAGTTTCCTGGAGGGACACGAGTGGGATTTTAGCCTTGCAGCTGCTTCAGCTTTTGTCCATGAGGCCATGTCTGCTTCACAGACAGCCTCATGCACTGGCACTGCAGACCAGAGTGGAATGCTCATGGTCATTGCCAAAGTGAGTCAGGGCTGCTGGTCAGCTACAAAGTAGAATTTGATAAGTAAAAATCTCTGACTCCATGTTGCACACAAGAACCAATCAGCAGTGCGCAGAGGCTGGTCCAGCAAAACCCAGGAACAGTGCTGCATATTCTTGAGCAGTACCTACTAGCACCTCATAAGTTATCTGCTGAGCTAGATGTAGACACAGAGCACTCCTTTTGCCTTGAAACTGTTTTAGGGTAATTTCTCCAAATCTAATTGCTGCTTTTTCCAAGCTAAGATGATTTGCTTGGTTTCTGTCTGTATTTCTGATCTGGTCCGATTTCTAAAGCAGTGAATTATTTGTGTAGCCCACACTCGTCTCAGTATGGTTGCAGGCCTATCTGCTGACGCTGAAAGCCCAGCTGGCTTTTAGCTCACAAGTAGAGGCTCATGCACTAAGCTCCAGAGATCCCAGGTTTGGTTCTGCCTGCTGGTCTTACATTTGCAGACACTGAATTTGCTGATAGGTTTTGCATCCTTTTGTATATGCTCCTCACAGAATTCAGACAAGCAATTGTTTCCCTTCATTCTCAATACATTTGGGGTAAGGAGAATGTTGGAAAGCCTCATCTAGATGTGCATTTGTTCTGGATATACTTGTGTATCCATTGTGGGAGCATATTCTGGATTTGCGAGTCACCAGTGAGGAGGAGAAACAATCCTGTGTGATCTATGTGCCTACCCACACAGCAGCAATTGTGAATATTTGAAGCAATAATCCTGGCAAATAGTCTGTGAGCAGACCAGAGGCACATGTCTGTGTAAACTATGCAGTAGCTGGCTAATTCAGAGAGCAAAGGGCACACACTGACTTCAGCAGAGCACCGAGGCCTTAATTTCATGCTCAAACTCTGCCTCTGCTGGGTCTTAGTTTTGTTGTCCACTCAGAAACAATTACACAACTTTTCATTAGCTTTCTCCCACTACATTGTCAGCACACAACACACCTGCATGCACCCACACCCACAGAATGTGTGTTGCTTCTTGTACTGTGGTTGAGTTTCCTCTGCTGTCCAGCCCAGGGCATAGAGGGTATGGTCAGTGGCACTCTGGAGATACAAATAATTGTTATTCTCAATCACTGTTCATTCAAAAACAGCTCCATGTATTTTCCTCAAATTAAAACAAACTCTGTCTCCTTAAAACGCCACCAACAGAAACCCTTTTAGTGCTGCCGTAAAGCCTGGACAGTCACATCCACAGCAAAGGCTTTCAGAAAGGTCTGAACGAACCTGGTGCTTAAAAGTCTTGTTTTCAATTTTACCTTAGGGTCACCAGCCCTTCAGGATTCTCCTGGAGTCTCCAGGAATTAAAGATTAATGTTTAATTAAAGATTGTCCTGCAATGAAACCTCCAGAAATAGGTACAACCAAAATGAGCCATTCCACCTTAGTTGTATTTTGGACTGTTCATTGCCTGTGAAAGTTAGACTGACTGTGCACATGGGACAGAATGTGCTGGCAAAAACCAGGGGACATGTGATGTTCTCGGTATTATCACTGGAATTGGGCCCTGGAGGCAGGGATACTTCTGACTTAAATTTTCTTTCTTGAATGCAGGGTCCAAGGAGGAGATCCAAGATGTGTATGAACATTCAGTTTAATGAAAGATGAACTCATCTGCATACGCCAGAGAGGACAAGCCATTCAGGAAATGAACAAGAACTGGAACTAGTGACTTATTTCCTGGATCTCTGAGCAGGCATTGTAGTAACAGTCCCAGTATGCCCTGCACTGACAAGCAAAATGTGCTGGTCACTTCCATGAGGCCCCCTCCTACCTCCTCTACCAAATTGTGGTTACACAAAATCAGCATGCCTCTCGCCTTTGAAGGCATGGACAGCACACACTGATCAGAAGACATGCTGGGAGCATGGATTTACTCATTCCAACCCTGTGTCCAGTGTCCGTTCTCTGGAGAAGCCTGCTGGGTAGACATAATCTGGTATTTTGGCACAATTATATCCCTGTGGGTATTTGGAGGCTTTTTGAAATGTTTTGGAAATGGGCAGACCTGTAAGACTAAACGTTGCACAGATGAAATTATATACCCAAATAGCTCCTGCCTTTTTCATTTCCTCACTTAGGTCAAAGCCTGGCCAGCCTATTTGACTAACCCTTCATACTCTTATTTCTCAAACTTAAGATCTTCTATTTTTACACTGTAGGAGCTCTCTTAGGTCTGGACCCTGCAAGATGTTTCCATGGACTGCAATGGGAATTGAGGGTCCCTGCCACTCAGCAGTTAACTCCCCTTCAGCTGAGGCCAGGATTGGGACACTGTATTTTTTGTCTGCAGCAGGATCCAGCTGGAGGAGCAGTAAGGACATTCAGGATTCTGCCAGCATTTCAAGGAAGAGCTGGGGCTAAGAATCTTCTCAGAATCCATTACGTTACCTGGAACGGTTCTCAGATTCCTCATTCATCACTTAATTCCTCACTTACATAGCAGAGTAGATATAAAGGCCAGACCTGTAACGGTGCTGAGTAGCTCACTTGCAGTGCATGTTTCAAAGCCTCTTTAAGCATCTTTCTGGAGAGCATGGGAATCATGGAGAAATGAGAGGCTAACCTCTTAATCCATGAGCCAGCATGCAGATCCTCCTGCCTTCTTCATTCTGACCACTGCCATCATCATCCGGGGCATCTGGCTTTGGCCACTGTCATCAGACAGGATACTGGGCTAGATGGATCTTTGGTCTGACCCAGTATGGCTGGTCTTATGTTCTTATGTTATCTCCTGGGAAATATCTCCTGAGACACACCCTGGGAAAGCATTTGGGTATGTACATGCTCAGTAGAGTCCTATCCCAGCTGATAGTTCAGGCATCTTAAGATATTTTTGGTGATTGTTGCAGGAACTGAGCCCACTCCACACCTTGAAGACCATGCCTCTTGTTTGCAGTGTAATAGGAATCATCCCTTTCCCTGAGGAGGATGCTGTCTGGTGTAAGACCCAAGCTCAGTGGAACAGGTGCTCAGTAGCAAAGGACCCTGGCTGCTCTGTACTGCAGTATTAGGTTGGTTGCATTGGGCAGCTCCCGTTTAAAAGTGTTTTCATTTCCTGGCCTTATGCTGCTACTTTCCTTTCACAAAACCAACCTCTCAAGGCTTCAGGATCTCTCTGGGCACAGAGAATAAATCTAGGGAGTTGTTTAGCTGGGGGAGGAGGTGCAGTTCTGTCCAGACAGGTTATCAGATAGGAAGAAGAGAAAGAGCTATTCCAAAGCACTGTAAACAAAAGGAGGACTAG
Source organism: Pelodiscus sinensis (assembly GCF_049634645.1). Lineage (NCBI taxonomy): Eukaryota > Metazoa > Chordata > Testudines > Trionychidae > Pelodiscus > Pelodiscus sinensis. The sequence goes on along the minus strand of NC_134731.1, from coordinate 18,821,468 downwards.
ATGCCTTAGTCAGATAAGAGGGGAGGTAACATGTAAGAATCAATGAAAGGTAACCCTGGCAGGTACTGCACACTTGCACCTCCAGAGGAACATATCACATCAAGGAGCCTGACAGGTACTCAGCAGAACCCAGGATGAAGCTCCAGGATGAGGCTTTGAATGGCTATAGTATTCATCCAAGACAGGAGCTCAGTGTTTATGGTCCCTTTCCTTGCCCTAGGAGAGTGATGGCCCCAGCTGGGAGTAGAAGTACAAATCAGAGCTTCTCAAATGGGCATCACTCATTGCTGAGCCTCACTTTCCTAGAGACACAGGCAGCGGAGTTCTAACCTCTTCCTAGAACAGCCAGAGTCACTGAAAGGAGTCCAAAGTGGGCACAGTTCCCAGAGCTATGTCTATAGTAGGATGTGAAAGGTTAACCAGTTAACCGGTGGGGGGCTGGAGCAGCTCCCCACCTACCACAGGGGGCCTGCTGCGGACAGACGGTGCTCCAGCCCCACAGGAAGCACACCGTGGACAGGAGTTGCTCTGGTGGGGGTTGGGAGCTGGTAGCAGCCCCAGCCCCTTTGTGGGGGCTGAGAGCCAGCAGCCAGCCTCAGCGCAGGGCTGGGAGCCGGGCCCCGCAGGCTGGGGTCAGCTCCAGCCGGGTTGGAGCAGTCCCCTGCCTGGATCCTGCTTAGTTGGTTAACCAGTTAAACATTATGTAAACCTAACATTTAACCAGTTAACTGATTAACCAGGATTTTACATCCCGAGTCTGTAGCCTCCTTCATTCATGCAAATGGCCCTCTGCTCCTTCCTGTTGTAAAGCTCAGATCCGTTTGAAATGTGAACATGGCTTTTAGTTTTTGTTGAGTCTGTTCTGCAGGCTCTTGGGTGTTTTGGGTATCTTAGAAACCAAAAAGAATAGTTTTTTATATATATGAAAATCTGTATATTTATGTCCAAGATGGAAACAAAGATGTTTGACTATGGTGATGTGCTCAAAAATATATTTATTTACTAATATATTTATCCACGTATCAGGCTGCTCTTGTGTTTTTGTTTTGCCTGAAGTCCTCAGACGCTTGTGTTCTAAAAAGGTGCCTCCTTTCAATTCCACAGAAATGAATTATTTCAAATGACCATATGCTGGTAATGGATGTTCTTCCTAAGAAGGAAGCCACTGCCAAGCTCCTAGCTGTAGGTAGGAGCTGGGGTCCAGCATGAGAGCCAGGGCAAACCACTGGAGTGAGATCGGGTGATGACACTATTATATCAGTTTAGGAAGCCTGTTATTTAACAGGAGCGATTTAAACAGATGGAAACCAGGGCACAAAGCTGTACCAATGTATCCGTTTAACCGGATTGGTGCAATGGCACATACAGAAATCACTGGAGTTTTGAGTATGTCCCTTAGTCGTATGGGATAAAAAACAAATGGCCCTTTGTGTACTGGAGGTGAATTGCCAGCAATGCATGTAAATTAGATTGCTAAGCACTTTTCATTATAGATACTATTTCAGTTGCTTATAATTTTGACGAACTTGAACTGCTGATTTTCTCCATCCATTATTTCCAAGAATGAGGGTAGGGAACCATACACTGTTATTGTTCATGGTAAAAAAATTATCACCACTGTTTTGTTGAGAAGATGGAGGTGTATCCCTGCCTTGAAGTATCAGTGATGAGAGTATCAGAAATTAGTGATGATCTATGGCAAAGGAGAAGTGAGGCACTCCCATGGGAATCAAAAGCTTTAGAATTTGGAGGTCAGTGAATCTTCACTCTTCTTGGCATGTAACCCAGAAGTCCTGCTCTATCTGACCACAGATAAACCACTACTAGTAGTATATTGTGTGTGAGTGCTGCCTGGAACAAAGAGGGACAAAGGGTCCAATCCTGTTCCCATTGACTCTTCACTGGTTGCATAAATGTAGTCTTAAGGAAACAGCATAGCAATTTCCTCTGATGTTCCCTCTTAGGTTACACTTACACTTAGGCTACATCTAGACTGGCATGATTTTCCGCAAATGGTTTTAACGGAAAAGTTTTCCATTAAAAGCATTTGCAGAAAAGAGCGTCTAGACTGGTATGGACGCTTTTCCGCAAAAGCACTTTTGCAGAAAAGTATCCGTGCCAATCTAGACGTGCTTTTCCGCAAAACAAATCTGAGCTGTCTACACTGGCCCTTTTGCACAAAAGCTTTGCGCAAAAGACTTTTGCTCGAATGGGAGCAGCATAGTATTTCCGCAAGAAGCACTGATTTCAGTTAGTAGAAAGTCACTGTTCTTGCAGAAATTCAAGCGGCCAGTGTAGACAGCTGGCAAGTTTTTCCGCAAAAGCACCTGCTTTTGCAGAAAAACTTGCCAGTCTAGACAGAGCCTTAATGTAACCAGGAAAGTGTTAACTATTCTGTTCACCTTCTTCAAATAGTTTTATGAACTGTTATAATTAGACCAAAAAAAAAAACAACCACCCCCAAATCCCAAGAATGTTACTTACCTTGCAAAGTCAAGTAATGGAAAGTTCGTTGCCTGTGCAACTTTAATTCTCTCTCCTTGGACACCCAACTTGTGCCCTGAATGAGGCAGAGGAAAAATGTGATCAGTTAAAAACTCTGTCACCATACATATGCACAAAGAAGGCAAATTAAGGTTGCATGGGCAATCCTAAAATTGGCATTTCCTGACTTTCAAGTGCTAGACTTTGCACCTAAATAATGTTCTTTCAATGGAGGTTTTTTTCTGTTAATGTACCGTAAATTACCATATATAACCCGTGGGTTATACACATTTTTACAACCTCCCCCCCCCCCCCCCCCCAGGGTCTACATGTCTGCGGGGTATACACGTTTATTTTTACTCTCAAGCTTGTGCTGTGCTCTCCATTCCCCTGCCTGGAGGAGGGTGGGTTGCGCCTGGCTGCGGCTGCACGGGGTTTGAGGGCAAGTGTGGCTCCCCTCCCGCAGGCTGGCCAGCATGCCTGCATTGTGCTCTCCATTCCCCCACCCAGAGGAGGGTGGGTTGTATCTGGCTGCGGCTGCGCAGAGCTTGGGGGCGAATGCAGCTCCCCTCCTGCAGGCCAGCCAGCATACCTATGCTGTGCTCTCCGTTCCCCCCGCTGGCAGCTGGTATGTGCAATCACCGTGAATTAGCATATAGAACCCATGGGTTATAGTCGCCCGTGGGTTATCTAAGACTTTTTATACACAATCAGGAAAAGCCACGGGTTATACTTGAGTGCAGGTTATATACGCTAATTCACGGTAATCTTCTAGGCTGTGTCTAGACTGGCAAGTTTTTCCGCAAAATTTGCGGAAAAACTTGCCGGCTGTCTACACTGGCCGTTTGAATTTCCGCAAGAACACTGACGATCTCATGTAAGATCGTCAGTATTCTTGGGGAAATACTGTGCTGCTCCCGTTCGGGCAAAAGCCCTCCTGCGCAAATCATTTGCGCAAGAGGGCCACTGTAAACAGCACAGTACTGTTTTCTGCAAAAAAGCCCCAATCGTAAAAATGGCGATCGGGGCTTTTTTGCAGAAAACCGCGTCTAGATTGGCCGTGGACGCTTTTCTGCAAAAAGTGCTTTTGCGGAAAAGCATCCTGCCAATCTAGACGTGCTTTTCTGAAAATGCTTTTAAGCTTTTCCGTTAAAAGCATTTTCGGAAAATCATGCCAGTGTAGACGTAGCCCTAGTGTTTCCCAATTTCATTTGGCCACAGTACCCTTTTAAACTTGGAAGAATTTAGAGGCGCCTACAGCCGGGGAATTTGTCAAGGGCAAAAAAACCAAAAAAACCCACCAGGAAACAGCTGGGGGGGGGGGGGGGGGGGAATTTGTCAAGTGCAAAAACAAAACATACCAAAAAAATTTGAGAGGGGGGGGAAAAAGAGGGTGTTGGGGTAAAGAGTGGACCAAGGAGACTTTTGGGCTTTGGAGCCAGCATCTTTGTGTGCTGACTCCCCTCTGCGACTGTGTCTACACTGGCATGAATTTCCGGAACTGCTTAAAATGGAATACTATTCCGTTTTCAGTTTTTCTGGAAAAGGAGCATCTACATTAGCAGGCTGCTTTTCCAGAAAAGCCCTTTTTCTGGAAAAGCGTCTGTCACCATTTTTGCAATCGGGGCTTTTTTCTGGAAAATACCGGGCTGTCTACGCTGGCCCTTTTCCAGAACAGTGTTCCAGAATAGCGGCTGATATTGTACAGTAGAGCGTCAGTGCTTTTCCGGAAATCCAAGGGCCAGTGTAGACAGCTGGCAGCTTATTCCGGACAAGCGACTGATTTTCCGGAATAAGTGGCCCAGTGTAGACACAGCCCCCCTCTTTAAAGGGCGGCGGGGGGTGGGGGTGGGGGGAGTTCAGCTGTTTACAAGAATAAAAGTGAGTTCTAGCGTGTCCAGCTGTAACGTGCATCGCGCCCTGGAGCCCGCCCCCCACGAGGGCAAGGACGGAGTCAGGCAGCTGGTGCGAGGGGCTGGGACCTATTGACCCGCCTACCCCGGCGGGGGCAACTCGGCATCACGTGATGCGCGGGGCAGGGGCCACGGTCATTGGCCCTGGCTCGCCCCTGCCGGGAGAACCGACCGGCTCCCGGCGGCCCCCGGGCGGGGAGACACGGGAGGCCGCCCGAGGGGAGGGGCGCTGCTGAGGGAGCCCAGGCTGGCGCGCGCTGGGGCCGCCCAACCGTCGCACCGTCCCGTTTAACCGTCTCGCGGAGGAAACGCGGGCAGAGGAGGCGTGGCCAGGCCGCGCGACTCCCCCCGGCCAATGGCCTCGCGCGGAGCTCCACGCGAAGGCGCGAAAGCGGCAAGCGGTCACGTGGCCCAGCATGCGCGCCACCCAGCGGCCTCGCGCCGCTCCCACCCCAGAACAGCGCAGTTTGCGTTCCCGCGGAACCGGAAGTCCGGCTTTCCGATCACAGGAAGTGACGGAGCCGCTCTGTGTCTCTATGGTCCGCGGTCGGATCACTTCCGTTGGGGGGCGGGGCGAATAATGGCGCTGGAGACTGTGCCCAAGGATCTCCGGCATCTGCGGGCCTGTCTGCTCTGCTCCCTGGTCAAGGTGCCGGGCCGGGGGAGGGGCGCGCAGCGCGGATGTGGGGGAGGGGGGCGCAGAGTAGCGCGGCGGGGAGGGATGTGGGGGAGGGGCGCGCAGAGGTATGTGGGGGGCGCGCAGCGCAGAGCGGCGGGGAGGGATGTGGGGGGAGGGGGGCGCAGAGCAGCGGGGAGGGATGTGGGGGGAGGGGCGCGCAGAGCAGCGCGGCGGGGAGGGATGTGGGGGAGGGGGACGCCAGGCCTGACCCCCACCCCCCTCTTCTGACGCCCAGACCATCGACCAGTTCGAGTACGACGGGTGCGATAACTGCGACGCCTACCTGCAGATGAAGGGCAACCGGGAGATGGTCTATGACTGCACCAGCTCCTCCTTCGACGGGTGAGCCGGGGGGCGCCGGGGCAGGGACTTGCTGGGGCTCGGCGGTGTCACTACTGGGACTGGCTTCAACAGGCTCCCCCTTGGGCCTGGCCTCTGGTGTCTGTGCCCCAGCCCTGTGGGACTCAAGGGCAGGGCTGCACGCTGCAGGGAAGACGGTTGAGCTGGAGCCCGGGGTCCGAGGCGGCTCTCCTCCTGTGGTGGAGCCTGAATGTCTTCACTGCATTTTTTAACCTCACAGCCTGAGTCGGTTGACCTGGGCTAAGAGACTTGCTGCTGCAAGTTTTGTGTGTCAGTGCACATGTACCTTCAGGTTTCTCAGTGGTCTTGCCAGAGGCTGAGGTGACAGTGGGAACCGAAGCCAGAAGTGCTGGATTGGGGCTCTGTAATTAGGAACATGACCTTAGCCAGGAAGGAATCACCACATGAGCAAGTGGTACAGCCAGTTTCGAGCCAGTAGCCGCTGAAAGATTTTGCTGGGGGCAGGGGCAGCACATGGCCTTCCCCTACCCCCAGAGCAGAGAGCCACAGAAAGCAGCCTGGGGCTGCTGTGTGCTTGACTGACCTGGCAGGGTCCCTTGGCTGGGCACTGCACTAACACCATGTGCTTGTGTGACCCATGGTTACCCTATATAGTGCTGTGTTCCCTCTAATGGTTAGTTCATAGAACTACCCATAAGAGTCACTGAGACTCAAGAACAAGGAGCAATGGTCTCAAGTTGCGGTGGGAGAGGTGCAGGTTGGATATTAGGAAAAGCTATTTCACTAGCAGGATGGTGAAGCACTGGGATGGGTTCCCTAGGGAAGTAGTGGAGTCTCCATCCCTAGAGGTGTTTAAGACTTAGCTTGACAAAGCCCTGGCCAGGTTGATTTAGTTAGGATTGGTCCTACCTTAGGCAGGGGGCTGGAGTTGATGACCTTCTAAGGTCTCTTCCAGCTCTGTGATTCTGTGGTGAAGTCTCTTGCTGCTACTACATCCAGAAGTTCATGGCTGTTCCCTCAGATAATCAGACACAAGGGTGTGATGTCAGGCCACCCTGTCTACAACGCTCTGCTGTCAGAGCCAGGGATAGATCGCTGCTGCTTCACAAGTAATTGTGAAATCCACTGACTAAGTGGATTGTCTCTCTATGGGCCAGTCCATATAGAGAATAACTATGTTTTGTTTTGGGGGGTTTTGCCCTCCCTTATTCTCTCCACCTCCTCTCTTGAGCCCATTTGCTCCGGTAGGCTGTGCGTGCAAATCTTGTTGATGAGCAGTGGGGTGGGAAATATATAGCCTATATATGTATGGCTGGGCTGTAGAGTAGAGGAGGTGGTTTTGGATTAAGAATGGAATCTGTGCCTCCAGGATGGAGGCCCCGGCCTTTAAATTAGGAGAGGAGGAGACATTGTCAGTGAACCAAAGGGAAGACACATGCTCATTCTAATACCTTAAAGAAATAGCATTTTGTGATCTAGTTTTATTCTTGCTACACGTAAGTCCTGAGTGTTAGTGCTGCTTGAAGGACCAGCTTCACCAGCCAGAATCAAGTCGGTCACCTACAAGGACGTTCTGATTTAGCGGGTGCTGCCAACTTACATTTAGTACATCTACAGCCCAGCCATACATATGTAGGCAACCAAAGTTGCAAATGAAGCCCGGGATTTAAATATCCCGGGCTTCATTTGCATCTTGCCGGGCGCCGCCATTTTTAAAGCCCCGGTAGTTCGGACTCCGTGCCCGCGGCTACACGCGGCATGGAGTAGGTAGTTCGGATTAGGCTCTCTAATCCGAACTACTGGTACACCTAGAGAGCCTAATCCGAACTACCTACTCCGTGCCGCGTGTAGCCGCGGGCACGGAGTCCGAACTACCGGGGCTTTAAAAATGGCGGCGCCCGGCAAGATGCTAATGAAGCCCGGGATATTTAAATCCCAGGCTTCATTTGCAACTTCGGTTGCCTACATTAACCACCCTAGTTCGAACTAGGGTGGTAGTGTAGACATACCCTAGCTGTTTTGGCTTGGCAGGACTAACAAGAATGATAGCAGGAAAAGCTTGCTTTTGCCACTGAATTAAGCAGTTTATCTTTGAAAAGAGAGACTCAGAGCTAGTGAAACACTCCCACGTGGAATTTGTGTGTTTAAATGGCTCAGCTATTAGATGATTTTCTGTAAACTGGACGGAGTCCTACACTTTTTTTTTAATTTTAAACTGAGCTCTGGGATCTCTTGTGGGCTCCTTATATGTTTTCAGATTTTAAGGGGAAATAAGGTAATGTTGACAATTCAGTAGCTTGTCTCTCTCACCAATAGAAGTTTGTCCAGTAAAAGATATTCCTTCACCCACCTTGTCTCTGTAATAGCCAGGGTCTGGAGTGGCTGCAATAACACCAGGCACTTCTTGCCTGCACACTTCTCTTCTGTAGAGTTCTTCTGGGCCCTGTTAATTGAATGCCTTTTACACTGAGTGCATATCCCCCTTGTGCCTAGAATTGCTTATTTTCCCCAAATGTTCTCTCAGCTGAGGTCATGCAGGTTTCTTTCTAATTCCTTCTATTGAATGGGTATCTGCTGCTGTTAGGTGAGATCAGAGAGGATGTCAGGCTTTAATTTCACCTGTAGTTCTGTTTTCTCCGTGCCTGTTCGAGTTGCTGGATAGAAACTGGCTGAATTAAGATCAAACTACATGGGTTGTCAGCGGTATTCCTTCGAAGCCGTGCAGCCATTCAAGGGCTAATCAGTGTCATGCACTTGATTAGCAGAGCTGTGCACAACTCGTGCTTAGGTGCTTTTCCCCCTTCTGCTCTGCTGCTTTCCTGGAACCCTCCTGCTTGCTGTTCAGAGCTGGGGGAAGAGGGAGGTGCTCTTCCGCCCAGAGCCTGCCTCTGGCTCCCCAGCCTTCCACTCCCCCCAACTCCCTGCCCCAGGTCATCACACAAACCCTCTGCATCCTCTCCCCCTGGTCAAACACCCTGCACCTCCTCTAACACCCCTCTCCCAGGACAGAATCCTCTCCTGCACCCCAATCACAACCCCCTCCTACACCCAAACTCCCTCCTACCACAAGCTCCCTTCGGAACCTGCTCCATAGAAAAGTGTGGCCCTTGACTACCTACCAAAATCTTGGGGTGCCCCCCCATCAAAAATTATTGCCCACCCCTAATGTTGATTCTTGTTTCTGAAATGTGGCGGGTTGATGGGAACCCAGCTTCCATGCTTCTTGCCCCCCACTGGCTCCTAGTTCGCATCTGTGTGCAATTCAAGGCCTAGTGAATTGTCCACTAATCTCTCAAGCCTCGAATTTCCTGGCACTTGGCCATAACTGAAATCTTCTCTCCCCATGTGTCTAGTCATGTTCTGGGAGAAAGCTCTTCTTGTCTGCCTGCGGAACTGGAACCCTAGAAATTGGACCTATGGGGTTCTCTGTGGAGCATGCTGTGCTGAGACTCGCTCTCTCCTCTGGCTTTCTAGACATGCCTCTGATGACTCCTAGGCGATGCCAGCCATGGACAGAGAGTCGAGTGTCTGGTCAAGGCTGGTGTGTGTCAGCTTGCAGGAGCTGGTACATGACACTGGGTGAAGGGGAGTCTTCTGCTTCCACACCTCCCCCTCCTGCCCTTTGTTTTTTGCCAGAGGGAACTTGGACTTGGTGATACCACAGAAAAGAGCTTCACTTTTGCTGCTGGTGTCCATGATTGTACTGCTGCCAGGTGCTGGGGGAGGGACGGTTCGGTGGAGATGGGGATCTTGACTTGCTCTGCCCCCACCTCGGGCTGGGCTGCGCTCTGGGGCTTGCTGGCAGAAGCCTGCATTGTGCACTAACCCTCTTCTCTCCTGCAGGATTATTGCTATGATGAGCCCTGAAGACAGCTGGGTCTCCAAGTGGCAGCGAGTCAGTGAGTGTCTCTCTCCTCTAACATGGTTTTATACTGAAGCTTATTTCCCTCTGGCAAATGTTCAGGTAGCAGCAGTTGCTTTCCTCACTACCCCTGCAAGGCCAGGGCTGTGGAATCCTGGCGGATGCTCTGTAGTTGAACAGGTGCCTTATGGAAAAAGTGCTCCCTCCCTCCCTCCTAGTGTTCCTCCCGTGTTACCATTGAATTGAGATGGCGGGGGAGGGAATGCAATACACCAGATTGCCATGGCCTGAATTCTCCTGCTTGGATGGTGATGTTGTGTGTGCTATCTGTGTGTCTGTGTCTCTCTTGCAGATAATTTCAAGCCTGGTGTGTATGCGGTGTCTGTAACAGGTCGTCTTCCACAAGGTAACCTGGCTGACTGTTCTCCTGATTTCTAAAAGGGTGACGGGATGGCCCCTCCCCAGGCAAGGTGCTCGCCTGAATGCACATGTGGTAGAGGGAGGAGCAGACTTCGGTTCGCAGCTTTGTTGTGTACTGTACTTTGTGTGACTAGGCAAGCTTTGCACCTGTTTTCATTCTGGAAGTATGTGCTTGCTTAAAAGTGCATAGATGTAATATACTCAGATTCTTGTAAGGCCTTAGGTTTAGTACTACCAGCTAGTCGGAGTTGGTTCTTTAAAAAAGAGCCGCACAGTGTCGGCGCGTGTGTGTAACTGAGTGTCAGCCAATTTATGAGCTCAGAAAGTCGTTGTCAGTGGGGAATCATCAAATGCAGGTGTGACTAGTGAGACTGTCCAGCTTACACGGTGCTCTCTAAGCTCCAGTAGTTTGGCTTTGGTGCAAGAGTAACCCCCTGCTGGCTGCCTAAAATTCTTCTCTGTGGAAGAGTGCATGGGGAGAGGAACTGGACAGCCAAGCAGCGAGGAAGGAAAACCGTGCAGGCAACCCGCCAAGCGACTCAGATGGCAGCACAGAACTGACATGGTTGGAATTGGCTCAGAATCGTGGTCCTACCCATTGTTGGTCATTTCCTCTTTCCAGATGCCATGTGATGCAGTGTTACCTTGCTAGAAGGGAGGAAGGCACATGGGGGATTCAGGGGGCAAAGTGGGTGGGCAAATCCTCCAGAGTTCCCAACATAATGCTGTGGCAGACAGGGCTAATGTGAGCTGTGATACATAATCTGGGAAATCTGGAGAGGTGATAGGAAGGCTGGTGAAAACGCAAGAGCTCAACCTGCTCAGCTGGTCAAAGAGAAGGTCCAAGGGAATCGGTGACATGGGGAGAAGAGAAAAGCCAGACAGATGCAAAGTAGACGCAGACACAAGTATCGCACAGCAGTGGGGCGGAGTCCCTGGACCAGCCTGCCAGAGGGAGCCATGAACTGTCTGTGTTCTCACTAGGGATCAGGGATGTGAAAGGTTAGGGGCTGGAGAAGCTCCCCCCTGCCACGCATGGTGGGCTGTTCCAGCCCCACCAGAGCCTGCCGTGAACAGGGGCTGCTTTCGTCTGGAGCCCTTTCCGCAGCATTCCCGGGCACCCTGCTGGCAGGGGTTACTCTTGTCTGGAGCAGCCCCTGTCCACTGGGAGCCCAGGCAGTTAACTGGTTAGAAGTGGGGTTGCACATTTTAGAGATGTGAATGGTGAACCCATTCACTGGTAAGCACCACCCTTAGTGGCTGATGCTTAATGGTTACAGTTAACCAGTGGGGGCTGGAGCAGCCCCGGGAGGGGGGCAGGGCACCTTGGTGCAGTTGGAGCGCCCTCCCTTCCCTCCCCCCAATAGGATAACTGGTTAAGTAATGAAACGGGATTTTACATCCCTCGTTCTCACCAGACTTTCTGGAAGGTACTTTGTCAAAGACAAGTTACAGGCCCAGCCCAGGGATGACGGGGGCAGGCAGTGGTCTGTGCTGCACAGGCAGTTGCACAGGACCTTCCGGGCCCACCTCCCGCGGAGCGTCGCCTGAGTCGTTCGTGTTAGTGAGGCTGTTCCCAAAGGCTCCCTTTCCCCAGTGCCTCTGAGCAGTTCGTCTTTGTCCACTTGCTGCAGGGATCGTGCGGGAGCTGAAGAGCCGAGGTGTGGCCTACAAATCCCGAGACACGGCCATAAAAACCTAAGGCATCCTTGGACCACATGGAGGAGTCTCCAGCGCCTGGCTAGGCTCCTGTTCTGCAAAGTGGCTGGGGCCCAGAGTCTGCCCTGGGAAACTGCTGTAGTGCTTTTCAGCCGTGGGGGAGGGGGCAAGGTGAGCAGGAACTCCTCACTCCATGGGGGAGGCGCTTGGGATCAGCACCAGCCTCTCCAGCTTCATCTGGATTCTTACAATGCCTCTCGCCATGCAGCAGACTGTGACGCCCTGAGCCCAGGGAGCAGTGGGCTGGTTGGAACTCCTCTGCGCCTGGGGAAGGATTTCTCTACCGTCCCTTCCCTGGGAGTTTCTCAGAAGCAGCGGGGGTGGGGGGAACGGCACTGTGGATTTTTTGTAATTCCCAATAAAACATGGTCACAGGCATCGGTCTCATTTCCTAGTGGCATTTTAGGGTTGGAATTGTAGGGGTCCTGACCCATGGAGTTATGGGAGTGGGAAGGTTGCAATATAGATTGAATCTCTAGTGTGGGACTCTGGTTCTGCAAGATCCATGGTCCTGCCAGACCAGAGCCCCCGTGGCTGGGAGTGGAGTGGGACTGGCAGCCAGCAGGGCCAGTGGCCTGGTGGCAGGCTGCAGCCAGTGCGTGGGTATGTCCACCGACCTGTTGCCCTCTGCTGGCTAATTGCAGCTTAGAAAGAATGTGGCTGATGGCTCTTTGCACTCAAGGCTAAGTGCTCTGCTTTCGGAGGACCACGGTTCCAGTCCCACCTCCACCTCCGCCCGATGAAGCCTGGATTCCCATCTCAGTTCTAACTCCATTGTGCCGTCTGCCACATTCTGTTGTCCTGCCCCTGGCATTAAAGGGTCTTTTTGACATGCCCCGTTCCAACTGCTGGCTCTCTGCCGTGATTTTACATTCCGCCCCCAATGTGGCCGAGACGCTGTGTTTGGGGCTTAACTCCGCTGCTAAGTGGGTGTCGCCTCAGCCATTTCCTGCAGGAAGATGAAACCTGTGGAGCCCCCTTCCGCCCTTGCAGGGAGTTGAAATCCTCTTCACTGGATTTGTTTGCGTCTGGCCCAAGGCAAGTCCAGCATCTCCCTCTGCATGGCCTGAGACTGACTGACTGATGATCGGGGAAACCCTTTGTCCTAAAGCAGCCTCTTGTATGGTGCTTGCATGGTTCTGGCCATTACCTCGTGGACCACGGGCCCTGAGACCCTTCTCCGTGAATGGTAAGAATTAAGCCATTCAGTTATTGGGACCTGAAATGTACCAGCAGAGAATATTTTGTCCCAGTGGCTGCTGGGTGAAGCTGCTTTATAGAAAGGGGTGTGTCCTTGGGGTGCCTGGTCCTGATTCAATCTTGGAGCTTGGTTGGGGGTAGCCAGTGATGGTTTCTGGGCAGCTGTGCAGCATAAGATGGGTATCCCTCCACACCCAAGCGTGGTTCAGTCTGGCCTAAGGGGGATTGTGGGGGAGGGTTCAGGCTAGCCAGGATCTAGAATGTCTGGGGTGGGATTTGGGGTTTACCAGCATTGGCATCAGCTTACGGGGCAGCTTTTGCTGGGAGAGCATTCAAGAGCTGTGGTATAGAGGCAGGTGGCTGAGAGGGCTTGAGTTACTGTCGTTATCGGAGGAGTTGGCTTTTGGGGGCAGGTGGGCTCTGTCCGGGGTTATGGGGCTGTCTTAGTACTGCTGGCAGAGGGGCTCGCTGCTGCCACATGGGGGCGCCACAGCCTCGTGGGCCTGTCTGAGCTCTGGCATAGAGATGGGCTGCGGAGGGCAGAGGGCTTGGCCTCTTGCCACTGACTCGCTAGTTACACTGCACTCCCTCAGCTTTCTGGCTCTGTCCTGGCTGTTCCTGTGGCACCCAGCCTTCCCTGGACACAGCAGCGGGCTGCTTGCTTACAGAGAGAGACCCTGCGTGCAAGGAGCCTGGGGAGGCTGGCCCGGGCAGTTCCAGGAGGGGGAAGATTGTCTGCCTGCAGTGGGGCCCAGCTAGGGCTCTTGCTCCCTCCCCAGTTCCCAGTCTGCCCTGCCCTGCTGCTGGAAAGGTGGCTGGGGTGCTGGTGGCTCTTTGTGGAGCAGGCTGGTGAGGGTCGGGTGACGGGGCCGTCCTGTGTGCTCAGGTGAGGAGGGCAGGGCAAGGATCTTGCTGGCAAGAGGAGAGGCAGGAATACCTGGTTGAGGGCTGTAGCCCAGCAGTGATTTGTATGGTATATGGGAATGGGCAGGCCCGGCGGGGGGCAAAGGGAGCAATTGCCCCGTGGCCTGTAGATATAAAGGGCTGACTGCCCTTGGCCTTGCCCCTTTCTGCTGGTGGCTGTCGCCCCCCCTGGGAGTGGTGAATTTTGTTTCCCACCTACAGGTTCTGCTGCTGCTGGGCTTTGGCAGAGTCTTTCTGGAGACCAAACCGCCCTGCAGACCAGCGTGGGAATCTCTCCTCCCAGCAGTGCAATGCAGCCACCTCTGGAGTGATACCTAGCAGCTGGTTACCAGCACAGCAATGGCAGGACCTGGAGAAGGAGCCTGTATCTCAGCGAGACCTCCGAGGGGTGGGGGGGACACGTTTGCCAGCCAGCGGTTGCATTTGCTTAGGAATCCAAGGCAAATGTCTTGAGTGTTGGGGGCTCTCAGAGCAGGTGGCACTTTGCTTGTTTGTGGGGTGCAGATCGGGGGGAGGGGTGCAGTGTGACATCCACCAACAGGCTTCTCCACTGCCTGCACCCCTGCACCCTGGCCTCCGCTGGGCAGACAGGGCAAGACTGGCTGCCTAGTAACTCGCTAGCATCAAGCAGGGCCCCTGCACAGCTACTCAGGTGGCCCCCGATTGCAGAGGCTGGGATGAACGGTCTCCCTCTGCCTCTGCAGCCAAGCTCAGGGAATCGTGTCTGGCTGGGCAAGCACCGTGCCCAGAGCTGGTCTGCAGAGGGGAGCAGGGCGGCCGTGGTTGGTGGCTTCCCATTATGCAGGCGCTGGGAAGGACCTGGAGCTCGCACTCAGCTGATGGAAGCTCCTGCTCGGTTCCAGTGTCCAGAGGCGCTGCATTACTTCAGCTGAGTGCGAGGGCATGGGTGGTTCAGCCTTGTGTGACCCGGCCCTAAGCCGGGCTGGGGGCTGGGCTAAGAGACGGGCAGGAAGTGTGTGTGAGTCGATTTTGCGGCACAGGTTTCGAGAAGTGATACCCGGCTCCACCGCAGGTCATGAAAAGTGAGTTTCCAAAACGCTGAAGCGCAGAATGGCTCTTCCGAAAGCAGCTGCCTGTAGCTCTGGCAACTCCCAGCCACACAGCCCTCCTCCCCCCCAGCTACAGAGCAAGGGGCCTCCTTCCACAAGCGCCTCTGCCTTGTGTGGTTGCCTGCGTATGCTTGCTGCTCGCAGGTCCCAGGGCCGTGCAGCAGCGGGGCGGGGCTATGGCTGTGTGCACAGAGCACCTGCCTCTACAGCGGGTGGATTGGCTTGCAGGCCACTGGACATCCTCAGAGCCCTGGCAGCCCCCTCTGGCTGGCTTACAGGGGGGAGGGGCTGGCCATGGAAGGGCCTGTGCTCTGAATCAAACAGCGTGGCCACCTGCTCTCCATACTGAGTCCTCCTGGCCGTGGCCGTTGCAAAGGCTTTCCCGGCTGCCAGGCGCTCTGTGCTCGTGGCCAGTTGGCACAACCGGCCATTACAGTTCCACTTTGCTCTCCTCTCACCACCCAGCGGCTTTCTCCCCTCTTGCCTGTGTGCTGTGTCATTCCTTCCTGGCGCAGGCAAAGGGCCAAGTCCTGAGCTGTGCGATGCAGCTTAGCACCCTGAGTCCTAGCCCGGCAGCAGGATCCTATTGTGCTGGACTGTAGGAATTTACCTGCTGGCAGGTAGCAGTGCTCAGCTCTACAAACAGCCATCCCCCCATGCCATGGCCTGGTGCTGATGTAACCACTATTAGGCAGACGTGAACCTGGGACCCCTAGAGCTTAGGGTAGCGGATCCGCTACAGCTTGCCCTATAATGCCAGCTGGCTCTTAGCTTGGGTTGTAGAGCTCCCTTGTCCTTAGCTCTTGCTGTGAGTCCTTGCCAGGTGTGTGGGTTGCATTGGGCCAGGGTGATTTTAAAGAGGACAATGCAGAAGTGTCAGGTAGCAATGGGAGGCTGCCGGGCAGGAAGAGCAGCGGGCGTGCTCGGCGTGGGTAGAATGGGCCAGGGAGGTTGGCAGGGGCTGGGTGACGTCAGACGCCAGGCTGGACGCGTGTTCCATTTGGTGCTGCAGAAAGGCCAAGGCAAGGAGCAGGGCAGGTGGGTGCAGTGGGGAAGGGTTTTGCCCTCGGGGAAGCCACAAGGAGACGGTTGCAAGAGGCAAGGCGGCAAAGGCCTGGATGCAGGGTTTGGGCTGGAGGGCGGATGAGAGGGGCCAGGCCTTTGAAACGCGCAGCAGGAAGGTGCAAGATGCCAACGGTCTGAGTGCCCGGAGCCAGCAGCGGGGCCCTTGGCCTGCAGGGAAGTGGGAAGGACTCCCCAGCCTACCGGAGGCAGGTGCATTTCATCCTCCACTTCCAAATCAGGTTGCTTCCCTGCTGGACGCGGCTCCCCCGGCTGGGTCACCAGCCATCACAGGCTTCACGGCCGTGTGGCTCCTGCTGCGCCCCCTGGGGGGCATTTCATTGAAACAAATACGCTACAGCCGTGGCCTGCCACCCTTTGGCAGCGGGGGGGCTCCCTAAGACTTCCGGCGAGGGGCGGGCTCCGTGGGAAGGCCTGGACTTAGTCAGCAGTGCCCTAGGGCCTGCGCACCCCAGGCTAAAACCTGCTCCCATGGCGCCCTTCTGTTTCCGGCAAATCGTTCAGTGGGTCCCCTGCTGGTCCCACAGCACCCGAGCCTGGGGCCACGGTCTCGGTTCGTCCCTCAGGGCTGTGGAAAGGGGGTCGGAGCTCCTCCCTTCCTGCAGCCAGAGGCCAGCAGAGCTACAGGGGGTGGGACAGCAGGGAGCTCAGCTGCGGAACAGGAGCTTGGCCAGAGCAGCATGAGGCTCGCAGCAGGGCAGCATGGGGCGCGGCAGTCCTAGGAAGGCGAGCTGGGCCCCGGGAGCGGCAGGCACAAGCGCTGATGCTGTGGAAGCAGCCGGCAGCCCCCGCCAACGCGTAGGCAGGGCTGCCAGTTCTCCAGCGCCGACGGCCCAGCTGCCATGTTGCAAATGGCGTCCCATGCGGGCGGGAGAGCTGGCAGCCCGGCATGCAGGAGCCAGGCCCAGGGCTGCTCTGAAACACGCCAGCAGAGCAGAGCCCAGCCCTCCGTGCCCCTGCCTCCGCTGCGCTGCCCCTCGAGCCACCGCCGCTCCAGGTGCCCGGGGGTGCTGGAAAATGGCTGAGCACGGGCGTTATGGCTGGTTCAGGCCATCTGTAACGCCCCCTCTCCTCCCCCCGGGGCTTCCCCTGCCCCCTTCCTCCCGCTGGCTGCAGGGGCGACGTCACCCCCTGGGGCCCTGGAAATAGGCTGATGACTGGTGCTAACCCATCTGCCCCTTTGCATTTGGCTGTGAGCAGGGGGCACTGCCCCAGGCCTGGGCGAAAGCTCTGGGTGCCAGACCAGGGGAAGATATCTCTCCCCCCCCCCCCCCCCCCCCCCCCCCCGCACACACACCTTGGGCCCCGTCTGACTTGCCAGCTCCCAGCGCTGCCGGCAGCTGCCCCATTGGTGGAGAGCGCGTCAGTTTTGTCTATATATGGGCATGTGAGTGCTCCCGTGTTAACCCCTTGCTCCCTGGAGTGGGCCTGCCACTGGGGTTTGTCACTTCGCTTTTTGAGGTTTTGTTTCACGCTCTCATTTGCCTTCAAAGCCCTGGGTGTTCCACTGCCAGTTTCTAGTTGACTCACTTTCCAACGGACCGATCGGCAGCCCGGCAGCTGGGCCGGGCCTGAGAAAGTCAGTTAGTGACTAGCGGAGCAAGAGCAGCGCCGCAGTTTCAGCCACGAGATGTTTCCAGCGTAGGTGCTTGTTCAGGGCTGTGTTCATCAGTCGCACGGTGCTGGGGGCTGCAGCTGAACTCAGCAAGGGCCCTGGGGGCCGCCGCTCACTCAGCGCCCGGCTCCGACCTGTGAGCAGAAAGAGTCAAACCCCTGCAAAGAGTCTCCCCAGATCCGCTGCCACGAGTGCCACGGAAAGGAGCCTGGAGGGGCCAGAGGGCCCTAGATGGCACGGAGCCGAGCAGGCCGGGCTGTGGACCTTGCTCCAGTTTGCATGTGGCCCCGGGGTTAGGGTGCCTCCCTTTTTGGGGACCTACCATGGCACACTGGTTCTAAGAGTCCTGGGGGCCCCCTGGCGGGCACGCTGCGCTATCCTGACCAAGCCAACCTTGTGGCCCTGGCTGCAGGGAGCAGCTGGCTCAGGCCTTGCTGCTGGCTCCTGAGTAGGGAGACAGCTGGAGCCGTCTCTAGCAGGAGGTCGACTGCGAACACACACGGGTGCACCCCCGTGCCAGGCTGTGCGTGAGCGGAGGTGCCCTTCCCTGCCCCCGTGCCAGGCTACCCGTGAGCAGAAGTGTCCTTCCCTGCCCCTGTGCCAGGCTGTGCGTGAGCAAAGTGTCCTTCCCTGCCCCCGTGCCAGGCTGTGCGTGAGCAAAGTGCCCTACCCTGCCCCCGTGCCAGGCTACCCGTGAGCAGAAGTGCCCTTCCCTGCCCCCGTGCCAGGCTACCCGTGAGCAGAAGTGCCCTTCCCTGCCCCGTGCCAGGCTGCGTGTGAGCGGAGGTGCCCTTCCCTGCCCCGTGCCAGGCTGCGTGTGAGCGGAGGTGCCCTTCCCTGCCCCGTGCCAGGCTGCGTGTGAGCGGAGGTGCCCTTCCCTGCCCCGTGCCAGGCTGCGCGTGAGCGGAGGTGCCCTTCCCTGCCCCCGTGCCAGGCTGCGCGTGAGCAAAGTGCCCTTCCCTGCCCCTGTGCCAGGCTGCGCGTGAGCAAAGTGCCCTTCCCTGCCCCTGTGCCAGGCTGCGCGTGAGCAAAGTGCCCTTCCCTGCCCCCTGTGCCAGGCTGCGCGTGAGCAAAGTGCCCTTCCCTGCCCCCGTGCCAGGCTGTGCGTGAGCAAAGTGCCCTTCCCTGCCCCTGTGCCAGGATACACATGAGCAAAGTGCCCTTCCCTGCCCCCGTGCCAGGCTGTGCGTGAGCAAAGTGCCCTTCCCTGCCCCTGTGCCAGGATACACATGAGCAAAGTGCCCTTCCCTGCCCCCGTGCCAGGCTGCGCGTGAGCAAAGTGCCCTTCCCTGCCCCCGTGCCAGGCTGCGCGTGAGCAAAGTGCCCTTCCCTGCCCCCGTGCCAGGCTGCGCGTGATCGGAGGTGCCCTTCCCTGCCCCCGTGCCAGGCTGCGCGTGAGCAAAGTGCCCTTCCCTGCCCCCATGCCAGGCTGCGCGTGAGCAGAAGTGCCCTTCCCTGCCCCCGTGCCAGGCTGCGCGTGAGCAGAAGTGCCCTTCCCTGCCCCCGTGCCAGGCTGCGCGTGAGCGGAGGTGCCCTTCTCTGCCCCCGTGCCAGGCTGCGCGTGAGCGGAGGTGCCCTTCTCTGCCCCCGTGCCAGGCTGCGCGTGAGCGGAGGTGCCCTTCTCTGCCCCCGTGCCAGGCTGCACG
Organism: Pelodiscus sinensis; assembly: GCF_049634645.1. NCBI lineage: Eukaryota > Metazoa > Chordata > Testudines > Trionychidae > Pelodiscus > Pelodiscus sinensis. Next base: position 18,802,532 of record NC_134731.1, on the reverse strand, counting down.
TGAGCAATGTGCCCTTCCCTGCCCCCGTGCCAGGCTGCGCGTGAGCAGAAGTGCCCTTCCCTGCCCCCGTGCCAGGCTGCCCGTGAGCAGAAGTGCCCTTCCCTGCCCCCGTGCCAGGCTGCGCGTGAGCAAAGTGCCCTTCCCTGCCCCCGTGCCAGGCTGCGCGTGAGCAAAGTGCCCTTCCCTGCCCCCGTGCCAGGCTGCGCGTGAGCGGAGGTGCCCTTCCCTGCCCCCGTGCCAGGCTGCGCGTGAGCAAAGTGCCCTTCCCTGCCCCCATGCCAGGCTGTGCGTGAGCAAAGTGCCCTTCCCTGCCCCCATGCCAGGCTGCTCGTGAGCAAAGTGCCCTTCCCTGCCCCCGTGCCAGGCTGCGCGTGAGCAAAGTGCCCTTCCCTGCCCCCGTGCCAGGCTGCGCGTGAGCAAAGTGCCCTTCCCTGCCTCACCTCGCCCACCTTCCACCCATGTGTCAGCCTCAAGTAACGGGTGTTGGGCGCAGAAATCGTGAGGGGCCGCCAGCGCCTCGCCCCGCGTGCTGACGCGCAGATTCGCACCAAGCTGCTTGTCCGAATCCTTCCTCTCGGCGGGGGGCCGCAGCCCATTTGGCTGAGCTCTGCCTCGGCTGCTGCAGGAGCCGGGCCCAGCGCTCTGCTCTCCCGGCAGCAGCGCGTCCCTGGGCCCCTCTGGCTGCTGTTCTGCGGCCCACGAGCCCCCGTTCGCTGAGGGGCAACGCAAACGGGATTTCTCCGCCCAAGCCCCCCACTGCTCACGTGAGCATCGCCCGCGCCAGGGATAGTCCCCAGCAAAACCCGCCTCCTGGCCCTGCGGCCCCTGGGCCCCACAGGCTCCCCTGGACCCCCATCCCTCCCCCATGTGCTCCCCACAGGCTCCCCTGGATCCCCCGTCCCTCCCCCATGTGCTCCCCACAGGCTCCCCTGGACCCCCATCCCTCCCCCATGTGCTCCCCACAGGCTCCCCTGGATCCCCCGTCCCTCCCCCGTGTGCTCCCCACAGGCTCCCCTGGATCCCCCGTCCCTCCCCCGTGTGCTCCCCACAGGCTCCCCTGGACCCCCCGTCCCTCCCCCGTGTGCTCCCCACAGGCTCCCCTGGATCCCCCGTCCCTCCCCCACGTGCTCCCCACAGGCTCCCCTGAACCCCCGTCCCTCCCCCACATGCTCCCCACAGGCTCCTCCTGGACCCCCCGTCCCTCCCCCACGTGCTCCCCACAGGCTTCCCTTGGACCCCCCCGTCCCTCCCCCACGTGCTCCCCACAGGCTCCCCCTGGACCCCCGTCCCTCCCCCACGTGCTCCCCACAGGCTCCCCCTGGATCCCCCGTCCCTCCCCCACGTGCTCCCCACAGGCTCCCCCTGGACCCCCGTCCCTCCCCCATGTGCTCCCCACAGGCTCCCCTGGACCCCCGTCCCTCCCCCATGTGCTCCCCACAGGCTCCCCTGGATCCCCCGTCCCTCCCCCGTGTGCTCCCCACAGGCTCCCCTGGATCCCCCGTCCCTCCCCCGTGTGCTCCCCACAGGCTCCCCTGGACCCCCATCCCTCCCCCGTGTGCTCCCCACAGGCTCCCCTGGATCCCCCGTCCCTCCCCCACGTGCTCCCCACAGGCTCCCCTGAACCCCCGTCCCTCCCCCACATGCTCCCCACAGGCTCCTCCTGGACCCCCCGTCCCTCCCCCACGTGCTCCCCACAGGCTTCCCTTGGACCCCCCCGTCCCTCCCCCACGTGCTCCCCACAGGCTCCCCCTGGACCCCCGTCCCTCCCCCACGTGCTCCCCACAGGCTCCCCCTGGACCCCCCGTCCCTCCCCCACGTGCTCCCCACAGGCTCCCCCTGGACCCCCGTCCCTCCCCCACGTGCTCCCCACAGGCTCCCCCTGGACCCCCCGTCCCTCCCCCACGTGCTCCCCACAGGCTCCCCCTGGACCCCCGTCCCTCCCCCACGTGCTCCCCACAGGCTCCCCCTGGACCCCCCGTCCCTCCCCCACGTGCTCCCCACAGGCTCCCCCTGGACCCACGTCCCTCCCCCACGTGCTCCCCACAGGCTTCCCCTCCCCCTCTGCCGCCCTGGGCAATTTTAGACACCCAGGAAGGCCTCGCCACCGCTGGCAGCGCATTGGGGTTCGAGTGGCTTTGACGATTTGCTCACCCCAGCTGTCGGCATGGGGAGGGGAAGGATTCTGTGCTGTGCCCCGGGGCAGGCCCAGGGATGCACATGCAGCAGCCAAGCCCAGTGGGAATGTGCTGAGCAACAGGGAGGCCGGGGGAGAGCTCTGTCTCAGTGACATCTTGTGGCAGTGAGTCCCACAGGTTGGTTGTGCATTGCATAAACCAATATGTTCCTTAACTGGGCGCCCCATTGGTCTAGGCCTCTGAGAGAGTAAATAAATCCTGGCTAAATAAGAGCACCTGAGCCCCTTTCTCTCTGCCACTGACTATTTTTCCGTCCTGTCATGTCTCCTGCACTTGTCTCCTCACTAAGAACATTGTGCAGCCTCTCTCCAGTTCCGGCACTGGTCTCTGCTCCCCTTCTGCTTTGTGCAATGGGGGCACAGCTCGGGGTGAGTGCTGCTCAGAGCAGTGAGCATGTGGCTGGATCTCAGGCAGGGGATTAGGTTGGGTTGGGTGCCCTGTTACCGCCAATAACGTCCATCCTGTGCAGAATACGGTTTGTTAACGTGCACCAACGCTTGTGCGAATGCGCACCACCAGGAGACACACAAACCTAGCTGTGGGCTCTCTGCTAATCAGCTGGGTGCCCGGCTGCGCTTGCCCGTTAGGCGTGTGCCTTGGCGCTCTGTGGCACTGGTGGAGATTGTCAGCAAGTGCTGAGCTGGGCAGTTGGCTGGCAGAAGCATCTCTGAAAAACCAGCCCTCGGCTGCCTGCGTGAGCGAGGGATGTGAAATGGGGCAGTGTTTCTTTAAGGCACAGTAAATGGGGCTAGAATGCAGCTGGGCCAGGATCGCTACTTCCTCTGCAGAGCAGGGGAGCAGCCAGCGAGCTGTGACCACAGCAAGGAGGGGAAGTTGCTGGAGGGAGAGATAAGAAATATCAGAGCTTTCTCTGCAACCTGTCTGCACCGGCTGACAAGAGCCCTTCCCCCACCCTGCATTGCCAGCCCTGGCGTTGGGCTGCCCACTGCCCGTCCTTCCCCCCCAGAACCCCTGCTCCCCGCAGTCCCAGTGCTGAGGGGCTCTAGTGCGTGGGAATGGGAGAAACCTGCTGAGAGAGCCATGCCCGGCTGCCTGAGTCTGCAGGCAGCCTGCAGCAGCAGCGCCGCCGGGGGCAGCTGTTCCACTCCTCTCCTGGGGCCGACACGGCGAAGGGGCCGAGCTCCCAGGCCGAAGGATGGTGACCGCACCCCGCGGGCGTGGCAGGGCCGCAGCTGGGCCCAGCACTAGTGAGGCCGGGAAGGGGTCAGAGACAAGCCGAAGAAGGAGCAGCGCTCTGCCCCAGGGCAGCCCGGGGGGATCGCTGAGGGCCGGCTCGGTGGGGCTGGTCCCGCAGGCTCAGTGGCCGCAGGGGGGTCTCTGGCACCAGAGGCTCTTTACACTCGCAGACTAATGCTGGTTCCAAGTGAAACTCGGGGGTTCCAGCCGTGAGACCGAGCAGCCCCGCACAGCTTGCCGAGGGCTGGGGGCGCTCCCCGGCGTGGAGCTGGGTCTCTCCAGCAGACGGGCAGTGGCCCAGCCAGAGCACCTGGCCGTGATGCAGCCGCTGGGTTACGGCCTCCGGCCTGTGCGGGGCAGGAAGTCAGGCCAGGTGACCAGAATGGGCCTTTCTGGCCTCAAGATCGAAATACGAACGGCGCCACCGAGCCTGCTCCACGGCCTGCGTGGGAGCGTCCGGGGCTGGGGAGGCAGAGGCACTGTCGGGGGGGTGCGAAGACCCCCCCATTCCAAATCTCACTGATCCCCACCCACGAGTGAGCTGCGCCCCTCCCCAGCAGGCTCCCCCATCCCGGCTTGGCTCCAGCTGCGTGGCTCCCCCGGGGGGGGATCTGTTCTTGGAGCCCCCCCCCCTGCCTGTTGGGTGCAGCGATACATTGCCAGGCCTGAAGCAGGCCCTCCCTGCTGCTTTGCGAGTGGGCCCCCGGGGCAGCTCAGCGCTCCCCCCTTCCAGGCAGAACGTGCAGCCCGGCGGGCCGGCCGCAGGGGCAGTGAGAAGGCAGAGGCTGGCGTGCGCCCCGTCCTGCTGGGAGGGGCACCGTGGCTGGACATCCCTGCGCAGGGAGTGGGGAGCAGCAGGGCACGTGCTGGGCATCTCAGCGGGGCTACAGGGTCGCACTAGGCCTTCGGCCACATCTGCCTGCCCATCTAGTGCCCTCTCTAGCCAGCATCCCCTTCAGGTGAACTCCCCACGGCTGCCCCCTCTCTACAGCCTTGGGACCCCTCTCCTGGTGCAGTCCCGCCTTTGCACTGTCACTGGGCTGGCACCTGGGTGCTCGCCTGGCTCTGGTCAGCGCCTCCTTCGCATCTGTGACGGACCGGGCCAGTCTGGGCACAGCCGAGGGCGTCCGCTCAGGGCGAATTGCTCAAATCTCCTTACAGCCCCCAGACTGGTGATCTCTCCAAACAGGCCCCAAACCAGTCCCACAGAGCGCTTCAGCAGCCTGCCTGAAGCCTCACGAGCAAAACCCCTCCGACACCCCAGCAATATCCGTGCCCCAGATGGCCCCGGGCCTCATACACAGGTGGGGTGGGGGGGGGGGGGGTCCTAGCACCCAATCCCACCTACCCCGAACAAGTTCTGTCCGGTTCCCAGAAACCAGCCACAGATCTCTCGTCAATTTACCCTCCGGATCTTACCCACAAATCACGCTGGGCCAATCCTTTAGAATCTATATCTAAAGGTTTATTATTACAAGAAAGAAAAGCCTGAGAGGGTATGTCTACACTACAAAGTTAGTTCGAACTAACTTTCATAGGCACTACACTAGCGCTCCGTTAGTTCGAATTTAATTCGAACTAGCGGAGCGCTTAGTTCGAACTAGGAAAACCTCATTCCACGAGGATTAAGCCTAGTTCGAACTAGCTAGTTCGAATTAAGGGGTGTGTAGCCCCTTAATTCGAACTAGTGGGAGGCTAGTCCTCCCCAGCTTTCCCTGGTGGCCACTCTGGCCAACACCAGGGAAACTCGTCTGCCCCCCTCCCGGCCCCAGAGCCCTTAAAGGGGCACAGGCTGGCTATGGTGCCCGTGCCAGGTGCAAGCCTGCCAGCACCCAGCCAGCAGACCCTGCACCTGGCACGGATCGAGCCAGCCACCCGATGCCCCCCAGCCCTCCCCCTCTTCCCGGGACCAGGCTGGCGGCTCCCGGGAGCTTGCCCGGGGCCGCAAGAGGCAGGCACCTGCCTGGGCTAGTGCGGACATCGTGGACCTCGTCCACAATCTCCACACTAGGCACAGGAAAGTGGCCGGCTAGGGCAGGAGAGCTGCCAGCCTGGCCACCCAGGAGCAGGTGTGCATGAAAATCAAGGCGCTCTGCTGGTCTCCAGGGCACCAACCGGGCTCTGGGGCCGCGAGCGCAGAGCAGTGTCCTGGGGCGCCGAGGTGCTGTGATCCGCTCCCCCCGGGCCGTTTCCTTGCCCTGCCTGTCCCGTGTGAGGCGAGCAGGACCTGTCTCTTTATCCGGCAGGTGAAAGCAGACAAAGACAGTGCGAACCTGGCCAGGCTGCAGCAGGCATCGCGCGGAGTCAACCAGGAGCAGGTGTGCATGAAAATCAAGGGGGTCCACTGAGCCCCCCGACCCTGAGCCCTGAGCTTACAATGGCCGTCCTGGGTCAGACCAAAGGTCCATCTAGCCCAGTAGCCTGTCTGCCGACAGTGGCCAACCCTAGGGACCCTGGAGGGGATGGACCGAAGACAGTGACCAAGCCATTTCTCTCGTGCCATCCCTCTCCAGCCTTCCACAAACCTTGGGCAGGGACACCACTCCTACCCCCTGGCTAATAGCACTCCATGGACCCAACCTCCATGACTTGATCTCACGTCCCTTTAAACTCTGTTCCAGTTGTAGCCTTCACAGCCTCCTGCCCCCCAGACCCACAGACAGGGAGATGCTCCAGACATTCCCGCCACACACCAGAGCCTGGGGCCAGCCCCGCAGTGGGATGGCAGAGGCCAGGCTGGAGGGCTAGTGCGGGCTCCCCGATGCTGGGGGGAGCCCTGAGCCTCCGGGGCCGGTTCCTGGCGAGCTGCGGCCACATTTGGGCCTTAGGTTCTTCACCCGTTTTAAACCTTCGGCCGGTTGGTCATTGGGTGGCCCCGTTTTTATGTCCCGTAAATAGCACGTCCCTGCTCCCTTTCTCCAGCCTCCTCCGGGCATCCTGGGCTGGCCCAGCTCGTGCTCCCCGGCCGAATTCAGGGCGCCAGCCAAAGCACAAGCTCAGCGCTGCCCGAGAGGTTCCTTCCCCGCCTGCCCTGCCGTTCGGTCTCTGCCACCCCCCATTGCGTGGGGCCGCTCGGAGCGCGGGGGTGCAGGGCCCAGTTCAGCTCCAGCCCTGGCACCTGGCTCTGGGTGGGCGCTGAGCTGGATTTCTTAGCAAAGGCTTCGTTTTCACTAAAAGACTCCAAAGAGTAAGACTGAATCAGCCGCCAGCCAGGCCGGTGGAGCCGCCGGTAGCCGGGCGAGTGGGAGCCGCCGGTAGCCGGGCGTGTGGGAGCCGCCGGTAGCCGGGCGTGTGGGAGCCGCCAGTAGCCGGGCGTGTGGGAGCCGCCGGTAGCCGGGCGAGTGGGAGCCGCCAGTAGCCGGGCGTGTGGGAGCCGCCAGTAGCCGGGCGTGTGGGAGCCGCCGGTAGCCGGGCGTGTGGGAGCCGCCAGTAGCCGGGCGTGTGGGAGCCGCCGGTAGCCGGGCGAGTGGGAGCCGCCGGTAGCCGGGCGAGTGGGAGCCGCCAGTAGCCGGGCGAGTGGGAGCCGCCGGTAGCCGGGCGAGTGGGAGCCGCCGGTAGCCGGGCGTGTGGGAGCCGCCGGTAGCCGGGCGAGTGGGAGCCGCCGGTAGCCGGGCAAGTGGGAGCCGCCGGTAGCCGGGCGAGTGGGAGCCGCCGGTAGCCGGGCGTGTGGGAGCCGCCGGTAGCCGGGCGAGTGGGAGCCGCCGGTAGCCGGGCGAGTGGGAGCCGCCGGTAGCCGGGCGTGTGGGAGCCGCCGGTAGCCGGGCGAGTGGGAGCCGCCGGTAGCCGGGCGTGTGGGAGCCGCCGGTAGCCGGGCGTGTGGGAGCCGCCGGTAGCCGGGCGAGTGGGAGCCGCCGGTAGCCGGGCGAGTGGGAGCCGCCGGTAGCCGGGCGAGTGGGAGCCGCCGGTAGCCGGGCGAGTGGGAGCCGCCGGTAGCCGGGCGAGTGGGAGCCGCCGGTAGCCGGGCGAGTGGGAGCCGCCGGTAGCCGGGCGAGTGGGAGCCGCCGGTAGCCGGGCGAGTGGGAGCCGCCGGTAGCCGGGCGAGTGGGAGCCGCCGGTAGCCGGGCGAGTGGGAGCCGCCGGTAGCCGGGCGTGTGGGAGCCGCCGGTAGCCGGGCGAGTGGGAGCCGCCGGTAGCCGGGCGTGTGGGAGCCGCCGGTAGCCGGGCGAGTGGGAACCGCCGGTAGCCGGGCGTGTGGGAGCCGCCGGTAGCCGGGCGTGTGGGAGCCGCCGGTAGCCGGGCGTGTGGGAGCCGCCGGTAGCCGGGCGAGTGGGAGCCGCCGGTAGCCGGGCGAGTGGGAGCCGCCGGTAGCCGGGCGAGTGGGAGCCGCCGGTAGCCGGGCGAGTGGGAGCCGCCGGTAGCCGGGCGTGTGGGAGCCGCCGGTAGCCGGGCGAGTGGGAGCCGCCGGTAGCCGGGCGAGTGGGAGCCGCCGGTAGCCGGGCGTGTGGGAGCCGCCGGTAGCCGGGCGAGTGGGAGCCGCCGGTAGCCGGGCGTGTGGGAGCCGCCGGTAGCCGGGCGTGTGGGAGCCGCCGGTAGCCGGGCGAGTGGGAGCCGCCGGTAGCCGGGCGAGTGGGAGCCGCCGGTAGCCGGGCGAGTGGGAGCCGCCGGTAGCCGGGCGAGTGGGAGCCGCCGGTAGCCGGGCGAGTGGGAGCCGCCGGTAGCCGGGCGAGTGGGAGCCGCCGGTAGCCGGGCGAGTGGGAGCCGCCGGTAGCCGGGCGAGTGGGAGCCGCCGGTAGCCGGGCGTGTGGGAGCCGCCGGTAGCCGGGCGAGTGGGAGCCGCCGGTAGCCGGGCGTGTGGGAGCCGCCGGTAGCCGGGCGAGTGGGAACCGCCGGTAGCCGGGCGTGTGGGAGCCGCCGGTAGCCGGGCGTGTGGGAGCCGCCGGTAGCCGGGCGTGTGGGAGCCGCCGGTAGCCGGGCGAGTGGGAGCCGCCGGTAGCCGGGCGAGTGGGAGCCGCCGGTAGCCGGGCGAGTGGGAGCCGCCGGTAGCCGGGCGAGTGGGAGCCGCCGGTAGCCGGGCGAGTGGGAGCCGCCGGTAGCCGGGCGAGTGGGAGCCGCCGGTAGCCGGGCGAGTGGGAGCCGCCGGTAGCCGGGCGAGTGGGAGCCGCCGGTAGCCGGGCGAGTGGGAGCCGCCGGTAGCCGGGCGTGTGGGAGCCGCCGGTAGCCGGGCGTGTGGGAGCCGCCGGTAGCCGGGCGAGTGGGAACCGCCGGTAGCCGGGCGTGTGGGAGCCGCCGGTAGCCGGGCGTGTGGGAGCCGCCGGTAGCCGGGCGCGTGGGAGCCGCCGGTAGCCGGGCGAGCGGGAGCCGCCGGTAGCCGGGCGAGCGGGAGCCGCCGGTAGCCGGGCGGGCGGGAGCCGCCGGTAGCCGGGCGGGTGGGAGCCGCCGGTAGCCGGGCGAGCGGGAGCCGCCGGTAGCCGGGCGAGCGGGAGCCGCCGGTAGCCGGGCGGGCGGGAGCCGCCGGTAGCCGGGCGGGCGGGAGCCGCCGGTAGCCGGGCGAGCGGGAGCCGCCGGTAGCCGGGCGAGCGGGAGCCGCCGGTAGCCGGGCGGGCGGGAGCCGCCGGTAGCCGGGCGGGTGGGAGCCGCCGGTAGCCGGGCGAGTGGGAGCCGCCGGTAGCCGGGCGAGTGGGAATGGCCTGGGAAGAGTTTTCTGGGTCAGAACCGGCCTTTCCACTTGCCCCAACGTGCCCCGTCCCAGGCGAGCTGCCCTGCACAGCGGCAGGTTCGCAGAGGTGCACACGTGGTGCCAACACGCCCCCGTTGCTGCGGGGCGCAGAGGCTGCTGAGGACACTTCGCTGGCCCACGCCAGCTCTGAATTGCACCCAGCCTAATGCTTCCTGCCCCCCGCGGGAGCCTGTCCTTGCGCGCCGGCGCTGGGAGGCAGAGCTGCTGCAGTGAGGAGCCCTGCCAGCGAGGTTTGGTCCAGCACAGCTGGGGCCTGGGCCTGGATCGCGTAGCCTCTAGCGCGATCCCAGCTGTGCACGCCCGTGGCAGTGCCGGCGCTGGGCCACGTGGTCCGACATGAGAGGGGCCGAGGGAGGACTGAGCTCTGCGTGGCTGCCGGAGCCCAGGGGCTTTGCCAGGGATGGCAGACACAAACAGATCCCATCCTCCCAGCATGGGGGGGGGGGGGGGCGGGGAGGCAGCTGGCACCGCCCCAAATCAGGATTGCCGGAGGTGGTGCCACGTCTACAATGGCCGGTGTGAACCCCCTGGCCATGCCCCGCCCCTCCAACCAGCCCCCTCTGAATGTGCCAAGCACCCATAGCCAGCTCTGTGCATGGCAGGGCCGGCCTTACCATGGGGAGAACTGAGGCGGCTGCCTCAGGTGCCAGACTGGGGGGGACCAGGACCCAGCGTGCAGGAATTGTGTCTGTGCTGGTGCCGATGGGTGTGTCTGCAGGCCCGCGAGAGGCGCAGCGCGGGAAGGAGGCAGAATCGAGACTTTTCAATATTTGGCCCAAGCCAGGGGCATGGGGGCGTCATTTCAGCTCCCGCCTGAGTGCCAAAATGCTGTGGGCCGGCCCTGGCGCATGGGCATAGAGGCCCTGCTGCCAGTCGTCCCCAGAGCCGGCACATGCCACCCCTTGTCAGGCCGCCTCTCGGTGGCACACGGGCACTCAGGGCAACCAGACACCAGGGAGTTTGACTTGTGAGCAACACGCCTCTGCCCTGGAGTCAGCCAGCCGCTGACCGCGCCTCTCCGCCGCCGCGTCACAGCTTTTCGTGTTGCTTTAGCAATACTGCTCTCAGCTCCGGGCCCCGCCCCTCGCGACTTTGTACCCTAGTGCCAGCTGGCCTCTGCGGGTCACAACGGAGCCTTCCAAATTCAGGGCAAACTGCTGAGCGGCAGGGCAGGCACCCCCCAGAACGGGTGGCTGTTCTCCCATGAGATACCGAGCCAGCAACAAAACGAAACCTCAGCTTCACCACACTGGCGAGCAAGAAGTCAGAAAAGCAGGGTCCTCAGGCGCCTGTCACCTCAGTGCAGCCGCACCGAACCCACGGGGCTCACGGACGAGTGCTTGGTAACCCCAATTACATCAACCAAAAAGGCTCTTCTGCTCCCTAAGGCCCAGACACTGCCCAGGTCAATAGAGAGCTCAGCTCGTACCCAATGAGCTCGCTGCTACCAATCCACTCGTATGTCCAGGCTAAAGCCGTGGCGTCCAGCCAGTTCTGACGCAGTCGCCACTAGCGAACTAGCCACACGCAACCGGCCAAGCAGCCACACGTGGCCAGTGGCTAGCACGCTGGCGGCCACGGCTCTCAAGGGATCTTTAAAAGTCGAGAGCCTGGTGAGCGTTGCAATTGGCGGAAGGAAGCAGCCCCAGGCAGTATTTGCAAACGTCTTGGTTCAGGTTTGTAGCAGGGATGGAATAAACTGCTGGCTTGTTAAGGGAGGCGCCCGCTGCCCTGGTCAGATGGCTGCCATTAGTGTAAACGCCCAGGGCGGGGGGCTGCGCAGAAAAGAGGCAAAATGGAGATGTTCCAGGGCCTGTGATAGCGTCTCCCAGGGGAAGGGAAACCCCTTGTTCTCACTGGACAATTACAGGTGCTACCATGGTATTTGGAGCCACATGTCCCTGCATGAGTCACCGCAGGAAAGTCCGTTCAACATCTTCCCTTGTGAGTTCTGTGATGGGCCATGTGATTGGACAGCGCATCAGGACACTCAGGCTAACTGCCGGGTGGTTGCTCTCCAAAAGCAAACACTTTAGAAATCCAGGCACAGCGCCGGACTCATCACTTCCAATACAAAAACGCAACACACATGCAAAGAGCACCGCAAACACCGCCCACATGCAAATAGCACCGCAAATGCCGCACGCATACAAATAGCACCGCAAACGCCGTGCGCGTGCAAATAGCACCGAAAATGCTGCATGCATGCAAATAGCACCACAAATGCCACACACATGCAAATAGCACCGCAAAGACTGTGCGCGTGCAAATAGCACCGAAAATGCTGCATGCATGCAAATAGCACCACAAATGCCACACACGTACAAATAGCACCGCAAACACAGTGCGCGTGCAAATAGCACCGAAAATGCTGCATGCATGCAAATAGCACCACAAATGCCACACACGTACAAATAGCGCCAAAAATGCTGCGCGCGTGCAAATAACCTTGAAAATGCCACAGACATGCAAATAGTACCACAAACGCCACACGTGTGCAAATACCACCGAAAACACCACGTGTGCAAATAGCATTGCAAACGCCGCACATGTGCAAATAGCACCACAAATGCCACGTGTGCAAATAGCACCATCCCACTCAGCAAGTCAGAGCTTTTCTAGGCACACTTGCAGACGGTGGATAATATCTCTTGCAATTATAACAGTGGGAGCAATGACTGACATAATCATATTTTAATAAGATAACATCATCACACCGAGGCAAGAACTTAATGGAGCCCCACAACTGGCAGCCACGTCATCGGCCAGTTCTCCCCTCAGGAAAAGGCAAAACTATTATTCGTTAGCGTCAGTCACGGATGGTGTCGTAACATTGTGTAGTGAGCTCTTGCAAGTGCAGGGTCTAGACACTGTCATGAAAACCTCTAGCTGGCTTAGATAGATGGCGGCTGGCCTGTGCTTTGGTTGTGCAATTGAATCATAACCCTTTGCTGACTGTGATCCACTTTCATCCCCACATAGCCCTGCTGTGTGCCAACGAATCACAACCAGCCACGTGGATTTCCTGACCAAAACATTCACCGTTGTTAAAGCCAGAAGAGGGTTGCCAAGAGGGAGAGAGTTCAATTGAGCTCTCCAAGGAGTGGCAAACCCAGCAAGGCTGGTCTTGGATACAGGCTTTCCCAGAATTCTGGGGTCTGTTCGTGGCTCATCGCTAGTTATCACGGGCAAGTCCCAAACAGCTCTTTGCCAAGCTGTCTGCAGGCACATCAATTACAGACCTGGGGCGGACAAGTGATAGACTTTAAGGCCAGTAGGAAGCATTATTAGCAGGAGTATTCGTATTAGCAGGAGTATTGTGCCCAGTTCTGGATGCTGCATTTCAGATGTGGAGAAATTGGGAAAAGTCCAGAGAAGAGCAACAAAAATGATTAGAGGTCTAGAAAACCTATGCGAGAAAATTGAAAGAATTGGGTTTGTTTACTCTGGGAAAGAGACGACTGAGAGGGGACACGACAGCAGCTTTCACATACCTAAAAGGAGGAGGCAGAAAAATTGTTCCCCTCGGCCTCTGATGACAGGACGAGAAGCAATGGGCTTAAACTGCAGCCAGGGAGGTTTAGGAAAAACCTCCGCACTTTCGGGGGGTGAAACACTGAAATCAATTGCCCAGGGAGGTCGTGGAATCTCCCTCCCCGGAGACACTGAAGAGCAGGTTGGACAGACACTGCCAGGACGGATTTAGCTGGGCTTTGGTCCTGCCGGGACTGCAGGAGACTGGACTGGAGGCTCTTTTGAAGTTTCTCCAGTTCTATGATTCGGATCATCTAGAGAAGCCCAGGGGTGTGTAAACTTTGTGGCTCAAGGGCCACATCAGACTGAGGAAATTGTATGTGGGGCCTTGCATTGGGGTTGGGATGCAGGAGGAATAAAGGCTCCAGCGGGGGGTAAAGGCTCTGGAGTGGGGCCGGAAATGAGGCATTCAGGGTAAGAGAGTGGGCTCTGGGCTGGGGCAGGGGGTTGGAGTATGTGTGCGTGTGTGTGTGCATGTGCGTGTGTGTGTGTGCGTGTGCGTGTGTGCATGTGTGTGTGTGTGCGTGTGTGTGCGCACGTGCACTCTGGCTGAGAGGGTGGCCAGACGGCTCTGTGCTGGCCCACCCAGGTGCTGTTCCTGCTCTGGTGCCCAGCTGTGGTAGCTGGGGGGCATGTCGTTGGGTGGGGGCAGTGCACGTAGCCCTCTGGCTGCCCCTACCCGGAGCCATGGCACGACAGAGCAGGACTCGTCCCAGGCTCCGCGCCCCAGCGGAGCTTGAGTGCCACATTAAAAGGCCGGCCTGTAGTTTGCCCCTCCCTGAGCCAGACTGTTTCCCAGATCTCAGTATAACTATTGGTGAGCTCTCGGCTAAGGAACCCCACTAGAAATGCCCCGGGGTGACGAGTCCCCGTGTACAGTTCATAGATTACAAAGATAGATGGGTCCAGGGATCATGTAGGCTGCATAACCGGGCCCATAGAACTTCTGGAGCAAACTCCTGTTTGCAGCTCTTAGACCAAACGTCCAATCCTCATTTACAAACGGCCAGTGAGGAGAATGGCACAATCCGACATTGCTGTAAAGGTTAATTACTCACCTTGTTTCCTGACCCGATGAGTCGGACTTGAACTTCCAGCCATTGGATCTTCTTGCTGTCCTGTTAGCCATTACAGCTGAAGAGCCTGTTATCGATATTTGTCCCCCCTGGAAGTACTTACAGACTGTGATTAAATCACCCCTTAGACAATAGACTGAGTTTCTTGAGTATATGTTGCAAGGCAGGTTTTCTGACCCTTTAATTGCTCTTGTAGGTCTTCTCTGAACCCTCCCTAATTTGTCACCATCAGTCTTGAACTGTGGGTCCCAGACCTGGACACAGAGTGCCAGCTGGGGGTGCACCAGTGCCAAATGCAGAGCTAAAATAACCCTCCCGTTCTTACCTCGCAGTCTCCTGTTTAAACGTCACATTAGCCCTTTTGGCATCACCCTGAGCGCTCATGTTCAGTGGGCTAGTCACTGTGACCCCCTAGATTCTTTTCGGAGTCCCTGCATCCCAGGAGAGAGTCTCCCATCCTGTGACTGTGGCCAACCTGCTTTGCTGACAGATGTTGGCTGTACTAAAAAGCATGTTGCTTGCTTCTGCCTCGTTTCCCAAGCAATCCAGGCTGCCATGTATCAGTGACCTCCCCTCTTCCTCTCTTGAGCACAGCATGTCATCTGCATGCTTTTTCAGGAATGGTTTTAGGCTCCCTTCCAGGTATGGATAAAAGTGTTCAATAGTATGGAGGTAAGAAGTGCTCCCTGTGGAACCTGACTAGAAATACGCCCACTTGGTTACAATTCCCGGTTTACAATTCGATTTTGAGATCTAGAAGTTTGTCAGTCTTTACTCCATTTAATCTGTGCCACTTTGATTCTGTATCATTCTCAATAGTTTATTAAGCAAAATGTGTGGACCTAATCATATGCCTTACAGAAGTTTAAATATATTGCATCCTATTGCCCCTTCGGTTGCTATTGGGCATCTAGCAGTTAGCCAGTTTTGAATCCAGTTAGCATGTGCTGATCGTTTGAAAACAAATCAGAATGTTGTGCAGTGCTTGCAAAAGCCTGAGTGTGTTATATCTTATGTCACCTTTTTCAGCCATTAGTTTTTGCATTGTTTTGTACAGCCAAGCACTTTTAATAGCCAATAGGAACATTACTGTCACCGTATGGCTTCAATAACCCATGTGCATCAGACGCCAAGACAATTAACCTGTAGTTACCGGAACACGGCACTTATTTCGTATCTAGCCCAAGGAGCCTAACAGATGATCAAACTAAGGTCATGTGGGGCTCTCCCTGGAGGGCTGCTAGATGGCGACTTCTCTTGGCAGCTTCTAGCTTGTCAGGGCTTTACACTGTGAAGTGTGACGTGGAAGGCTCAGGATCCCCTGGATTTCCCAGGTCCCTTGCAAATCCATCTCTAGTTGGCTTTGTCTGCTGTGGGCCCCAGGTCAGTGCTGGCTCTTGCTGGGGCCTGGATTTCATCTCTTTGGAATAGCTGGGTTTTCCTCTTTCCTCCTGGCCCTGTTGGTGACCGCTCAGACACCGTCTGGATCACGAGGCGATGCATCTAAGCCTTGAGTTCTGCTGCTAGGACTGCTGTTCGCTCCCTTTGCAACGGCTGTTGCAGGATTTCATGTTACTGAGTGCAGAGAACTCTTCTCTCCAAAGCATCACTCCTGCCATGTGCCAGAATGTCAGGCGCTAGCCTGGCCCCCCAACCTTCGTGCTGCCTGAATGACTCATTCGGGTTCACAATAGTGGAACTAGATCCCAGCAATGTAGAGCTGGAAGGGACCTGAAGCGGCAGGGCCCAGAATACCAGATCGCCCCAGGCAGGTGTCTGGCCAGACTAGTCTTTAAAGCCTGCAGTGACAGGGATCCCACAACCTCCCTTGGACGCCTGCCCCAGAACTTAGCTACCTTTCGAGGTGGAGCGTGTCTCCTAAGCGCTGACCCAACGCTCCCTGGCATCCTGGCCTGTCTGTGAGAGCAGCTGGAGACCAGTGGATCCCCCTTCTATTTATAAGAGCCCCTAACACCCCGGAGCGCTGCTTTTGGGCCCCCCTTCGGCCTTTTCTAATGCCGAGCCCGAGGGTTTTACCCTTTCTCCACAGGCCTGGCTGCTGAATGTTTGATCTGTTGCTGGCTCCGGCAGCCCACGCACCTTTGGACAACGCAGTGTGTGTGGGGGGGTCTCCCTTACTCCAGACATACCCCGCTGAAGTCAGTGGAGTGGAGAATGGAGCCAGCGGGAGGGTGACAGACTGGGGCCTCGCTTGCAATCTGCCTGCCCCATTGGCTGGGACGCAGCGGGGCAGCACCCCTCGGAGGCGGCCAGTCTGGCTCTGGTCCTCCTGGAGGCGCTGCGAGCTCCCGGCCAGGTGCGCAGGACGCGCCACCCGCACCGTGCTCCAGCCACTGCTTCACCTGCGGCGGGATGGACAGTGACCCCTGCTGGGCCGCTCTGCTCAGCCATCCCGCTGGCGATCCCTGGGGCCAAGGCGAGAAGGGAAGGGTAGGCCCTGCACAAAGCAGAAGGTCGGGAGAAACATGAAAGGCAAAGTTCCCGAGAGCTTCAATGGCTGGAGCTGCAACCGTGTTTCTTGCTTCCTGTGCGTTTCTGCAGCAGCAGTTCCGTGCAGCCCTCGTCTGAGCACTCTCTGCGGTCAGACTGCTCGGGCGTCGCCGGGCGGGACAGCGACACTATCTCCAGCAGCTACCGGCCTTCCTGTGGCTGAGCCCACGTGAGCAGGCTGCTTAAAAGCAGGCTCCCCTTGCGGGAGGGTGTCCTTTCCTCCCAAGCCCCGGGAGAGCGCCACGCGCACCCTCAGCAGCGGCGGCGGCCGCGGGGAGACACTCGACAGCAGGGTTTGTTGTTTCCACTCGGCACAGCTCATCGTGCAACGGGCAGAATTCGGTAACGTATTTAGCACTCGCCTAATGACCCACTCGCTGGGCAGGCGTGCGGCCACTTCACAGGGCGTGCGGAGAACAGCCCATGGGACCATGCGGGACGCGTGTGTGAGTATAAGAATTGTGTGTGTGCGTGTGTGTGTGTGCGAGTGTGAGAGTGCGCGCGTGTGTGAATGTGCGAGTGTGTGCACACATGAGTGTCTGTGTGTGTATGCACACGTGTGTGTGTGAGAGTATAAGACTGTATGTGTGCATGTGTGAAAGTGAGTGTGTGTGTGTGAATGTGCGAGTGTGTGCACGCGTGAGTGTCTGTGTGTGTGTATGCACGCATGTGTGTGTGTGAGTATAAGAATGTGTGTGTGTGCATTTGTGAGAGTGTGACAGTGAGTGTGTGTGTGTGTGAATGTGCGAGTGTGTGAACGCGTGTGTGTCTGTGTGTGAGTGTGAGAGTCCCTGGAAGGGAGCTGGCCGAAGGAGCCAGCATGCCGGAGAATGGGCCCGGGGGAGCAGCAATTGAATTCCCTGGCTGCGTTGCCTCTGCTCACTTGCCCGTTAACTGTCCGTTGTTCCCTCTGGTGGTTCGTCTACACTATACAGTTTTGTCGGAAAAATGGCCATTTTTCTGACAAAACCTGAGGAACGTCCACACTGCCGTCACGTCCTCCCACAAGGAACTCGAAAGAACGGGGGGTTCCGGCGCCGGCAACCCTGGTTCTGCGAGGAAGAAGCCTCGTGCGGAAGAGCTTTCTCAAAGCGGCGCGTGTGGCCGGGGGAGAGGGAGTTCTTACGGAAGAAGAGGGAAGAGGAAAAAGCCCAGGGCCCCGGTGGCCGCTCTGTCCGTAGCAATCACAGCCCACAGGCGAGAGCCCCGCTCCGTGTGGACGCGCTCTCAGAAGAGCAGGTCTCTTTTCCAATGGGCTTCGGCAGCGGGGACGCGCCCTTCGGAAGAAGGTTTTTTGGAAGAGCTCTTCCGATAAAACTTCTTCTGAAAGAAGCCTGAAGTCTAGACAGGGCAGGGTAGCTCTAAGAGGCCCCGTCTGTGCCCAGGCTCTGGGAACCAGGTGGGAGGCCCTTGGACAGCACCTGAGCAGGTACGAAAACTCCTCCGGGAGGCAGTGGGAGACAGGCTCACTGTGGAGGCTCGGAAAGGGTTAATTTCAGCTAGTGCTCTCTGGGCAGGTGGATTGGGGCCTGACTAGATGCTGCCAGGCACTCAGGGCTGCCTGGGCAGACGGGTGCCAGGGTAGCTCTGTGCCCACAGGGCTGGGGGCGGTGTGCATGGCCACGTTCATGCCAGGCACTTGGACGGCCTGGGCAGACGGGTGCCAGGGTAGCTCTGTGCCCACAGGGCTGGGGGCGGTGTGCATGGCCACGTTCATGCCAGGCGCTCGGGTGGCCTGGGCAGACGCGTGCCAGGGTAGCTCTGTGCCCACAGGGCTGGGGGCGGTGTGCATGGCCACGTTCATGCCAGGCGCTCGGGTGGCCTGGGCAGACGGGTGCCAGGGTAGCTCTGTGCCCACAAGGCTGGGGGCGGTGTGCATGGCCGCGTTCATGCCAGGCACTTGGACAGCCTGGGCAGATGGGTGCCAGGGTAGCTCTGTGCCCACAAGGCTGGGGGCGGTGTGCATGGCCGCGTTCATGCCAGGCACTTGGACAGCCTGGGAGACGGGTGCCAGGGTAGCTCTGTACCCACAAGGCTGGGGGCGGTGTGCATGGCCGCGTTCATGCCAGGCACTTGGACAGCCTGGGCAGACGGGTGCCAGGGTAGCTCTGTGCCCACAGGGGTGGGGGCGGTGTGCATGGCCGCATTCATTCCAGGCGCTCAGGTGGCCTGGGCAGACGGGTGCCAGGGTAGCTCTGTGCCCACAGGGCTGGGGGCGGTGTGCATGGCCGCGTTCATGCCAGGCGCTCGGGTGGCCTGGGCAGACGGGTGCCAGGGTAGCTCTGTGCCCACAGGGCTGGGGGCGGTGTGCATGGCCACGTTCATGCCAGGCACTTGGGTGGCCTGGGCAGACGGGTGCCAGGGTAGCTCTGTGCCCACAGGGCTGGGGGCGGTGTGCATGGCCACGTTCATGCCAGGCGCTCGGGTGGCCTGGGCAGACGGGTGCCAGGGTAGCTCTGTGCCCACAGGGCTGGGGGCGGTGTGCATGGCCGCGTTCATGCCAGGCGCTTGGGTGGCCTGGGCAGACGGGTGCCAGGGTAGCTCTGTGCCCACAGGGCTGGGGGCGGTGTGCATGGCCGCGTTCATGCCAGGCACTTGGACAGCCTGGGCAGACGGGTGCCAGGGTAGCTCTGTGCCCACAGGGGTGGGGGCGGTGTGCATGGCCGCATTCATTCCAGGCGCTCAGGTGGCCTGGGCAGACGGGTGCCAGGGTAGCTCTGTGCCCACAGGGCTGGGGGCGGTGTGCATGGCCGCATTCATTCCAGGCGCTCAGGTGGCCTGGGCAGACGGGTGCCAGGGTAGCTCTGTGCCCACAGGGCTGGGGGCGGTGTGCATGGCCGCGTTCATGCCAGGCGCTTGGGTGGCCTGGGCAGACGGGTGCCAGGGTAGCTCTGTGCCCACAGGGCTGGGGGCGGTGTGCATGGCCGCGTTCATGCCAGGCACTTGGACAGCCTGGGCAGACGGGTGCCAGGGTAGCTCTGTGCCCACAGGGGTGGGGGCGGTGTGCATGGCCGCATTCATTCCAGGCGCTCAGGTGGCCTGGGCAGACGGGTGCCAGGGTAGCTCTGTGCCCACAGGGCTGGGGGCGGTGTGCATGGCCGCGTTCATGCCAGGCGCTCGGGTGGCCTGGGCAGATGGGTGCCAGGGTAGCTCTGTGCCCACAGGGCTGGGGGTGGTGTGCATGGCCGCGTTCATGCCAGGCGCTTGGGTGGCCTGGGCAGACGGGTGCTCACTGGGTGCTGGGGCTGCCCCAGGGGGGGCTGGGACGTAGGGAGCGCTTAGCTGCAGTTATCGTCCGTGCCCTTTGTGGTCCGGTGCAGACTCTGGAGCGGGGAGGCTGGGCCAGGCCGCGAGGCAGGGAGTGTGCAGGGCTCTCTCACGGGAACCAGAGCAGAGCTGGCAGCTGGGGGGAGCCGTGGAAGGCCCTTGCCCACGTCCCTGCAGGCCAGCCTGGGAGCACAGCTCAGCCAGGCCTTCTCCCAGGCACAGAGTCCCCTGGTGTTAGGCACCTGGACGGGGAGGAGGAGGGAGGCTCTGTCTGTCCGTCTGTCCGTGTGTCCCACTGCTTGCTTCAAACGCTCCTGCTCCAAGAGGACTCGGCGTCTGCTCTGTGGGTCTCAGGCGCTGGGTTTGGTGCAATGGGGCCTGTCTCCACCGCGAGCAGTTTGTTAATCAGCGGAGCGCCGAGGGCAAGGCAGCTGCCTGGGGAAAAGCTCATCAACCAATCCCCAGAGCCTCCGCTTTCCGGGGGGCAGTGCCTCATCCCTCAGCAGACCCTGCTTGGAGCAGCGGTGGGAGCTGAGGGTGGGTCAGGCCTCTGAGAAGGCCCCTCATGTCGCGGGCAGCCACGCTGACCTTCTGTTAAACAGCTGGTGGCCAGCCCACCCTAGGGCTCCCCCGTATGCTGGCGTCCAGCGGAGCAAGGGTGGGCAAAGGGTCTGAAAGCAGCCCGCAGCGGTCACAGCACGGGCGGGGATGGGACGGGGCAGGGCAGAGCCTCCCTGGGCTGGGGGAGTGAGAGGCCAGGCCGGGGGGCGGGCCCCGGTGGCCAGGACTCTCTGGAGTCCCGCGGGAGGCCAGTTAGCCCGGGGCTAGCAGCCTCACCGGTCTCTTGCTCCATTCGAAAACCCAGCTGGCAGCAACGGGGGCTCTGCCTCTGGGACGGCCACAGGCTCTGGTTCCGGGATGAGTGGGGAATGGGTCCTGATGGCCCCACTCAGGGCCTCCCCAGGGACCTGCCGGAGGCAGCCGGCCTGCGTGGGCGAAGAGGAGCAGCCGGCGACTGAGAGACAGTGCAGTCACCCATAAAGTAGAAAGCACTACTAAACAGCACTGCAGGGTGTAGTGTTTCCTACTTTATGGATGAGTGTACTGTGGGCTACGGAGACACCAGCGCTACCGCCAGCAGGACGCCGGACGGCCTGCGCCCGCCGCTGGAACCGACCCCTGAGCCACAGCCCGCCTGGGCGGGGACGCCCGGGGAGACGGGCAGCTGGGCCGAGCTGTGCAGCATGCGCCTGCCCCAGCCCTTGCTAATAGCGCCCTGAGGTCCTAGCACCCTCCTGGCGCTCACCACACCGAGGTGCTCCATGGACGCAAATGCTCTTTGGCTCCCACTCCTTCAATACAGCCAGCTTGGCCAGCCAGCACCCTGCCGCTAGCGGAGAGGGGAGGGCACTAGATGGGCTGGAGTCCCCTGGGGGGGCAGCCTGAGGAGAGGGGAGGGCACCTGGGGGGGTGCGGGTGTGGGGCAGCCTGAGGCTCCAGGGGTGAAGTGCTGCTGATGGGCGAAGCAGCGACCACAGGCCCTGCAGTGCCCCGTGAGCCCAGCCTGGCTTCTCTGCTAACCTCTCTTGCTTTGAAAACGGTTTTGCTCACCCTATTGTCGAGTAGCAGACTCAGCGAGCGCCCGGCCGCACGCCAGGCACCGCTAAGCGCAGAAAGCAGAGCAGCACGTGTATCCTCTCCGGGCGCCGGCCCCTGAGCGCTAGCAGGACTGCTCAGGGGTGCACTGCAGACGCTGACCCGGCCCCTGTAAGGTCTCCTCTGCAGTGTCTGTGGAACGGGTCTGAGCGGGTCACGCGCTGTACGCTGCCGGGGGAGGGCGCTGGTCAATAAAATGTTTTATCGTTTATCTCTCGTTTGCTCTCTTTGTATAAAACACAAAGCCAAGGCAGGGTCCTTCCCGACGTCCCTGCTGACACTAGCGCGTGGCAATGGCGGACCCTGGCCTGTCCCGCCTGCACTGAAAAGGAGGCAAGGGTTCCTACCCTCGGGGAGGGTGTTGGCAGCCACTCTAGAGCTGCAATGAAGAGTCCACTCCAAGCCTGATTTTAGCCCTTTCTCATGTCACCAGTGAAAGGATCCAGGGCTCAGCACAACTAGGGTAAGTCTGGGAAAGAACGGAAAACAGCGAATGGCCTGCAGCGCCTTCGAGACGAACAGACGTCGATGGGATCGTGCGCGTTGGTGGGCACAGCCCACTTCCTCAGATGACTGGAGCAAGGGGTGCAGGGGGCGAATGCAAATACAAGCCCCTCTAGACCCCCAGGAAGAAAGGGAGCTGGTCTCTGCAGGGGGAGGGGGCTGCAGGCTCTGCGCATTCCACCCCCGCGCACACTTCAAGCACGGTGGGAGCTCTGGCTGCTTCCCACTGCTGCTATGTATGGTCCTTCCCACTGTTGAGATGGGCCCTCAAAGCTATGTCCCACCCCAAGAGTCTTATTACATTCCACAGATCGCAGCACCCCTACATGGAACCCGCCTTCCTCACTGCCCCGACAGCAACCTCCTGGGGGGCTGGAGGACCTGTCTAGCCTCAGTGGGGACAGATGAGCCTTCCCAACGAGGCTTGTGGAGAGGAGAGGGATGGTTGGCCCCTAAGGCACCTCCTACTGGTTCTAGCGATCTAGCTATCTCTCCCCATACACTCCTCTCTCTCTCTCCCCCCCATACACTCTATCTATCTATCTCTGCACACCACCTGTATCTCTCTCTGTCTCTCTCTCATGGAAACAAAAGACAGGACTATGCAGCACTTTAAAGACTAACAAGATGGTTTATTAGGGGGATGAGCTTTTGTGGGCCAGACCCACTTCCTCACATCAAATTGTGGAAGATAATTGGCATGACCATATATACCAAAGGGATACAATCAAAAAAAGTGAACACATATAAAATTGACAAATCAGATTTTAGAACAGAGGAGGGGGGAGGGGGAGAGGTTAGTGTCTATGAGATAATGCTATTGGGGTGATACTTGGGGAAGCTATCTTTGTAATGGGTAAGGTAGTTAGCCTCTTTGTTAAGGCCCATTCGTAAAGTGTCAAATTTAAGCATGAATGACAGTTCTGAGTTTCCCTTTGTAGTCTGGTGTTAAAGTCTCTTTGAGGTAATACACATGTAGTGAGGTCGTTGAGACAATGCCCAGTCTGGTTGAAATGACAAGAAACTGGTTTTCCTTTGTGAAACCTTTGTGATGTCTGACGTGTGGGCATTAAGTCTTTGGCGAAGTGCCTGAGAAGTTTGTCCAATATACATAGCAGACGCAGACGGACTCTTATAGGGTAGCATTCCCTGGCTTTTAGAGGGTTAGGTTTGTTGCAAGTGTAACTTTAACTCTGAATGTCCCAGTTTTTTACTATATCTGATAAAAATTACATTCACAACTAACTTTTAACAAAAATTTATTTTTCCCCTAAACAAAAACCTTGCCGATTTGTTGGGGGAGGAGAGAAGCTTGATTTTGTTGAAATAAGAGCCTCTTTTCCCATTTATTTCTTTTATCAAACAGAACCAATAACATGTGGGCCTTCCCCCCCCCACCCCCCTTTGTCTATTTTTTTTTGCTACACTAATTTGTCAAAACGTCTCCAGCTTTGTAAAAGTTGGAGGGGGCCAAAGGAAAAATGGAACAGTGTCTTTGACCCTAGCGATTTGCACCACTGGACACATTCTGAACAAAGGAAAACGTGTAAAAAAGAGACAAGCCCTGGCTAGAATTAATTTTATCACATTCATTGGCAAAAAGGAATCGAGGGGGAGAAAAAATGAAATTTCAAAAGCTCAAAATCTTGAACATTCAAGTTTTTCCAGAAAGCAACGTGAGAAGGTTTGGAAACTTGTTCCATATTGGACCCAGTGACAGAGCAAACACTTTTGCATTTTCTTTGAGAAACGGTTTGCTCATTTCGCAAGGAGCTGCGCCTTTTCGCAGTGGCCAGGTTCTCTGGAGAAGTTTTAACCTTAAGCAACTGAAACCTGCTCTTGGTCTTAGCGTCACTTGGGTGATGTTCTGATTGGGATACGAAAAAATGTTTTCCATTTGCAGTCTGATGCATTTTAAAAATCATCGTTAGGAAATCTCCCCAGTCCTGGTCTATCTGGATGGAATCTCCCTCCTAGGAGATGTTTAAGAGCATTTTAGACAATGGTTGAAATTGGGGGTGGGCAAAAGGGCCTCCGTGGGCCAGATCCAGTCCACCAGGTGGATTGATCAGGCCCACAGAGGTCCTGCTGCTCCCTCGCCCCCAGGCCAATCAGGAGCCACTTCGGAAGTGGCCCTGTGAGGTAGTGGGGGCGTGCTGACTGCTCTGTAACCCCGTGTGCTATGGTGACGCCTTGCTGGTTGCTGGGCTTGGGCAGTGGGTGACTCCACTGGTGCCTATTTGTAGCACGGCCCAACAGGACAGCGGATGAGTCACGAGGCCAGGGTCTCCCAACCTGGCCGGCAGGTCCACTCGCAGGGAGGGAGACAAAGGGAGGAAGGCGGAGACCAGCTGGGGAGCAGGGCTGGAAGGGACGGTTAGTTAGTTTCTGTCTGGGATCATGGAGGAAGCAGCCTAAGCAAGGGGCTGGGATTTAGGGGCCCAGGCTCCCCCATCCCAAGGGGGGCTGAGGCATCCTAGGCCTGCCCTGGAACCAGATGACATCTGTGCTGGGCTGTATCCTGCGAAGCAATAAACTCCCTCTGCTCTACTGGCTGGGGGAGTCTGTTCGTGCCACTACGGGGGCGCAGGAGGCGGGGGGACCCCGACGCGCTGTCACAGGCCTCCAGGCAAAAATGATTGCCCACCCCTGGTCTAAATGGTGCGTGGTCCTGCCGTGAGTGCAGGGGCCTGGACAAGATCATCTCTAGGTCCCAGCCAGGCCTATGCTACAAGCAACTGGCATGGTCTTCTACAAGCTGCGAGGGCGGAGTGTGGGGAGTGGGACATTGCATGCGGGGGGGGGAGGAGTGGAACCCATATACCTAACCAGGGCTACAGCTACACAGCTTCCCTCTTCCACAAAAGCCTATGCAGATGAAGCATGGATTAGCATATTGCTGCACTTCATTTGCATAATTAATTAGGAGCCATTTTTGTGCAAGAGGCTTTTGCGCAAAAAGGCGCCGTCTACACAGCACCTTTTCATGCAACCCCCCTCTTGCACAAGAGCCGTTCTTCCTCATTTTTTCAGGTGCTGTGTCGACCTCTTGTGCAAAAACGGCCCCTAATTAATTAGGCAAATGAAGTGCGGCAATATGCTAATCTGCACTTCATTTGCATAGGCGTTTGCGGAAGAGGGAAGCTGTGTAGACGCAGCCAGGAAGAGATCTGTTTAAGAGCCCTGTTAAAAGTCTCTAGGCATCGTCCTCTGGGTTTGGTTCTGAGCACCTCTTGCTGCTCTGCTCCCGTTGCTCCCGTGAGAAAGCCACTGGCACCACTTTGAACACAGGCTAGAGCCACACCCCTCCCATGTACTGCCTGCTGCCCTAGCCGCCTACGTCCAAAACAGATCAGCAAAGCCCCAGGTCAGCTGTTACCTAACCCTGTAGGCTCCCACATTCCCAGCAGTAAAGTCCCCCAATTCCAGGCCATCGAGCAGGAGCCTTTGGATTGGGGACTCCCCTGGGGGGTTCACCCATCAACGTGTAAGTAGTTTGCACCAAGTGGAATGGCCTCCATAGGAAGCCGCCCCCCAGCCCAGTAGTTCGGGCAGCTCACGGGAGGTCTGGGCTCAGCTCTCAAGTGCAGTGGGAGTTTGAACCTAGGGGTCCTGCATCGCACTGAAAGGCTTCGCCTGTGGTGCTTCAGGGCGCCAGCGCCTAACAAGCGGGTTTGCTGGCTTAGGGCTGAGCTCCGGGACAGCGCTTGTGGCTGTGAACCTGGCGTGGAAGGAGCCTGCTGCCTCCAACCCAGCCCTTTGAGGGGCAGGGCCTGTGCTCACCCTTCTCAGCCTTTTCCATTGGCGAGCTCAGGCAGCGCCGCGCTGTGTCAGCTGGCTTTAGTTCTTAGGTGCCTCATGCTCTGTGTCTGGCTAGGGCACCTGGCCATAGGATTGCCAGATGGTTGAAACAAAAATACCGAACCCCCCCCCCCCAAAAAAAACACCAGGAAAAATTGTGTTGAAGGGAGAAAAAAAGGGGGGAGACCAAAGTTGTTGAGGGGGGTGTGACGTAGTGGGGGTACTTGCTGGGCTGTGGTGACCTCTGCTGTCTGGAGCAAGACCCAGCAGGGAAAACCTCACTATGCAAAGGTGACGCCAAACCTGTTGAACCAGACACCCCGCATGGAGAGGGACAAAGGAAGGTGGAATGCTGCCCTGGCTGGGGGGCAGGGCTGGAAGTGAGGGAGTTAGTTGCGGGCTGGGAGCATGGAGGAGACAGCCTAGGGAAAGGGGCTGGAGTTTATGGGCCCAGTCTCCCCCATCTCAAGGGGGCCTGAGGCATCCTAGCCCAGCTCTGTGACCAGATTACATCTGTGCTGTGCTGTATCCTGGAGAGGCAATAAACTTCCTCTATTCCACCGGCTGGTGCAGTCTGTTTGTGCCATTTCGGGGTGCAGGAGACGGGGGACCCCCAACATACCATCACAGGGGGAAAAAAAAGACTCGAAAGACTTATTAAGCCAAAAAAAATATTACAATAAACCAGCATTAAAACAGCATGTCCCCTTTAAGAGTGAGTGCAGGGATAGGAACAGGGGAGAGGTTGAGCACAGGGGCAGGGGCTGGTGGGGAGGGGAGCAGGGGCAGGAGCTGGTGGGGAAGGGGAAGGGAGGGGAGCAGGAGCACGGGCTGGCAGGGAGGGGAAGCTGCGTCACCAGCGGGCTCTGGAATCAGCCGTTCCAAGTCCAGGCGCACAGGCTGCAGCTGGGGAAGCGCAAAGGTGGAGAGGGCGTCGGGGAGGTTGCAGGCACAGGGCTTGGGGCACCAGACTCACAAGCCGAATCTTGGAGGGTTTGTTGGGGCCAAGCTGGCCCCTGCTACCCTGCCTGCCTATGACAAAGTGCATCTCCCAGATTCACTGTATCCCAGCTGGCCCCGCGGCCCATGAACAAGTCCAGGCCCCGTTCTGAGCAGCTCAGCCCCTCCCGCTTCCTGGGCCAGTACGTCGCAGCCAGCCCCGCTTCCCCTCCGCCCGGCTAGCGCTGCTCCGGGCCGGTGTGCCGCAGCCAGCCCCGTTTCCCCTCCGCCCGGCTAGCGCTGCTCCGGGCCGGTGTGCCGCAGCCAGCCCCGTTTCCCCTCCGCCCGGCTAGCGCTGCTCCGGGGCCGGTGTGCCTCAGCCAGCCCCGCTTCCCCTCCGCCCGGCTTGCACTGCTCCGGGCCGGTGTGCCTCAGCCAGCCCCGCTTCCCCTCCGCCCGGCTTGCACTGCTCCGGGCCGGTGTGCCGCAGCCAGCCCCGCTTCCCCTCCGCCCGGCTTGCACTGCTCCGGGCCGGTGTGCCGCAGCCAGCCCCGCTTCCCCTCCGCCCGGCTAGCACTGCTCCGGGCCGGTGTGCCGCAGCCAGCCCCGCTTCCCCTCCGCCCGGCTAGCACTGCTCCGGGCCGGTGTGCCGCAGCCAGCCCCGCTTCCCCTCCGCCCGGCTAGCACTGCTCCGGGCCGGTGTGCCGCAGCCAGCCCCGCTTCCCCTCCGCCTGGCTTGCACTGCTCCGGGCCGGTGTGCCTCAGCCAGCCCCGCTTCCCCTCTGCCCGGCTAGCGCTGCTCCGGGCCGGTGTGCCTCAGCCAGCCCCGCTTCCCCTCCGCCCGGCTAGCACTGCTCCGGGCCGGTGTGCCGCAGCCAGCCCCGCTTCCCCTCCGCCCGGCTTGCACTGCTCCGGGCCGGTGTGCCGCAGCCAGCCCCGCTTCCCCTCCGCCTGGCTTGCACTGCTCCGGGCCGGTGTGCCTCAGCCAGCCCCGCTTCCCCACCGCCCGGCTTGCACTGCTCCGGGCCGGTGTGCCTCAGCCAGCCCCGCTTCCCCTCCGCACGGCTAGCACTGCTCCGGGCCGGTGTGCCTCAGCCAGCCCCGCTTCCCCTCCGCCCGGCTTGCACTGCTCCGGGGGCTGGCGGAGCAGTTTGTTGCCGACTCATCTGGCAACGCGCAGACATTGTGCGACACGGACGTGGGGAGCGATAAGCCCGTGTACCGTGGGGCCCCGCCAGCAGGCCCCTTTCCTGTGCTTGCTCTGTGGCTGATAACCCTATTTCTGCATGTGCAGGCCAAAGCAGCCCAGCTTCTCCAGTTCGCTGAGGATCTGGACGTGTGCACGGAGGGGCAGCGGCCGGACGCCCAGGATAAGCAGCACAATTGAGCGTAACTGAAAAATGAAACTGTGACAGGGCGCCTGCCCTGCACTGGCCCTTTAAGACCAGGACTCAGGCTCTGAGCCGGGGCTGGAAACAGAGGCCAGCTGAAGCTGTTTGGGCTAAGGAGGGCCCAGCTGGCAACCATCTAGGGCAGCACAATTGGCTGGTAGAAGCCAGCTGAAGCCATTAGGGCGAGTGAGAGCCCAGCTGGCAGGTATCTAGAGAAGCCCAGTTTGCTTAGGGGGGAGCCAGTGAAGGGCTGACTGCGGAGGAAGCTGGAGCTCCGAGGAGGGAGACAAGCTGGGGATAGCCAGCAAGGGCTGGGGGACCAGCCAAGACTCCCCCTGGCCAGGGGCTGGAGACAAAACCTGGGTTTGGATGCGGATCACAGCGCGGCTTAGGTAACAGGGCTGTGGAGATAATCCCATGGCCAATGCTGAGCAACCCAGACAGACTGGAACTTGCCCTGAGAGGGGCTAGGTGAGGACAGTCGGGGGCACTGAGGCACGGTGGGGGCGTGCACCCTGACAGAAACATGCAGGAGACACGCACCGGCCCAGCAAGCGCCTGGCCTCCACAGCCACGTGATCTAGCAGCCCGGCGCTGTTTGCTGGAGCCACGCAGTGTCTTGTTGCGCTGTGCGGGGGAAGAAGGGAGTGTGGGGGGCCGTGAAGCAGCTGCATGCAGCCGAGGTGGCACTTGCTGTCCCTGGTATGAGTTGAGCAGAGAGGTGCCTGTGGTGAGGATACACCTGAAATGGGGCTAAGGAGGGGCCCAGGCAGCTAGAGGTGCATAGCCAGCTACCCAGTGAGCTGCTAGCGGGCAGTGACCTGGTAGGACTGGCCAGTTGGCACTCAAAGCGCCTTGATCCTCACCCAAGCGAGAGCCAGTGAGGGATGCAGGACCTCCCAAAGCATGTGTAAGGGGGGGGGGGGGGAAGCAAAACATCAGGGGTAGAGCTTGACTGGGTGAGGCTGGAGTCTCCGTTCCAAGGTAGGGAAACTGAGGCATGACCCTGGCCAGGGCACAAAAGAAGCAGAAAGTCTCAGCATAGGCCCGCTCCTATGCGCCTGGGGATCAGGTGACGCTTCTGGACGGCCCCTTCAGGGTCATTAGACAAGTGACTGAAGTTACCTCTGTGCTGGAACTGTCCAAGCAGCACACGGCCGCCAGCTGCTGTGTCAATGTGATGACCCCGCACCGGGCCAGGGCGCGGTTGGTGCTGGTTGTGTGTGGGCTGGGGCTGACACCTCGCTGGAATCAATTCCCAGCTCCCACACAGCAGACAGATGCTGCATTCGTTTCAGCAGCTGGGCTGTCCGACTGTAGGCATTCTGGGGGCCGGGTGTTGCTACCCCCAAGCGCCTGTGCTCCAGAGCTGGGGCAGCTTGCCACCCCACCTCTGGGGGGTGGAGCCTGGGCAGAAAGGGCCAGGTTGGGGGCTTGCTTCCCCCAGCCCTACCTTCATCCACAGCCCATGATATGGGGGAGGGAGAGAGAGAGAGAGAGAGAGAGAGAGAGAGATATGGGGGAGCTACACTAGGGAGTAATCTAACATGGAGCCAGGCCCAGGCCCTCACCGCACCACACTGGACCGCTGGAGTCTGAGCTAAATGTAGCCTGTGACCCCACCCCTGGTGATTGGCACATGGGACTGACAGGGGCCCGGCTTTTCTTCTTACATTCTGGCTGGCAACACTTGTATTGCTTTGTCTTGGCCCCAAAGAGTCACTGAATGGATTTGTATCTGGAACGCACAGATAGAGGGTGTGTGTGGTGATAGGTGGATAATATGGAGATCTACCATCTCAGAGAGCTGTAAGGGACCTTGCGAAGTCATTGGCTGCGTCTAGACTGGCATGATTTTGCAGAAATACTTTTAATGGAAAAGTTTTTCTGTTAAAAGTATTTCCACAAAAGCGCGTCTAGATTGGCAAGGGTGCTTGTGCACAAAAAGTGCTTTTGCGCAAAAGCATCCGTGGCCAGTCTAGATGCGATTTTTGCGCAAGAAAGCCCTGATCACCATTTTAGCCATCGGGGCTTTTTTGTGCAAAACGGTTCTTCCGTGTCTACACTGGTCCTCTTGAGCAAGTATTCCTGTGCAGGGGGGGCTTTTTCCCGAGTGGGAGCGTGAAAGTATTCGTGCAAGAAACACTGATTTTGTACATTACAAAGTCAGTGTTCTTGCGCAAATTCAAGCGGCCAGTGTAGACAGCTGGCAAGTTTTTGCGCAAAAGAGGCCACTTTTGCACAAAATGTTGCCAGTCTAGACACACCCATTGAGTCCAGTCCCAAGCTTGCCAGGGCCAAGTACCATCCCTGAGAGATTTGCTTTAGATTCCTAAATTGCCCCCTCAAAGATTGAGCTCACAACCCTGGGTTTAGCAGGCTAATGCTCAAACCACTGAGCTATCCCTCCCGTGATAGAGATAGAGTGTGGGTGGGTGGGTGTGGATGGATGGGATGTACGGGGATAGATAGATAAATAGATACAGGGTGTGTGGGGGGGATATAAAGATAGATAGAGAGGGTGGGGGGATAGAGGGTGTGGGGGGATAGATAGATGGGGGGGTTAGAGAGAGAGAGTGTGTGAGGGGATATACAGATAGAGGGTGTGGGGGGGATAGATAGATGGGGGGGTTAGAGAGAGAGAGAGAGAGAGTGTGTGAGGGGATATATAGATAGAGGGTGTGGGGGGGATAGATAGATGGGGGGGTGAGAGAGAGAGAGAGTGTGTGGGGGGATATATAGATAGAGGGTGTGGGGGGATAGAGGGGTGAATGGGGGGATTGATAGAGGGGGAGTGGGGGGATTGATAGAGGGGGAGTGGGGGGATTGATAGAGGGGGTGTATGGGGATTGATAGAGGGTGTGGGGGGATTGATAGATAGAGGGGGTGTATGGGGATGGATAGATAGATAGAGGGGGTGTATGGGGATTAATAGAGGGGGGGTGCGGGGATGGATAGATAGAGGGGGGGTGCGGGGATGGATGGATGGAGGGGGGTGCGGGGATGGATGGATGGAGGGGGGGGTGCGGGGATGGATGGATAGAGGGGTGTGCAGGGATAGACAAGCAGATAAGACAGATTCTACGTGCTGTTTCTGACAGTGCTGGAAACTGCAGGGAGATATTTTACATCTGGGTTCTGCTGCCAGCCCCTCTAACCTGCAGCCCAGCACCCCCTGAGCTCTCTCCAGACCCTGCTTTCCAGGTTTCACCTCTGAATGGCTCAGTCAGTGGGATTTCTAGCCCCTCACTCCCCCGTTAGTTGCGGTTGAATCGTGTCGCCAGCCCAGAGGACGCTGGGTTAGGGCGAGTGGTTGGTGCTCTGGGCGGCGTGGCCAGGGGTTGGCTCGGCAGAGGGGAAGGGGAGAAGCGTCTGACTCGCTCCCTGGCTAAAGGGTTAGAGGTGTCAGTTTCACCAGTGTTATTCCGAGAGACAGCTGGGGGCGGGGAACCTGGCCAGCCCCGCCCGTGGGCGCTGCTCTGGGAATGCGTTCGCCTGGTCCGGCTCTGAGCCCCGCAAAGCTGCCGGGCCTGGACCGTCCTGCCCGGGCTACCGGGCTGTGGCTGTTGGCCTGCCGAGCTCCAGGCCTATCCCCCGCCACTAGGGCCGGACCGAGCCATTCCGGAGCCCCGGGCAGACAGTTTAATTGTGCCCAGGTTGGGGGAGGGCGCGCGGGACTGGCGGCAGCAGGATGCACGTGCCCGGCCCAGCCCGGCTACCGCCGCTGGCGCCCAGCCCGGGGCTGTCCAAGGGGGGCAGAGCCTGGCCGGGCAGGGCCCCGCAGCCGCAGGGGGAAGGGCGCTGCTGGCCGGCGCTGCGGGGGGTTAACGTGGCCGCTGCAGGGTGGCCACTGGGAGCTGCTGCAGCCTGCGATCTGGGAGTCGGACACAAGGCGCCTGATGGCCCCTATAAGGGGCGCTGCACCCCCCTAGAGCTGCCATCAGGCGACTCCCATAGGTTGGTGCGCCGGGCAGCTGACACACCTATCCCCCATGTACCTATCCCCCACCACACACACACACAAACACATACACACATGCACCATCCCCTCCCACGCACCTATCCCCCTCCAGACACACACGTACCTATCCCCATCTCACAGACACACACACACACCCCTATCCCCCACCATACACACCCAAACACATACACACATGCACCTATCCCCTCCCACGCACCTATCCCCCTCCAGACACACACGTACCTATCCCCATCTCACAGACACACACACGCCTATCCCCCACCACACACACAAACACATACACACATGCACCTATCCCCTCCCACGCACCTATCCCCCTCCAGACACACACGTACCTATCCCCATCTCACAGACACACACACACCCCTATCCCCCACCATACACACCCAAACACATACACACATGCACCTATCCCCTCCCACGCACCTATCCCCCTCCAGACGCACACGTACCTATCCCCATCTCTCAGACACACACACACCTATCCCCTCCCATGCACCTATCCCCCTCCAGACACACACACACACCTATCCCCATCACAGACACACACACACACTCCTATCCCCCACCACACTCACACATACACACACGTACCTATCCCCATCACACAGACAGACACACACCATCACCCACCACACACACGTGCATCTATTCCCCCCCACGCACCTATCCCCCACCCCAGACATGCCCCAGTCTCCCACCATACACACACACCCACCCCTATCCTCCATCACCCTCACACACCCCCATCTGCCACCACACACCCTCCCCATCCCCCACCACACAGACACACACACACCCCCGATTCCCCACCATCCACAGACACACATACATACACGGACACACACACACCATCCCCCTCACACACACACACACACACACACCTATCCTCCACCACACGCACACCATATCCCCCACACACCATATCCCCCACCACAACACACATACACACACACACACCTATTCCCCCTCACAACTATCCCCCACCATACACACACATGCACCTATCCCCCCCACACGCACCTATCCCCCACCATGCACACACACACAGGCACCTATCCCCCCACCCCCACCCCTATCCCCCCCACAGACACACACACCTACCCGCCCCCCCCCATGGAAACACACACCTATCCACGTGGCCGGGGGGGCTCTGTGGGGGCGGCTGTCAATTCGGGGTCAGCAGAAGGAAACGCCTGTTATCTGACAGCTCCCTGCTGCAGTACCCAACCGCTAATCAATAGGCAGCAAACACACCATTCCAGCACCATTTCCATGGAAACCAGACGGCTCTTCCTATTGGATGGCTCCCAGGGACGACCCAGTCCTGCCAGGTGCAGTCCCATTGTAGCACTGGTGACTTTGCACGCTGGGTGCTGGTGATTTTTGGTGAGCCCGCAGCTGGCAATGCAGCGCGCGCTGGAAACATCTAGCAAGCAGCGCGGGAGGGCTCCTTGGAGCTGGGCAGGGCTGACAACTTCAGCAAGCCCCCCCCTTACGTCACCGCTCCGGCGTGTGCGAGTATGAGGCGAGCACTGGCTGGGACGAGGCCTCCGTAGCACAGAGCTGCAGCCGAGCATCCGCCCCAGAGATCAGCAGGCCGGCTGGGCATGGGCGCGGGGGGCCCTGCCGCGTGAGGGCAGCGCAGTGCAGCTGAGCCCAGAGCATGCGACGCTGCCCTTGGCGCTGCAGCCGGGGGTGACAGGAATTGGAGCAGGTGCCAGGATTCGCAGTCGGCAGAGCCCGAGGCAGCTCAGCATGAGGGGCTTGCGAAGTGGCTCTCCCCCAGCAGAGCGGCTCTCCCGTCTCCCGTGAGCCCAGCCGCGCAGACGCAGCCCGAGATGGCCCCTGGATTCTCGCCGGGGCCCAGGCTGTGATGCCTTCGGGGTTTTTGTCCCGCTCACGAGCGTTGTGGCTGCGGAGAAGTCCTAGCCCCCGGTGGGGGGGGCTCAGTGATAGCCCCACAGCGAGACATGGAGAAGCAGGAAGAAAGGAAGCCGCAGCCTGGCTCAATCCAGGTGTCACCCTGTCAGGGCTCTCCGGCATGGCACAGCCGCCAGGCCCCGGAAGCGCCTGTCCGTCAGGATTCAGCCTTGGGGACGGATCTGCAGGAAGATGGAGCCCTTGTGGGGGATTCTGGCAACAGGGTAGCTCCCGAACTGACGTCTGGGGCGCCTGAGCCTGGGCTAGAGGAAATCAGAAACACGTCAGTCCTGGCACAATCCCAGGTGCTCTCTGGGTGGCCCCCAGGCCACGGGGCGGTGCTGGTGCAGCCCCTGGAGAGCAGGGGGCCTCGGGGTGCGATGGAGGGGCTCGGGCACTGCCAGGCAGCTGGATCCTCCCAGGTAAGGCACTTGGCTCTCCGGCGGCTAGCTGCCCCGCGCGCTCAGGTAGAGTCATGCGGGTGGTTCAGCTGGGGGCCTGGGAGTGCTTGAAAGATGAGACAGGCAGCAGCCAGCTCTCTGTGGCTGAGCCCTCACGACAGCCTCTGGGCAGCTTGTGGTCAGTCCTAAGGAGGGGCTGTGCTGTGCTTGCAGGGCTGAAGGTGAAGGCCACCGGTCTAGCGAGCTGCCCTTTTGCAGGGCTCTCCAATGGGCTGCACTTGGACCTGCGCTGGGGTGGCTTGTGGCGCGTGGACGGGAGCTGACTGGGCTGGCTCTCAGCGGAGGCAGAGGAGAGGATGGCTTTTCGGTCTCTGCAGCCTTGCTGGCGGGGGAGGGAGCCCCTGGCTTTGAGAGCAGCGTGTGACGGGTTCCTTGGCGCTTCTTTGAGGAGACCCCTTCTCCGCCGTGCAGGGCTGCTGCTCCAGCCACATGCCCAGGCTCAGCTCCTGGCGGACTCCACACAGCACCCCTCTGGGGACCGGGCCTGCAAGGTTCCTTCTTCCCAGGACAGGTCACGCTCCCACCCGCCGCGCACGGGACATGGCAATGGCCCAGCCAGGCTCTTGCCAAAGGACGCGTGGAGTCCGGGCTCGTTCTACTTGGGCACGTCTAGACGACAGCCAGCTCTGTCGCCATGAGAGCGCAGCTGCAAGGCCCGGCGTGGGTGCCATAGCGCCGTCCAGCCAGGAGCTCTGGCGACAGTCGTTATTCCTCGCAGAATGAGGTTTGCCGCCGTCGACACAACTGCCGCCTTCTGTCGATGTTCTGTCGACGCAACTCGGCGGCAGTGCAGGCGCAGGTCTAGTTTTGTCGACAAAGCCCTGTCGTCTAGACCCACCCTCAGTGCAAAGGGGGTGGGCGTTAGTCAGGACACGTCTCCCCTGTATTCCTGGAACACGGCCGGGGGCGGCTCAGTAAGGAAATGGCCGGTGAAGAGTCATGACGTGGGAAGGGATGTGCCTTTAGTTGCAACACTGTCAAATCTCAGTGTTCTTGGATGCCAGTTCACTGTCTGGGGGTCACCCCCCCCTTGACTCAGGGCTGAGAGAGCTCCCAGCCCACAGCTCCAGGTCTCAGCTGGAGTCTTGTGTCCAGTGTGGGCCCCACATTTCAGGAGAGCTGTGGAGAAGCTGGAGAGGGACCAGCGAAGAGCAACACGAATGGTGACAGGCCTAGAAGACAGGAGCTAGGAGGGAGGCTGAAGGAACTGGGCTTGTTTAGTCTGGAAAAGCGAGGACTGAGAGGGGACATGGCAGCGGTTTTCGAGTACCTAAAAGGGTGTTTCTCCTTGGCCCCTGAGGACAGGACACGCAGCAAGGGGCTTACGCTGCAGCAAGGGAGGGTTGGGTTGGACGGTAGGAAAAGCTTCCTAGCAGGGTGGTCAAACACGGGGGGAAATTGCCCAGGGGGGTTGTGGAATCCCCGTCTCTGGAGGGTTTTAAGAGCAGGTTGGGCAGACGCCTGGCCGGGATGCTCAGCTGGTGCTGGGTGCGGCTGTGAGGGCGGGGACGGGACTGATGGCCTGTGGGGGCCCTGCCTGGTCCAGGTGCTGGGAATGCTCAGAAGGGAGGGGGAGGGGGTTTGGAAGATGCCTCCAGTAGAATCCCCTGCTCTGCGGCTGGCCCTTGTGAGTCCCTGACCTGGCCAACGCCAATCCCCCCCGCCCGAGTCGGTAGTGGAGACCTGACTCTCTCTCCCCCCTCAAGGAGGGGCACTTCGTGCCACGGGCCGGCAGCCTTCCTCTGCCGCGTGGGAAGGGCGGGGCCCTCGGACCATGGTGACGACGCGCAGCAGCACTCAGGGTGTCCCTGCAGCGGAGAAAAGCCTGTGAGTGGCCCATGCCGGCCAACTAGGGGTGCTGGGCTCAGGGGCTATTTCATAGTGGAGGCGTCCAGGCGGGGCTGGAGCCCTGGCGCTGTGACTGGTCCCCCCTTGCAGGGCCCTGGGCAGGTGGGGAACGGCGGGGGCAGTGAGGGTGCAGGGTGGGGGGAGGCGGGAGCAGCAGGCGGCAGTGAGGGTGCAGGGTGGGGGGAGGGCGGGGGCAGTCAGGGTGCAGGGTGGGGGGAGGCGGGAGCAGCAGGGGGCAGTGAGGGTGCAGGGTGGGGAGATGGCGGGGGGGCAGTGAGGGTGCAGGGTGGGGGGAGGCGGGGGCAGTGAGGGTGCAGGGTGGGAGGAGGCGGGAGCAGCAGGCGGCAGTGAGGGTGCAGGGTGGGGGGAGGCGGGGGGCAGTCAGGGTGCAGGGTGGGGGGAGGCGGGAGCAGCAGGGGGCAGTGAGGGTGCAGGGTGGGGAGATGGCGGGGGGGCAGTGAGGGTGCAGGGTGGGGGGAGGCGGGGGGCAGTGAGGGTGCAGGGTGGGGAGATGGGGGGCAGTGAGGGTGCAGGATGGGGGAGGCAGGGGGCGGCACGGGCAGTCAGGGTGCAGGGTGGGGGAAGGGCGGGGGGCAGTCAGGGTGCAGTGAGGGTGCAGGGTGGGGAGATGGCGGGGGGGGCGGCACGGGCAGTGAGGGTGCAGGGTGGAGGGAGGCGGTGGGCGGCGGGGGCAGTGAGGGTGCGGAGGGGCGGCGGGGGCGGTGAGGGTGCAGGGCGGGGGAAGGTGGGGGGCGGCGGGGGCAGTGAGGGTGCAGGGCGGGGGGCAGCGGGGGGCGGCGGGGGCAGTGAGGGTGCAGGGCGGGGGGCCGCGGGGGCAGTGAGGGTGCAGGGCTGGGGGCGGCGGGGGCAGTGAGGGTGCAGGGCGGGGGAAGGTGGGGGGCAGCGGGGGCAGTGAGGGTGCAGGGCTGGGGCGGCGGGGGCAGTGAAGGTGCAGGGCGGGGGGCGGCGGGGGCAGTGAGGGTGCAGGGCGGGGGGCGGCGGGGGCAGTGAGGGTGCAGGGTGGAGGGAGGTGGGGGGCGGCGGGGGCAGTGAGGGTGCAGGGCTGGGGGCGGCGGGGGCAGTGAGGGTGCAGGGCGGGGGGCGGCGGGGGCAGTGAGGGTGCAGGGTGGAGGGAGGTGGGGGGCGGCGGGGGCAGTGAGGGTGCAGGGCGGGGGGCGGCGGGGGCAGTGAGGGTGCAGGGCGGGGGAAGGTGGGGGGCGGCGGGGGCAGTGAGGGTGCAGGGCGGGGGAAGGTGGGGGGCGGCGGGGGCAGTGAGGGTGCAGGGCTGGGGGCGGCGGGGGCAGTGAGGGTGCAGGGCGGGGGGTGGCGGGGGCAGTGAGGGTGCAGGGCGGGGGAAGGCGGGGGGCGGCGGGGGCAGTGAAGGTGCAGGGCGGGGGGCGGCGGGGGCAGTGAGGGTGCAGGGCGGGGGGCGGCGGGGGGCGGCGGGGGCAGTGAGGGTGCAGGGCTGGGGGCGGCGGGGGCAGTGAGGGTGCAGGGCGGGGGGCGGCGGGGGCAGTGAGGGTGCAGGGCGGGGGAAGGTGGGGGGCGGCGGGGGCAGTGAGGGTGCAGGGCGGGGGAAGGTGGGGGGCGGCGGGGGCAGTGAAGGTGCAGGGCGGGGGGTGGCGGGGGCAGTGAGGGTGCAGGGCTGGGGGCGGCGGGGGCAGTGAGGGTGCAGGGCTGGGGGTGGCGGGGGCAGTGAGGGTGCAGGGCGGGGGAAGGCGGGGGGCGGCGGGGGCAGTGAAGGTGCAGGGCGGGGGGCGGCGGGGGCAGTGAGGGTGCAGGGCGGGGGAAGGCGGGGGGCGGCGGGGGCAGTGAAGGTGCAGGGCGGGGGGCGGCGGGGGCAGTGAGGGTGCAGGGCGGGGGAAGGTGGGGGGCGGCGGGGGCAGTGAAGGTGCAGGGCTGGGGGCGGCGGGGGCAGTGAGGGTGCAGGGCGGGGGAAGGTGGGGGGCGGCGGGGGCAGTGAAGGTGCAGGGCTGGGGGCGGCGGGGGCAGTGAGGGTGCAGGGCGGGGGGTGGCGGGGGCAGTGAGGGTGCAGGGCGGGGGAAGGCGGGGGGCGGCGGGGGCAGTGAAGGTGCAGGGCGGGGGGCGGCGGGGGCAGTGAGGGTGCAGGGCGGGGGAAGGCGGGGGGCGGCGGGGGCAGTGAGGGTGCAGGACGGGGGAAGGTGGGGGGCGGCGGGGGCAGTGAAGGTGCAGGGCGGGGGGCGGCGGGGGCAGTGAGGGTGCAGGGCGGGGGAAGGCGGGGGGCGGCGGGGGCAGTGAGGGTGCAGGACGGGGGAAGGTGGGGGGCGGCGGGGGCAGTGAGGGTGCAGGGCGGGGGGCGGCGGGGGCAGTGAGGGTGCAGGGCGGGGGAAGGTGGGGGGCGGCGGGGGCAGTGAGGGTGCAGGGCTGGGGGCGGCGGGGGCAGTGAGGGTGCAGGGCGGGGGAAGGTGGGGGGCGGCGGGGGCAGTGAGGGTGCAGGGCGGGGGGTGGCGGGGGCAGTGAGGGTGCAGGGCGGGGGAAGGCGGGGGGCGGCGGGGGCAGTGAGGGTGCAGGGTGGGGGAAGGTGGGGGGCGGCGGGGGCAGTGAGGGTGCAGGGCGGGGGGCCGCGGGGGCAGTGAGGGTGCAGGGTGGGGGGCGGCGGGGGCAGTGAAGGTGCAGGGCGGGGGGCGGCGGGGGCAGTGAGGGTGCAGGGCTGGGGGCGGCGGGGGCAGTGAGGGTGCAGGGCGGGGGATGGTGGGGGGCGGCGGGGGCAGTGAGGGTGCAGGGCGGGGGGCCGCGGGGGCAGTGAGGGTGCAGGGTGGGGGGCGGCGGGGGCAGTGAAGGTGCAGGGCTGGGGGCGGCGGGGGCAGTGAGGGTGCAGGGCGGGGGATGGTGGGGGGCGGCGGGGGCAGTGAGGGTGCAGGGCGGGGGGCCGCGGGGGCAGTGAGGGTGCAGGGTGGGGGGCGGCGGGGGCAGTGAAGGTGCAGGGCTGGGGGCGGCGGGGGCAGTGAGGGTGCAGGGCTGGGGGCGGCGGGGGCAGTGAGGGTGCAGGGCGGGGGATGGTGGGGGGCGGCGGGGGCAGTGAGGGTGCAGGGCGGGGGAAGGTGGGGGGCGGCGGGGGCAGTGAGGGTGCAGGGCGGGGGGAGCTGGCGGCATGGCGCCCGTTCAGCATGTCACACATTCGTGCTCGCACAGAGGCTGTGGCGCGGCTGCGGCTCCTGGCAGGGGGCTTGTTCCTTTAGCTCACGCCTGAGTGGCTCTTGCTCTTGGCTG
The DNA here is from genome assembly GCF_049634645.1 of Pelodiscus sinensis. NCBI lineage: Eukaryota > Metazoa > Chordata > Testudines > Trionychidae > Pelodiscus > Pelodiscus sinensis. The sequence goes on along the minus strand of NC_134731.1, from coordinate 18,763,339 downwards.
ATTCCGTCGTCAGGGATCACAGTCACTGCCGGCTCCCAACCCCGCGCTCGCTGGCCGCGTGCTGTTCTGCGCACCGCTTGCCTGGGGACCCCTGGGGCCTGAGACTGTGGGCGGGGGCTGCTTGGAAGGCTTGCCCCCTCCTCCGCTTCTGGGCACTTCTCCGTCTGGGAGGGGTGTGATGGGCCGGGCCTGGGCACCACTGAGGGAGTCCGCTCAGGGCTCCTTACGGCCCCAGGCTGGAGACCTTCCAAACAGGCCACACACCGGCCACACCGAGCGCTCCAGCTGCCAATCCAGCCAGCAGGAAGCCTCACGAGCAAAACCCCTCGGACACCCCAGCTCTCTCTGTGCCACAGTCAGCCCCGGGCCTGCACACAGGTGAGGGGTTATAGGACCCAACCTCACCTACCCCCAACCAGTCCTCCCAAGACAAAGAACCAGCCACAGACCCCCGGTCAGTTTACAGCCTGGATCTTCCCCACAAGAGCTCGCTGGGCCAGGCCTTTAGAATCGAACCTCTAGAGGTTTATTAACAAAGGAAAGAAAAGGCGGAGAGTGCGGTTGCTGTGGAGAATACGTCACACGCACCAATCCCCGAGTTCTCGCACAGGCTGTCAGCAGAGATGTTCCAAACCCCCAGCCAAGAAGTCCCTGGTGCCCATCCTACGGCAGGACGGGTCAGCAGCCCTTCCCGGCTCTGTGCCCCATCTGGGAGCAGTAGCAGAACTGAAGACAAGATGGAGTCTGCCTCCTGGCACTTTCTATCCATCCCTGGTGTCTCCCAAGCTGGAGCAGGTCACGTGGCCCAGTGACCTGTCCCTGTGTCCCCTGCCAGCAGCCATTATGCCCTGGCTGGTTGCAGGTTTCCAGTCTCAGGTGTGTGGGGGCCACCCTGAGAGCCACTGTCCCTGGGGCCCTGCCAGTTAGCACAGTCACTGCACAACCCTTCCCCACAACAGGCACCCCAGGGCCCGTACTCATCACGCCACACGCAGACATCACACACGTACACGAGTAGCGCCCAGAATCAGTAGAACACAGGCTTTCATTGGCACCTCGCACGGCCCCTTTGTATGGACTTTGGGGCAAACACCCCCCATGGGCGCAGCAGTGACCTGGCTGCTCCCCCTAAAATCCACTAACGTGACGAGGCCTCTCCTGTCCCTGCTTGCCGAGCAGACGGCGTCCCAGCCGAGGCAGCGTGAGAGGCAGCGCTTCGGCCTGGTGCCGCGCACAAGTGGCCGACACTAATCCCTACAGCCCAGCCTTGCACCCACTGGCACTTCCAACTTAGCATCTCGGCCAAGAGCAGAATTCACTCCCAAGCTGTCGCCGAGGGGCGGGGAGGCCCCGGGCCCTGCACCCCTGTCTGCAGCCAGACAGACTCCCTGCCGGCAGGGGGGCAGAAGGGTTATTGGTCTGCAGGGACGCAGCGTAGCACAGGAAGCGGGAGCAGCAGCGCCCTCCATCCTGGGGAGAGGGGTCCTGAGCCAGAGCCCTGGCTCTCTCCCCAGCCAGGCAAGACTGACCCACTCCCAGCTCCGGTCCCAGCCAGGCCCCTCCTCCCATGTTTGTCCTGTGTCACCTGGTCACACCCCTCTCTTGGGTTCAGGTTACAAAGGGCACACTGACATTCCCATGATCCTCGAGGAATTGGTGCTGTGCCCAGGGAAACTGAGGCACACGCACGGGGTTACTACGGGACAGTGGGACTCGCATGCTGCAGAGCAAGGCGACTGCAATGCCCACTTCGTCATGCAAGCAAGAACAGAGCTCAGGCTGGATTGGCCCGTGTGGCGTGTGCTCGCCCAATCCAGCGCCTGGCAGGCCGGTGCTTGTGTCAGAGAAGACAATGGGCAAAGATGGGAACCCATCTTGTCTGAGGGCGGCTTCTGCCAGCTCAGGGCCAGGGCACAGGGTGGGCAGCTGACCGTGCAGCTGTGCCTTTGGTGCTTGGTCTGGGAGGAGATGTTTGTTCTCCGCCAGGGCTGCTCAAAGCAGACGTGCTCCGGCAAGGCAGGATGGCCAGCACTAGGGAGTGTGGCCCGATAGCTCGCCCTGGGATGTTTTGTGGCTGGGAGAGGTCCAGGTTGGATATTAGGAAAAACTATTTCCCTAGGAGGGTGGTGAAGCACTGGGCTGGGTTCCCTAGGGAAGTAGTGGAGTCTCCAGCCCTAGAGGTGTTTAAGTTTTGGCTTGACAAAGCCCCGGCCGGTTGATTTAGTTGGGATTGGTCCTGCCTAGAGCAGGGGGCTGGACTTGATGAGCTTCTGAGGTCTCTTCCAGCTCTATGGTTCTATGATTCTATGAAGTTGAAACCTTGTTGCTTGGGTGCCGGCTGTGGCTGGCCTGGCTTCTGTGCTTGGTGCGCTGGGCCTGGCGCCGCTGGCATCTCTTCTCTGGTGCCAGTCTGAGCCCCCGACTGGATTTTCTGATGGGCTGAGCGCTCACAACCTCAGCTACGGCCCGTGGGAACAAAAGCTGCAAATCAGCCCCAGGCCTGTCAGTCTGGACCCCCCACCTCACTGGCAGTTTAAAAATTCTACCCACCTCTAGTCACACGGCAGGTCTCCTAAACCCTGCAGTTACCGAAAACAAGGTCCAATGTGAAGCAGATACAGCAACAGATGGATTTGAAAATGCTGCACAAGACCACCTAAGCGGCAAGTCCCCAGGACCAGATGGTTTAGCAGCACCTTGTATATGTTTGTTCAGGTGTTTGCAGTGTCTCCAACACTGCAGATTTCTATAACTCCCTTCACGTGGGAAAATTGCCCAGTTCACATTAGAAAACCTGCTTTCCCATACTCTTGACAAAAGCTGAAGGGTCAGAAGATTGCTCCCAATGGTGCACAATCTAATTAATCCAGGTAATAAGCCATCAGCATAAGACTTTGCAAACCTCTCTCTGTAGCGCTGGCATGATCACCCGCCCCGATGAAGCATTGCACAAGTGCTTTGAGCCTGTCTCTTTATAGCACTGGAGCAATGCACTTTGGGAGCCCCGTGTTTAACTCTTCTGCCACTCTCCACACGAAGCTTTGTCTGAATGTTGAGTCAGAGCCTTTATCTCTCAGGACGTTCTTCAGCCTCTCTCTCTCTTGAAAGCCTTGCAATAGCCACCAGAATCTTGCGCGATTGAGGGCAGGACAGAGCACCATTCCATACTGGTGAAATGCACACTTGCGTCCCGCACACCTGCCGCATGGGCCAGCAGCCCCGGGGATAGTTCTTGAGCAAATGTGGCCAGGTCCAGGCAGAAGCGATGCTCTTACGCACCCAGGCTCTTGAATGAATGTGGAGGTCCCCCCCCCTAGGTTTGCTGTGGGGCCCAATACCCCTGTTTTAACGGACCCAATTCGGCCAGATCGGCTCCTCGTGACTAGCCTCACTTCGAGCCCGGAGGCAGAATAATGGATCCACAGTTGGTGGGATTTTCACTAGTGCTCAGAGCTGGCCTAAGCTGAGTGCTTTGGAAAATCCCCCCATGCACGTGTCAGTGTAATTAGAGGAGCACCTGAGACCAGACTGAGCTCGCTGAGGTGCTAGCGACAGAGAACCGGAGCTGGTGTGACCCTCCCCAGGGCGGCTGGTGATGTGTGCCGGGAGCTGGGTCCATGTGACTGACCCTCGGAACACAGCTGCACCGGGCAGCAGACTGCTCCTCTTGCCAACCTGATTTATGGCGCGGATCCCTCTGGGGTCTCACCGCCCACCCTCCACTATGGAGGAAGGTACCAGGTACGCTGGCCCAGTGCCAGACTCTCAGCATTGTCCTAGATACACAGGCCTCCCGTGGGCCAGACTTTCCTCCAGAACAGGAGGCTGCTCTTTTTTTAAAAAAAAAATGTCCCACCCGTGGCCAAGATACAGCACCACTGCATTTCGAACAGCTCAAAACAAGCTCTGCCCTGCCTTTCGCAGGGCCCCCAGTGCACTGACATGCAAGACACGTCCTCCACGTGGCACTGAAGACCCCCGCAGCTGAGGAAGAACCGATGTGATGTGACGTGTCTGGTAGCCTCACCCAGAGAAGTGGCTGTTATTCCGTGAGGAACACCCGCGTGCGCATCGCCCAGCGAGATATCCTGGGGAACTCGAGCTCTTAAAATCCGGAAGGTCCCCTTCAGCGGCGGAGATCATTGCAATACTCCTTTGAGCCCTCTGGCGGCAACACTTGCAACCAACCTTTAAGGCGCTTGCCTGGGCAGCTCCCAGCCAGCAGCCCAGCAGGACCTCTGGAAGGCTCCGTGCCTGCCGCAGCCCCAGGCCACGCCAAGCAGCTAGCTGCTCCCTTTGCCTCATTGCAGCCGGCCAATGGGAGCTGAGAGACTGTGCTGGGGGCGGGACAGAATGTGAAGCCTCCGCCCACCGATGCGCAATGCAGAGAGGCACATGGAGCAGCCAGATGCTTTGAACTGCTTGAGGATGCTCAGTGCCTGAGGGCGGGCCCTGGGCCAGATTCAAAGGCTGGGCCGCATCTTGCCTGCCCCGATCTTAACGCTGATGTGAGCCTTACTCGTTACCCACCTTGCGACTCTGCAGTGAAGGAGACAAGAAGCTGGGGGAAACGCTGTGATTGTGTAGAAGCTTTCTCCTGATGGGCACATGGCCCTGAGGTTGGGCAGGCCATGGCAATACTGGCATTTCCGAATGTCAGCGCATTTGGCTTTGCAATGCAGTTTTCTATGGTTTCCATGCAGCGGCCCCTGCCAGTAGTTTCTAGTTGAGTAAGATCTGGGGTTGGGGCTAGTCTGTTCACAGCCCAGGCAACTTGCTTGCTGCTGGTAGCAGCAGCATCCACTGAGCAAAGCAGGGCTGCTCCACACGGGGCCTGTTTGCTTGCGGCCCGCAGTGCGGTTTGGGTTTCCGCGTGTCACATTGCCGAATTGGAGGGAAGCAGCCAGATCGCTGCTGCACCCCTAGGTGGGGGTGCTGGCCCCAGAAATTGGTATAAAGGGAGCCATGTGGGGTATTGAATGGGAGCTTATTGTTTGTTAATCTTATGTACGCTATTTATGTGAGTGTATAATGTCTGTGTGTGTAGGTAGGAATCTGTAATCTGTGTGGAAGCTGAATATTTCTCTGAATGTGGTTAAGCATGGCTATGGACAGGCTGAGTAGCAAAGCCCTGTGGGACAATGGCTCTCAATAGGCTATGGACACACCCAAAGAATGGGATTTGTCACCTGAGGGCAGCCAGCAGGGAACATAGAGATTGGCCTCTGACCAGGTGACTTGCTGCATACAAGAAGAGGCCAGGAAGGAGGTATAAAGGGGCCATGCGGTCGATGCCATTTTGTTCTCAGCTCAGCACTTCATCCCAGAGGCAGCATTGCAGGGATTGAAGAGCCCGGAAGACCTGTGAACCCATCCTGATCGTAGGATGTGCAATAAGAACTTTTAAACCAGCAGCTGTAACATCTCTGCTAGAGCCTGCATCGAGAACTGGGAGATTCGGTGCATGTAACGTACTGTACTTTAATAACCTTACTCTCATGCTTTTCTTTCTTGTAATAATAAACCTTTAGATATAGATTCTAAAGGATTGGCCCAGCGTGATTTGTGGGTAAGGTCCAGAGGGTAAATTGACCAGGGATCTGTGGCTGGTTTCTTGGAACCGGACAGAACTTGTTCGGGGTAGGTGGGATTGGGTGCTAGGACCCCCCACCTGTGTATGAGGCCCGGGGCCATCTGGGGCACGGATATTGCTGGGGTGTCGGAGGGGTTTTCCTCGGGAGGCTTCAGGCAGGTTGCTGAAGCGCTCTGTGGGACTGGTTTGTGGCCTGTGTGGAAAGGTCACCAGTCGGGGGCTGTAAGTAGCCCCGGATTTGAGCAATTCGCCCTGAGCGGACGCCCTCAGCTGTGCCCAGACACGGCCCGGTCCGTCACACCGCGGGCCTGCTGGCGGGAGCCAAACCAAACAAGGAGCCGGTGTAATGGGCTTCTGTTGAGATGCGTTTTAGTAGTTAGCTTCCGGGGCTGTCGTTGCTCATTCAAAGTGCTGTCCGAGGTGGAAATGGGGTCGATGTTGCATTTTATTAGTCAGCAGAACTGACTTCAATGGGGCCTGTGTGCTGTGTCGTCTTGCCTTAAGCTTTGGATTCATGCCCGCCATTGGGAAAGAAGCTATTTGCATATATTTGCATGCACGTTTGCAAGTACTTGCAACCACGCTTAAGTTGCGGCCCTCGGCATGTGCTGGGAGTGGCTTTGTGCCCCCTCTGGGGCTTCCGAAGTGGAGTGGTCCTGGTGTGAAGCCTCAGGAGGCCTGCCCCCATTTGGGGGTGGGAAACGCGGTTCCACTGGGGTGTGTCCCCCGGGCTCGGTCCCAGGCTCGCCCTGCAGAGACGGGACGGCCCGGGGCCCGCAGCTCACCGCTTGCCATTGTTCTTTGGGTCAGTCGGTGAGCGGGGGATGCGGGGGGGCACGGTGTTCTCTGACCGTGGCAGCCGCCTTGGCAGTTTCTGGTCGCTGGCGATTTGCCCGACGGCTCAGATTGTTTCTTCTGGATTTGCTGGTCAGGGGTCCGGGTGGAGAGGAACGGCTCCGACGTCGGGGGACTGGAGCTGGTTGTGGAGAGACGACTGTCTCCTTGTTCAGACATTTAAGGCTCCCTATTTGTCTCCCCAGCCCCGCTGTAGGGGCACACTGACTCCTCCGCCCTTTACCTGGCCTCTGAGCCTGCCGAGCTGGTCCTGAGGCTGGCCGGGCCAGCGCAGAAGAGGTGGTCAGATGGCCTGGCTGCCCCTCGCCGGAGAGGGCTCCTGGGTCTGTAGCAGTGGGCAGAGCAGTCTGCCTCTGTCAGCTGCCCCGGGGCCTTTCAGTCTTTGCTGTGCCCACACAGCGGTGATGTGACGGCGAGTCGGGGTCCCCCGATCCTGCAGCCCCGTCGCAGCAAGAACAGGCTCCGCCAGCCAGAGAACAGGGGGGTTATTGCTCCTCCAGGACACAGCCCAGCACAGACGGGACGTGGCCCCAGGAGTCAGGGCCAGGGAGCCTCAGACCCTTGAGATGGGTCCCTGGGCCCCTAGACTCCCAGCCCCTCAGCCTGTCTCCTTCATGATTCCAGCCAGAAACTGACCCTCCCCCAACACTCACTTCCTTTGTTCCAGTAGCCTCCCCAGGAATTGAAACGCGGGGGGGGGGGGCGGGCGTCAGGGCCGATGAGGGGTGACACCGTGAGGGTGAAGGTGGGCTGTATGGCACCATAGTTCACAAAACTGGGGGGGCATTGGGGAAATTCGGGGGGGTATACACCCGCATGGGGGGGGTGTAGGGAAATCCCTGCTTTGTTCCATCCCTTTCCTTAACCGGTAGGACCGGTTCGGTCACTGCCATGGGGCCCTCAAGATGCCCCCCGCTGGGCAGTGTTACAGACAGAGGCCAGTAGGGGTCGCCCACAGCCCAAGCACAGCAACCAGCAAGGTACTGACACTACATCCCAGGCGCCCGCGGAGGAGGCTGCCGGGGGCGGTAGGAGGAAGACGAGCTCGTGGTGCTTTTTGCAGAAGCAGGAATGTGAACCCCAGTGCTGTGGCTGCATTTCAGGGCAGGTCTTACTGAGATTGCCCCTGCTGGGCAGAACTGGACGGCCCTGACTTCTGTGGCGCGAGTGACCCGGTCAGCCAGCGAGACAACGTGACAGGTGCAAGGTGCCAGGACTCGGCACAAGGGAGCTGAGTCTGGGTGGCACAAGCAGCTTCGCACTAAGAGAAAGCAGCATCAGCCACCCACAGCCACAGCTCCCAGCACTGGGAGCACTGAACCAACCCCCTCTGTTCCTGAAGGGAGACCTCCCCTTGTTAACCGGTGCCAGCAGTGAGCGTGGGAAGGCACCACGTGGCGATCTTGACAGCTGCACAGTGTGCAGGTTCATTTGCATCTCGTTTAGCGTCTTTGTTCTGTTTATTGTATTGTTTGAAACCTGACTCAACTTTGTGGGGTTGAGACGCGGTTACGACGTGTCGCTGCCACCTTTCCCTCTGCGGGCTGGGCTGCTTCGGCGCAGTGTGCAAGGGGCAGACGTGGCAATGCCAGCTGGCAGGACCTGCTCCTACAACCTGGAGCCCGTGGACAGAGAGCTGAGCCCACCTCGAGCACCGCTGAGCAATCTGGGACTCGGGGCGGCTGCAGGGCTCTTTCACCAGGAAGGAGCAAGGATGAAGAGGGGGAGATGTTGAGCTTTGTAGATTTCGAGCTCACACGCCACAAGCGGCTTCTTCAAACGGTGGTGGTGGTGTTTTTCTAAATTCTGTTGGAAACTCTGGGGACTTTGGGGATTGGGGCTGTCGTTAAGCTGTATTTTATGATCAATTTCTTGCGATAATGTTCGTTATATTTTTGCTCCCCTTTTAGATTGTACAGACCATGTTAATACTGGCATTTCCTAACTTTTGAGTGTTTGGCTTTTGACTGTAGTTAAACTGTATTTTATGACCCATTTCTCACTCTAATAGGTTTCTTATATTTTTACTCCTCTTTTTAGATTGCACAGACCATATTAATACTGGCATTTCCTAACTTTTAGCTGGGCAACATTTTGCAAATATTTCTTTAACTGAAATTCTTTTAATGCCTAAATCAGACATTTAATTTTTGGTCACGTTGGTCACAAAGTAACTGCGTCCCTGCTTTCGGGAGGAGTGGAAAAGGCCAGTGCTCCAGAATGGCTAAAGGAAGTTTTCATTTTGGGTCCTTGCATGGCTGTGCCAGCCCTTTGCAGAATGAACATGATGCGTTAATGTGTCGAGGGCTGGGCAGTGTTCCCCACAAGCTCCCACCTCTGCATCATCCCACCTCACCCCCCGGCAGCCTCCCCTCCCCTCCCCTCCTCTCCCCTCCCCTCGTCCGCTGCAGCCTCCCCTCCCCTCCCCTCCCCTCTCCCGCTGCAGTGTCCCGTCCCACCTGACCTCCCCCCAGCAGCCTCCCCTCCCCCCCGGCAGCCTCCCTTCCCCTCCCCTCCCCCGCTGCAGTGTCCCGTCCCCCTCCCCTCCCTCCCGGCAGCCTCCCCTCCCCCACTTCAGCCTGCTGTCCCATCCAACCTCCCCCCGGCAGCCTCCCATCCCATCCGACCTTCCCCTGGCAGCCTCCCCTCCCCTTCCCCCGCTGCAGCCTGTCCCCTCCCCTCCCCCGCTGCAGCCTCCCATCCCATCCGACCTCCCCCGCTGCAGCCTCCCATCCCCTCCCCTCCCCCCAGTAGCCTCCCATCCCATCCGACCTCCCCCCGGCAGCCTCCCCTCCCCTACACTCCCCTGCTGCAGCCTGTCCCCTCTCCTCCCCCCAGTAGCCTCCTGTCCCATCCGCCCTCCCCCTCTCCTTTCCTGCCCACACCTGGCTTGCTGGGTGGGATCCCTGCGGGCCAGTCTGGAGCTGGGCAGCGGGCTGTGATCTCAGCTGGTCTCTCCCTTTCCCTGCAGGGCTGCGCAGGTGACCAGGCCCTGGCCAAGCACAACGCCCTGCTCCTGAGGGCACTGCAGGAATTGCAGCGCTGCTGTGCCAGCCTGAAGGAGGAGAACGGCCTGCTGGTGAGCATGAGAAGGGGCCTTGGGTGGCGTCCCGCTCGGGCCTGGCAGCCTGCCTGTGGGCAGAGAGGGGCTGGGCTTGCACCTGGCTGGGAGCAAAATCTGGCAGCAGGGCCGGATTCTGACCCGAGGGCCGGCGCAGAGGGGGCTCTGTCTCGGAGCACACCGAGCAGGAGAGCGGGGCCTCGGCCGAGCGTGGCAGGGAGCCAGCGAAGGGACTGTCATGGGATCCACGTGGGACAGGGCGGGGGGCAGGTGCAAAGGAGCAGGGGCTGGCCTGGCGAGAGAAAGGGACACGTTACCCAGCACTCTCAGCTTCTCTTTTGCCACCTGTGGGCATCAGAGACACCCCGTCCAGGAGCAGGCTGAAGAGAATTCCTCCCTGGCTGAAAGGAAAATGCCTCAGGCAGAAGCAGGGCCTGGCTGCAAGAAGGAAACCTCATAAGGAAAATTGCTTCTGGGGGGATGGTGCGGACAAAGCTGTAGATGTGGCCGAAGGATCAACTCGTTAGTAACTGAAATCATTTGGAGCCCAGCGTGCAGGGTATGTCTGTACTGCCACCCCACTTCGAACGAGGGAGGCTGCTGGAGGCATTCGAACTTTTAATCCCGGGCTTCGTTTGCAATATCCTGCCAGGAGGTTTATCGGTAGTTTGAATTAGGAGCTTTAATTCGAACTACCTAGCCCGTGCCGCGTGTAGCCGCAGGCAGGTAGTTCAAACTATGGGCATTTAAAAATGGCGCCCACCTGGGAACATGCAAATGAAGCCCGGGAAATTCAAATCCCGGGCTTCATTTGCAAGTTCGAATGACTACATTAGCCACCCTAGTTTGAACGAGGGTGGCAGTGCAGACATACACTGAGAGACTAGCAGGTGTATTTGGGTATAAGCTGTCGGGGTAAAACACAAAGCAGCATTCTGCAGGGTTCTCTCTCTCTTTCAGTCTACATGGGATTTGAGAAGTAAATTCCCAGGCTGTTTGCTGCGTTGGATGTTGCTAGAAATAACGTTTAACGTCACTAAGCCTAACGAGTTCCCTAGGTTTAGTGTCGCTAAGCCTAACCAGTTCATAGAACCGTAGAGCTGGAAGAGACCTCAGAAGGTCATCAAGGCCAGCCCCCTGCCCAAGGCAGGACCAATCCCAACTAAATCAACCTAGCCAGGGCTTTGTCAAGCTGAGACTGAAACACCTCTAGGGATGGAGATTCCACCACCTCCTTAGGTAACCGATCCTAGTGCTTCACCACCCTCCTAGTGAAATAGTTTTTCCTAATATCCAACCTAGACCTGTCCCAGTGTAACTTGAGCCCATTGCTCCTTGTTCTGCCATCTGCCACCACTGAGAACAGCCTCTCGCCAGCCTCTTTGGAACCTCCCTTCAGGAAGTTGAAGGCTGCTATCAAATCCCCCCTCACTCTTCGCTTCTGCAGACTGAACAAACCCAAATCCCTCAGGGTACGTCTACACTAGCCACCCTAGTTTGAACTAGGGTGTCTTATGTCATTCGAACTTGCAAATGAAGCCTGGGATTAAAATATCCCGGGCTTTATTTGCATGTTCCCGGGCACCGCCATTTTTAAATGCCTGGTAGTTCGAACTCCGTGTCCGCGGCTACACGCGGCACGGGCTAGGTAGTTCAAACTAAAGCCCCTAATGCGGACTACCGTTACTCCTCCTGCAAGAATTGGGTTTGTTTAGTTTAGAAAAGAGAAGACTGAGGGGAGACATGGGAGCAGTTTTCAGGTATCTAAAAGGGTGTCACAAGGAGGAGGGAGAAAACTTGTTCATCTTGGCATCTGAGGATAGAACAAGAAGTAATGGGCTTAAACTGCAGCAAGGGAGGTTTAGGTTGGACATTAGGAAAAACTTCCTAACTGTCAGGGTGGTGAAACACTGGGATAAATTGCCCAGAGAGGTTGTGAAATCTCCATGTCTGGAGATATTTAAGAGCAGGTTAGATAAATGTCTATCAGGGATGGTCTAGACAGTGCTGGGTCCTGCCATGAGGGCAGGGGACTGGACTTGATAACCTCTCGAGGTCCCTTCCAGTCCTGGTATTCTGTGATTCTATGATTCTAAATAAAGGGGAATAATCACTTCTCTGGATCTGCTGGCAATGCCCCTCCTAATGGAACCTAATATGCCATTTGCCTTCTTGGCTACGAGGGCACCCTGTTGACTCATATCCAGCTTCTCATCCACTGTCACCCCCAGGTCCTTTTCTGCAGAACTGCAACTTAGCCAGTCGGTCCCCAGCCTGTACCAATGCTTGGGATTCTTCCCTCTTAAGGGCAGGACTCTGCACTTGTCCTTGTTGAACCTCATCAGATTTCTTTTGGCCCAATCCTCTAATCTGTCCAGGTCACTCTGAACCCAATCCCTGCCCTCCAGCGTATCTACCTCTCCCCCAGCTTAGTGTCATCCACAAACTTGCTGCGGGTGCAATCCATCCCCTCATCCAGCTCATTAATGAAAATGTTGAACAAAACCGGTCCTAGAACAGATCCTTGGGGCACTGCTAGAAACAGACCGCCATCCTCACATCGAGCCGTTGATCACTGCCAGGTGGGCCCGACAGTCTAGCCAGCTTTCTATCCATCTTACAGTCCATTTATCCAATCCACACTCCCTTAACTTGCTGGCAAGAATATTGAGGGAGACCGTATCAAAAGCCTTGCTGAAGTCAAGTTATATCACATCCACTGACTTCCCACATCCACAGAGCCAGTTACCTCATCATAGAAACTAATCAGATTGGTCAGACACGACTTGCCCTTCGTGACTCCATGCTGACTATTCCTGATCACTTTCCCCTCTTCTAAGTGCCTCAAAATGGATTCCTTGAGGATCCCCTCCAGGATTTTTCTGGGGACTGAGGTAAGACTTACTGGTCTGTAGTTCCCTGGATCGTCCTTCTTTCCTTTTTTAAAGCTGGGCACTACATTTGCCTTTTTCCAGTCATCCGGGATCTCTCCCGATCTCCATGGCTGTGTCTACATTGGCTCCTATTCCGTAATAGGGATGCTAATGTAGCACCTGGGAATAGGCAAATCCGCGGGGGATTTAAATATCCCCCGCGGCATTTGCATTTTCATGGCTGCTGCTTTTTTCTGGCTTGTAGATAAGCCGCAGAAAAGCGCCAGTCTGGACGTGATCCTCCGGAAAATAAGCTCTTTTCCGGAGGATCTCTTATCCCTACTTTCAAGCAGCTGGGAGGGAGCTGGCTCAGGCAAACTGGGGCCAGCTGAGTTCTCTGCTGTCTGTCTGAGGGCCTTTAAAAGCCTCAGCAGCTGGAGGCTGGATGGGAGAGTGAGAGAGTGAAAGGAAGGTGGTGGAGAGACAGAGAGGAAGAAACCGGAGAGAATAATTTTGACCAGCATTAGGTAAAGGCAGCTAGGGCGGGAGCCTGTGGGCCCCTGGCTGGGCTCCCTACCATTGAGACTCACTGCAAAATCCCCAAACTTGGGGGCTAAGGGGAGGAGGCCTACCCAGTGGTGGCTTGGGGAAGAGGGACCCTTGCCACATAAGCCAATTTGGTCGCCTACCACATTTGCTTTTCTTGCTGTGCATCGAGATGGTTTCTTCCTGTGCCTTTAATAAGGCTTCTTTAAAATACAGCCAGCTCTCCTGGACTCCTTTCCCCTTCATGTCAGCATCCCAGGGAATCCTGCCCATCAGTTCTCTGAGGGAGTCAAAGGCTGCTTTTCAGAAGTCCAGGGTGTGTATTTTGCTACTCTCCTTTCTTCCTTTGGTCAGGATCCTGAAATCTACCATCTCATGATCACTGCTTCCCAGGTTGTCACCCACCTCTACTTCCCCTACTAGTCCCTCCCTGTTTGTGAGCAGCAGGTCAAGTTGTGCACGGCCCCATGTCAGTTCCTTCAGCACTTGTACCAAGAAGTTATCCCCAACATTCTCCAAACACTTCCTGGATTGTCTGTGTACTGCCGTATTGGTCCCCCAACAGATGTCAGGGTGATTAAAGTCCCCCTTGAGAACCAGGGCCTGCGATCTGGAAGCTTCTCTCAGTTGTCTGAAGAAAGCCTCATCTCCCTCATCCACCTGATCTGGTGGCCTGTAGCAGGCACCAACCACAACATCACTGCTGTTGTTTGCTCCTTTAAACTTAACCCATGGACTCTCAACAGGCTTTTCTCCCTCTTTATACTGGAGCTCCGAGCAATCATAGTGCTCTGTTACGTACAGTGCAACTCCTCCTCCTTTTCTCCCCCGCCTGTTCTTCCTGAACAGCTTAGACCCTTCCATGACAGCGCTCCAGTCATGCGAGTCATCCCACCACGTCTCTGTTATTCCAATCGTCATAGTTCTTTGACTTGGCCAGGGCTTCTAATTCTTCCTGTTTGTTGTCCAGGCTTCTCGCATTGGTGTACAAACACCTCAGATAACCAGCTGATCACTCTACTTTCGCCATGCGAATCAGGGTTCCTCCTTTGTTGCTCCTTCCTCCTTGTGTTTCTTCCCAGTGTCCGACTTCCCCACTTACCTCAGGGCTTTGGTCACCGTCCCCCAACAAACCCAGTTTAAGCCCTCCTAAGTTCCCTAGGTTTGGCGTCGCTAGGCCTAACGAGTTCCCTAGGTTTGGCGTCGCTAGGCCTAACGAATTCCCTAGGTTTGGCGTCGCTAGGTCTAATGAGTTCCCTAGGTTTGGCGTTGCTAGGCCTAACGAGTTCCCTAGGTTTGGCGTCGCTAGGCCTAACGAATTCCCTAGGTTTGGTGTCGCTAAGCCTAATGAGTTCCCTAGGTTTGGCGTCGCTAGGCCTAACGAATTTCCTAGGTTTGGCGTCGCTAGGCCTAACGAGTTCCCTAGGTTTGGCGTCGCTAGGCCTAACGAATTCCCTAGGTTTGGTGTCGCTAGGCCTAACGAGTTCCCTAGGTTTGGCGTCGCTAGGCCTAACGAGTTCCCTAGGTTTAGACTCCATCACTCAAGCACACAGCACAGAAAGCTGCAGAGAGAGAAATCTGGAGTTGCCAGCAGCTGCTGAGTGTCATTTTCTTACTTTCTGTTGCGTAACACGTGCCCCTTATTTTGGACCCCCTGGCCGCAGCCCACAGTGGCGATGCAATAAGTCGGGTCCCTGGCTGACGCCGGCTTCCCAAGGGAACCCCGTTCTAGGCTTGTTTTCTCAAAAAACAGCCGTGCCCGTGAGTTCAATGGTGCTTCCTCCAACATCAAGTGCCCTCTAAAGGGCCTTAGCTTCTTTGGTAACTTCATTTAAATCAGGGATGTGTTTGGTGATTTCAATGCAACCCGCCCTGCTGCTCACGGCTTTCATCTTTGCTGCCCAGCAGGCATGTGCCCTCCCCTTCAAAGCTCTGGGCTCCCAACCCCAGGGTGGGGGAAGCTATGGGAGAACTCGGGGGAAGCACAGAAGCATAGGCAGGCTGCAGAGCCTGGGAGAGACTGCTGTACCAAGCAGAGCCCTCTCCTCCATAGCCCCCTCCCCCCCACACACATCAGCTGAAAAAGCAGTTGACAAACTACTCGGATGGCCCTGGAACAATAGGGTCGAGGAACCTGCATCGTGTGATGCTGTACCTGCCCCCCATGAGGCATGGCAACCCCTTCCCAGGTGCATCATGGGATAGCTCCCATGGTGCACTGACTCGGTGTGGAGGAAATAGCAGTTTGTGTGGATGTGCTTCACCGACACAAGCAGCCAGTGTGGACACACAGCAGCTGTTTCTTTAAAGCGGCATAACTTTTGCTGAGAAAACGTTGTGGCATGGACCCGGCTGTCCGGGAGCCTTGTTACTGTGCCCGCTGTCAGCAGTCAAACAGCACACGCTGTACCCGTCAGCGGCGAGGCCTGCAGAGAGTGGAAAGGTTTGCACTGAGCCGCGTGGCCCCGTACTAAACGTGCTCGTGTTCACTGAATCCTTTATGCTGCTTTCATGTGGGTTTTAAAAAGAGCTGAAGAAGGCACAAGCAGCCCAAATCGATGGTTTCAGGGACAATGACAACTAAGCCTGGGTTGTTTTTCCCTTAAAAATTCTGCCCAAAATCAGCCTCTTTACAATCTCCAACACAGATGTGGAATTAATCACGTTTCAGAATACTCGGGTTTTGCATCATTTTATCAGCTCACCCGCGTCCAGTCACCCCACCACGGTGTCGCCGCTGCTCCGCTTAGGAAAGTATTTCTCAGACCTGCTCTTGCGGGTCTTATTCTCGGCATTGACTCCGCTCTCCTCGCCCAATGGCTGCCAAGAACAGGGAATGAAAATGGCAGATCTGTGGGGGAGCATCCGGGGGGGGGGGGGGCTTTCAGGGCTCATCTTCCTTGGCTCTTTCAGCAGCCTATGAGTGATGTTGCCAGATGACAGGAGACAGGGAACAGTTGCAGCTTATTGCTGGGGACAGATAAATAATAACAAAAATGGGGTTTAGAGAGAAGAAAATGTGGGAGGAAAATAAAAGGAGATTCAATTTGAGAAAACAGAATTAACATAGGTGGAGAAAAATCCCTGGAAACCAGAGGGATGGGGAGGGTGTGGTGATGGATGGGACGGCATGGTGGGCCAGCAGTGGTCTCTCGAGAGTCGGAAGGAAAGGCGGATGAACATGAGAGATGTCCATGCTAATGCCAGCTCTGGCTCTCTGAGGCTATGGCTACACTGCTGGTTTTTTCCGCAAAAAAGAGATGCAAATCGTGCTCGCATTTGCATATCTCCTTCCCATGCTTTTTGCGGAAGAGGTTTTGCCGTTATTTGGGCCCGTGTAGACGGGGCCAAATGTCGGAAAACCCCTCTTTCGCGAGAGCCTGTAACCCTCGATTTACGAGGAAGAAGGGGAGTGGGTTACAGGAGCAGGGCTGAGCCTACCCTGCCCCTCCCTGCGCAGCGGAAGAGCTGTTTTCCTGCGACGGAGGAGAAGGTGAAGCACCTGAAGCGGAAGAACGCGGAGCTGGCCCTGATCGCAAAGCGTCTGGAGGAGAGAGCAAGAAAACTGCAGGAAGCAAACCTCAAAGTGGTGAGTGTTTCACCCAGTGCAGCGGCATGTGGCCTGCCCGGCCCTCCCCCAGTGCCACCTGGCTCCCCTGTGCCGTGGGAGGCCACAAACGGGAGCAGAGCTGGCAGGTTTGTGCCCAGGCAGACTTCTGGGGACCCCGCGGGAGCCGTGGGCTGTCACGGACCAGGCCAAGAATGGCAAAAGCCAGTGAAAGGCAGCAGATTGCGCCATTCTCTGCCCCAGCTGCCCTGGGTAACTCAGCTCTACCCGCCTGCCCAGGGACGCCCCGGGGGTTGGCTCTCTGGAGCCCCCAGCACCCTGGCGAGAAGCGCAGCATGGCCAGGGGCTGGGGGTGGCTGAGACCCCCTGGCTGGCGGGTGTGGGGGGCTGTCTGCAGGGAGCTTGCGCTGCTGGAGGGGTCAGACCAGCGGGGGGGGGGGGGGTGATGTCCTGGCAGGGCTAAGCGGGGAAGTGAGGCCATGGTGGAGGAAGGTCCCACGGCGGGCAGCGTTCCCGCATGTCCTGCCAGACCTGCCGGCCTACCCCATCGTTACTAGGAGACCGTGTCTCCAGGCTGGTACGGGGATCGTTTGAATCCCCCCACTTACAGTTGGGTCACCCCATCCCCCATGTACCTGGGACTGGAAAGGGCCGAGAGACGGCTGCGAACATGCTGGGGGGGGGGGGGAGTTTCACAGAGCTGGGCTGCGGACAGGAGCTGCTGACCTCCGAGAAGCACCGCGTGTCGTGGGCGACTGGCTTCCCTGCTGGGCTGGTTGTAGCTCGGCGTCGGGTGTGCTCAGGGAGCGTGGGGACTGCGTGCGTGCACCGCTGCTGAGGCGGGGGCGTTCTTCCCAGGACAGGTAGTGCGGAGTTAGCATTTGGTTGCTAGCGGGGATTCCTTGGATGCCCAGATACGCTGCAGCACACTGGGCCTGCCGGGTGATGCCCGATCCCTCAGCACAGAGAGCCTGCAGCTGGCTGATTTGTGTATCTAGAGGGAGCTAGAAACAGTGCTTCCCCAGGGATTGAAACGAGGGGGGTGTTTGAATTTACAGAAGGTGTCAGCCAATAAGGGTGCGGCTGAGGGCGAAGGTGATAAATGCAAAGTAGGAAAACAGAATCCCAGCTACACGTACAAAATGTCGGGTCTAAATTAGCTGGTACCACTCGAGCCACTGTGGAGAGTTCTCTGAAAAATTCCACTCAGTGCAGCGGCAGGCAAAAGAGCTCCTGGGATGTTAGGAACCATTAGGAAAGGGATGGATGAGACACCGAATCATAAAGCCGCCATATAAATCCATGGTACATGCTCCCATCAGACATATTGTTGACTGTCAGGTCACCCCATCCCGCAAAATATGCTGGAATTGGGAAAGGTGTGGCGAAGGGCCACTGGAACAATTAGGGGAATGAAACAGAAGGGGGGATTAAGACGACTGGGATATTTTGGTTTGGAAAAGAGACAACTAAGAGTGGATACGATCATAGAATCCCAGGGCTGGAAGAGACCTCAGGAGTCACTGAGTCCTGCCCCCTGCTCTAGGCAGGACCAACCCAACTCAATCATCCCAGCCAGGGCTTTGTCAAGCCGGGATTTAAAAATCTCTAGGGATGGAGATTCCACCCCCTCCCCAGGGAACCCAGCCCCGCGCTTCACCTCCCTCCTAGGGAAATAGTTTTTCCTAATATCTAACCTAGACCTTCCCCACTGCAACTTGAGCCCATTGCTCCTTGTTCTGCCATCTGCCCCCACTGAGAACAGCCTCTCGCCAGCCTCCTTGGAACCTCCCTTCAGGGAGTTGCAGGCTGCTCTCAAATACCCCCTCACTCTTCAGACTAAACAGACCCAGATCCCTCAGCCTCCCTTTCTCGGTCATGTGCTCTGTGACGGCGCGTCGGGATTTTCCCATCTCCTGCACCCCCGAATTGGCATGAACAGACTTCACCAGCCAGTAGAATGGAGCTTGTTTATTGTTCCTCCAGCACAGCGCAGCACAGATGTAATCTGGTTACAGGAACTGGGGCTAAGAGGCCTCAGCGCCCCCCTTGAGATAGGGGAGTCCCAGCCCCCCCCCCCAGCTCCTTCTTCCCTGCCTTCCAGCCAGGAACTAACTTCCCCTCTTCCAGCCCTGCCCACAGCCAGGGCAGCATTCACCTCCCTTTGTTTCTCCCCATGGGGGGCCGCAGGTCAGACAGGTTTTTGAGTCACCTTTGCATAATAAGGTTTTCCCTGCTGGGTCTTGCTCCAGACAGCAGAGGTCACCACAGCCCAGCAAGTACCCCCACTACGTCACATGCTCCAGCCCCCAAATCATTTTGGTCACCCTCTGCTGGACCCTCTCCAATGCGCCCACATCCTTTGTAGTGGGGGGCCCAGAACTGGACACAATACTCCAGATGTGGCCTCACCAGAGCCGAATAAAGGGGAATAATCACTTCTCTGGATCTGCTGGCAATGCTCCTCCTAATGCCCCCAATATGCCATTAGCCTTCTTGGCTACAAGGGCCCCCTGTTGACTCATCTCCAGCTTCTCATCCACTGTAACCCCCAGGTCCTTTTCTGCAGAACTGCTACTTAGCCAGTCGGTCCCCAGCCTGTACCAATGCTTGGCATTCTTCCCTCTTAAGGGCAGGACTCTGCACTTGTCCTTGTTGAACCTCATCAGATTTCTTTTGGCCCAATCCTCTAATCTGTCCAGGTCACTCTGGACCCTGTCCCTGCCCCCCAGCGTATCTACCTCTCCCCCCAGCTTAGTATCATCCGCAGACTTGCTGAGGGTGCAATCCATCCCCTCATTCAGGTCATTAATAAAGATGTTGAACAAAACTGGTCCTAGGACCGATCCTTGGGGCACTCTGCTAGAAACCGACGGCCAACCTGACACCGAGCCGTTCATCACGGCCCATTGGGCCTGACAGTCTAGCCAGCTTTCTATCCACCTTACTGTCCATTTATTTAACCCATATTTACAATCTCAATTGGGCTGAAGAAAGAGAATAAGGAAATGTTATTTAATCCTTCACATAACACAGGAACTAGGGGTCACCCAAAGACATTAAGAAGCAGCAGGTTTTAACAAACCAAAGGGAAGTATTTCTGCCTCAATCTGTGGAACTCCTTGCCCAGGGATGCTCCCCAGCCAGGTTGTGTGTGTGCCTCTCCCTTCTTCCCAGCACACGTCTGCTGCTGATCTCTGCTGGGGAATGCAACATGTACTGTGAGTGTCTCTAGCCTCTGTCAGAGGCTGGGAATGGGCGACAGGGGAGGGATTGCTTGATGATTCCCTGTTCTGTTCACTCCATCTGGAGCACCCTGCACTGGCCCCTGTGGGCAGACAGGACCCTCGGCCGCATGGACCTTTGGTCTGACCCAGCCTGGCCATTTCCATATTTATTATAATTATATGAATTATAAACATACAAAGATTTCGTACAGAAGCTCCCAACATGCTGCCCTCTCAAGACAGCAGTGAGGGGCGATGATAAACTTGGAAACACCTTGGCCTACTAGGACCCGTGCGTTACCTACGTTTCCGTTCCCAGGCACAGTTCTAGCACTCGGGAGCCAAGTCACTAAAACACCGGCCAGCACAGAACCGCTCCTTTACCGGGCCCCTCCCTCCCACTCCGCCGCCCCCCATGTGCTGGTGGCGTCCTTGGCCAGGGGAGACTCAGAGGTGCTTCCACATGAGTTCACCTCCAGGTGTGTGTGGGGAGGGGGGGAGAAAGGCACCTTGCCTGTCCCACCAGCTGCTCCCTGCTTGTTTTGCTCTGATGTGACTGCCCTGGCTGTGGTGTCACCCTTGCTGCTCTCTCCTTGGGGCAGGTAAACGCGCCGGCGGCTGGGAAGGGTTCCGGCTGGGAGCTGTGTAGAAAAGCATGTGCCCGCCAGCGAGCCAAGGACCTGACGGAACAGGCCAGTGCCCTGCTAGCCAAAGATAAGCAGATCGAAGCGTTGCAGCAGGAGTGTCGGGAGCTACACGCGAAGGTCACAGCTGGGAAGGTGAGTGTCACCGGCACCAACGGGCCAAAGCTTGTAAGTAATGTGACTGAGCAATAACTTCCTGGTACAAGTGCTGAAGGAACCGACCGGGGCCATGCGCAGCCTGACCTGCTGCTCACAAACAGGGAGGAACTAATAGGGGAAGTAGAGATGGGTGGCAGCCTGGGCATCAGTGATCATGAGATGGTCGATTTCAGGGTCCTGACCAAAGGAAGAAAGGAGAGTAGCAAAATACACACCCTGGACTTCAGAAAAGCAGACTGACTCCCTCAGAGAACTGATGGGCAGGATTCCCTGGGATGCTAACATGAAGGGGAAAGGAGTCCAGGAGAGCTGGCAGTATTTTAAAGAAGCCTTATTGAAGGCACAGAAAGAAACCATCCCGTTGCCAGCAAGAAAAGCAAATATGATAGGAGACCAGATTGGCTTACTAGGGAAATCCTTGGTGAGCTTAAACACTTGACAAGAAGCAGAAACTTGTACAGATAACTAGGAAGGGGCATAAATGTCTAGCTCAAAAATGCAGGGGAGTTCTCAGGCAGGCGAAAGCGCAATTGGAATTGCAGCTGGCAAGGGATGTAAAGGGCAACAAGAAAGGTTTCTACTGGCATGTTAGCAATACGAGGGTGATCAGAGAGGGGGTGGGACCCTACTGGATGAGGGAGGTAACCTAGGGTATGTCTAGACTGCATCCCTCTGTCGGCAGAGGGATGCAGATTAGGCAGGTCGACATTGCAAATGAGGCAGGGATTTAAATAGCCCATGCCTAATTTGCATAAAAATGGCTGCCGTGTTTTGCCGACTCAGCACTTTGTTGGAGGGGGATCTGTCGAGAAAGAAAGCCTTTTTCGAGAGATCCTGTAAACCTCCTTGCAGGAGGCATAAGGGATCTGTCGAAAAAGGCTTTCTTTCTTGACAGATCTCCCTCTAGACTGCTGCTTTTTGCCAACAAAGTGCTGAGTCAGCAAAACGCGGCAGCCATTTTAATGCAAATTAGGCGCAGGATATTTAAAACCCTGCCTCATTTGCAATGTCGACCTGCCTAACGTGCATTCTTCTGCCAACAGAGGGATGCAGTCTAGTCATACTTCTAGTGACAGACGATGTGGGAAAACTGAAGTACTCAATGCTTTCTTTACCTCCGTCTTCATAGACAAGGTCAGCGCCCAGACTAATGCACTAGGCAGTGCAGTATGGGAAGTAGGTGAACAGCCCTTGGTGGGGAAAGAACAGGTTAGGAACTATTTATAAAAACTAAACATACACAAATCCATGGGCCTGGATTTAATGCATCCGAGGGTACTGAGGGAGTTGGCAAATGTCATTGTGGAGTCTTTGGCCATTATCTTTGAAAAGTCATGGAGATCGGGAGAGATCCCGGATGACTGGAAAAAGGCAAATGTAGTGCCCAGCTTTAAAAAAGGGAAGGACAATCCAGGGAACTATAGCCCAATCAGCCTTACCTCAGTCCCTGGAAAAATCCTGGAGGGGATCCTCAAGGAATCCATTCTGAAGCACTTGGAAGAGGAGAAAGTGATCAGGAATAGTCAGCATGGAGTCATGAAGGGCAAGTCGTGCCTGACCAATCTGATCAGTTTCTACGATGAGGTAACTGGCTCTGTGGACGTGGGAAAGTCAGAGGATGTGAGATACCTTGACTTTAGCAAGGCTTTTGATACGGTCTCCCTCAATATTTTTGTCAGCAAGTTAAGGGAGTGTGGATTGGATAGATGGACTGTAAAATGGATAGAAAGCTGGCTAGACTGTCGGGCCCAACGGGTAGTGATCAACGGCTTGACATCAGGTTGGCCGTCGGTTTCTAGCAGAGTGCCCCAAGGATCTGTTCTAGGATCGGTTTTGTTCAACATCTTTATTAATGACCTGGATGAGGGATGGATTGCACCCTCAGCAAGTTTGCGGATGACACTAAGCTAGGGGGAGAGGTAGATACACTGGAAGGCAGGGTGTGACGTAGTGGGGGGTACCTTGCTGGTTGTTATGCTGTGCAGTGGGTTGTGAGTGACCTCCACTGGCTGCTGTCTGCAGCACGGCCCAGCAGGGCAGGGGATGAGTCATTATGTAAGGGGGCTTCGAACCTGTCTGACCAGTTATCTCCCAGGGAGCGGAACAATGGGAAGAAGGGGAGTGGAGCCCTGGCTGGGGGCAGGGCTGGAAGTGACGGAGTTAGGTTTCTGGCTGGGATCATGGAAGAAGCAGCCTAGGCAACGGGCTGGGATTTAGGGGCCCAGGCTCCCCCATCTCAAGGGGGGCTGAGGCATCCTAGGCCTGCCCTGGAACCAGATGACATCTGTGCTGTGCTGTATCCTGCAGAAGCAATAAACTCCCTCTATACTACTGGATGGGGGAGTCTGTCCATGCCACTATGGGGGTGCAGGAGACGGGAAAACCCCAATGTGCCGTCACACGGATAGGGTCCAGAGTGACCTAGACAGATTAGAGGATTGGGCCAAAAGAAATCTGATGAGGTTCAACAAGGACAGGTGCAGAGTCCTGCCCTTGGGAGGGAAGAATCCCAAGCATTGGTACAGGCTGGGGACCGACTGGCTAAGTAGCAGTTCAGCAGAAAAGGCCCTGGGGGTTACAGTGGATGAGAAGCTGGAGATGAGTCAGCAGTGTGTCCTTGTAGCCAAGAGGGCTAATGGCATATTAGGGTGCATTAGGAGGAGCATTGCCAGCAGATCTATAGAAGTAATTATTCCCCTTTATTTGGCTCTGGTGAGGCCACATTTGGAGTATTGCATCCAGTTCTGGGCCCCCCACTGTAGAACAGATGTGGACGCATTGGAGAGGGTCCAGCGGAGGGCGACCAAAGTGATGAGGGGGCTGGAGCATATGACTTATGAGGTGAGGCTGAGGGATTTGGCTTTGTTCAGAAGAGAAGAGTGAGGGGGGATTTGATAGCAGCCTTCAACTCCCTGAAGGGAGGTTCCAAAGAGGATGGAGAGAGGCTGTTCTCAGTAGTGACAACAGGTGGCAGAACAAGGAGCAATGGGCTCAAGTTGTGGTGGGAGAGGTCCAGATTGGATATTAGGAAAAACTGTTTCCCGAGGAGGGTGGTGAAGCACTGGGCTGGGTTCCCTAGGGAAGTAGTGGAGTCTCCATCCTTAGAGGTGTTTCAGTCTCGGCTTGACAAAGCCCTGGCCGGGTTGATTTAGTTGGGATTGGTCCTGCCTAGGGCAAGGGGCTGGACTTGACCTTCCGAGGTCTCTTCCAGCTCTATGAGTCTATGAACAGAAAATGAGGCTCCAGTAGTTGGCATGAGACAGGTTAAGCCCACCTGACATCTGAAACCAGGTGGTCCGTCTGAGACAATGTTCCCACTAATCTTTTCCATCCACATGTGGACTGTTTCCATCCATGTGCGGAATAATTTGTATGTGCACCATGGCTTGTGCAAATGTGCACCACCTGGAGAAACACAAACCTAGCTGTTGGTGCTGTGCTAATCAGCTGGGTGGCAGTGAAACATCTCCTGAGTGGCTGCCCCAGAGCCCACGGGACAAGGGGACTCTGGGTATGTCTACCCTACAGCCGTTTTTCTGGCAAGACCTGTGTTGCGTCCACACTGCAATCACGTTCTTCCGCAAGGAAATGGAAAGAGCAGGGGTTTCCAGCACTGGCAACCCTCGTCCTACGGGGGAGAAGCCTTTTCCCGAAAGCTTTCAGAACACGGCACGTGTGGATGGGGAGGAGGGGTTTCGAAAGAAGAGGCTCTAGGGAAAAACACAGGTGCCCTGGTGGACACTCCGTGAGCAGCACCTCACCACACGGCTCTCCCTGCCACAGGCCTTGCCAGCCATGGCCGAACGTCAAGCCCCCCATGGCCCCTGTGGCCCTTGCAGGGAACAGCACCAGGGGTCCCAGGACCCACCCAGGGGAACCAAGAGGAGCACACCCGCCTGGTCCGGAGCGGAGACCCTGCCCCTCCCCGAGCTGTGGGCGAGGACACTTGCAGGATCTGCACTCCAAGTGGTGAAATGCTGACACCTTCGAGCGTGCGGCTGAGTCCCTGGGGGGTGCCCGCCCGCCCCAGACCTTGGAACAGGGTCTCTGTCAGGGATACGTCCGGGCCAGAGAGCGCAGCTCGCTCTGAGGGGCAGCGCCCCACACCTGCGCCTATTACCAGGAGCTGCACCAGCTCCATTTTCGTGGACTCCGGCCACCAGAGCGCCATTGGCACCCTGCTGGAGGTCGTGGCAGAGGAGGAGCTGGAGGACCAGGGCCAGCCGGAGGAGGAGGAGGAGGAGACTGTGACTGTCTCTGGAGCCGGCGCCAGTCAGCCGGGATGTCTCCCAGGCCTCGTTGGACACTGGGGAGGGATCTTCAGGTGAGCGGTCACACTCGGGGCAGGGGAGGTGGCCACATGGGCTGGGGGCGAGTGTCGTTCGGGCTGCTCGGGCCGGACATCGTGCTGCGGTCTGTGCAGGTGCAACCACGTGCAGCGTGAGTGTGCGGCACGTGGACACAGCAGGCAGCCCCTGAGCACGGGTGGGATCCTGCTGCCAGGCCCAGGGGAGGCCACACACGCCCTGCCATGGCTGGAAGCAGGCTAGCCACAAGGGCGCAGGCACGACCCCCGACACCCTGCAGAGTGCCGCACGCGGGCATGCCTGCACGTGTGATACACCGCAGGTGTGTGTGCGGACACCAGGCAGGGCCAGGCTGCTCCTGGCTCCTCTGCCGCCCATGGGGGGGGATCCCACCATGGCTGGATGCTTCCCCTGCCTGCTTGTCCATGGGCCGGGTGGGGAGGGGAGAAGCAGGCAGCACAGTCCCCTGGGCACCTCAGGGCCCCTGTGAGGTGGGGCTGGCTGTGCAGGCCACACGTGGCCTTGTTTCCGGGACATCCCCCTCCTCTGGCCCCAGGACTGTTGGTGGCTGCTCGCAGAGGAGGGCCCGGGGCTGACTCACCACCTCTCCCTTGTGTGTTCCCCACAGCCGGACCAGCCAGGACCGAGGGCCAAGCCAGCCGCCCAGCCCCGGAGGACTCGGAGGTGCGCCAGGGCCCAGGAAGACCCTATGCACCAGCATGTCAGTGTCCTGCGCACCGGGCAGCAGACCCTGGCGCAGAAGGTCCGTGAGGATGCTGAGGGGCGGAACCGCGCATGGGACCAGCTCATGAAGCGGTGCAGTAACATGCGTGCTGTCAAGTCAGTCAGAATGGCACACCGGCCTGCTGCCGCTGCTCCCCCCCGCTATGCCCATGCCCCCTCTGCCTGCCCCCCCGCTATGCCTCTGCTCCCCCCCCAGTAATGCCCATGCCCCTGCCACCCCTGACCCTGCTCTAGCCCTCTCTCCTGCTCCGCCCCTTGTGTTCCCTGGACCCACCCAACCCCAACTCCAGCGAGGTCCCCGCACCGAGGTGGCACATCTAGCCAGGCTATGGGCCCCCTTCCCCTTCACACCTTTTCTTTACTGTAATATAAACACAGCCTTCGTTGTGTGGAAACAGCACAGGCGTTTTTACTGGGAGGTCAGGGAAGGGGTGTAGGGAGGGGCGGTGGTGGGGAAGGGATAGGACAGCAAGCCAGAGGCCGTGTTGGGAGAACTTCTCCCTCGTGGCCTCCCAGATGCACACCCGGGCGTGATGGGCCTGGCGGATGGAAGCTGTCCATGGCTGCTGGAAGGCTTGCCCATTGCTGCCGGCGTCTGCCCCGCACCCCAGGAGAAGGCCTCCCCCTTCCTCTCCACAATGCTGTGGCGGACACAACATGCCATGACCACCTCGGGGATGTTGTGCTCCTCCATGTCCAGGCAGGTCAGCCGGCACCTGAACTTCCCCTTCAGGTGCCCAAAGGCACACTCCATTTGGATTCAGGCTCGGCTGAGGTGGGCATTCAATTGGTTCCTGCTGGGGTCCAGGCGGCTGGTGTATGGCTTCATTAGCCACGACATCGGAGGGTAAGCTGCGTCCCCTACGATGCACAGTGGCATCTGCACGTCCCCAACAGCAAGTTCATGGCAGGGGAAGAATGTGCCATGGGATAAGAGGGAAGGTCCTTTCTTGGACTGAGAACTGGTTAAAAGACAGGAAACAAAGGGTAGGAATAAATGGTAAATTTTCAGAATGGAGAGGGGTAACTAGTGGTGTCCCCCAAGGGTCAGTCCTAGGACCAATCCTATTCAACTTATTCATAAATGATCTGGAGAAAGGGGTAAGCACTGAGGTGGTAAAGCTTGTGGATGATATCAAACTGTTTAGGATAGTCAAGACAGAAGCAGACTGTGAGGGTATGTCTACACTACCCCGCTAGTTCGAACTAGGAGGGTAGTGTAGACATACCCTGAGGGACTCCAAGAAGATCTCACCAAACTGAGTGACTGGGCAACAAAATGGCAAATGAAATTTAATGTGGATAAGTGTAAAGTAATGCACATCGGGAAAAATAACCCCAACTATACGTACAGTATGATGGGGGCTAATTTGGCTACAACAAATCAGGAAAGAGATCTTGGAGTTATCGTGGACAGTTCTCTGAACACTTCCACGCAGTGTGCAGCGGCGGTCAGAAAGGCTAATAGGATGCTAGGAATTATTAGGAAAGGGATAGAAAATAAGACCCAGAATATCTTCCTGCCCCTGTATAAAACTATGGTACGCCCACATCTTGAATACTGTGTACAGATATGGTCTCCTCACCTCAAAAAAGATATTTTGGCCTTAGAAAGGGTTCAGAAAAGGGCAACTAAAATGATTAGGGGTTTGGAACAGGTCCCATATGAGGAGAGGTTAAAGCGACTGGGACTTTTCAGTTTAGAAAAGAGGAGACTGAGGGGGGATAGGATAGAGGTCTATAAAATCATGAGTGGTGTGGAGAGGGCAGATAAAGAAAAGTTATTTATTAGTTCCCTAAATAGAAGAACTAGAGGACACCAAATGAAATTAATGGGTAGCAGGTTTAAAACTAATAAAAGAAAGTTCTTCTTCACACAGCGTGTAGTCAACCTGTGGAACTCCTTGCCAGAGGAGGCTATGAAGGCTAGGACTATAATAGAGTTTAAAGAGAAGCTAGATAATTTCACGGAGGTTAGGTCCATAAAAGGCTATTAGCCAGGGGATAAAATGGTGTCCTTGGCCTCTTGTCTGTCAGAGACTGGAGAAGGATGGCAGAAGATAAATCTCTTGATCATTGTCTTTGGTCCATCCTCTCCGGGGTACTTGGTGCTGGCCACTGTCGGCAGACAGGCTACTGGGCTAGATGGACCTTTGGTCTGACCCAGTACGGCCGTTCTTATGTTCTTATGTTCTCCAGCTTCCCATACAAGCTGGAGTTTCTGAAGACACGGGCATCATGTGCTCTGCCTGACCAGCCATCAAAAATGTCCGTGAACTGTCCGTGGTGGTCGACCAGGGGCTGCAGCACCATCGAGACGCAGCCCTTGCAACTGATGTCTGGGCTGCTTGATGCTCCGGCGTGCGGATCAGTAGGTGGGTCCCATCAATCGCTCCACCGCAGCTTGGGATCCCCAGGTAGCAAATCTGACCACGGTCAGGTCCAGGTCTCCCGGGCGGATGACCCTGCGCAGCAGGAGGGAGTTGATGGCCCTCCCCACCTGCAGAAGACGACAAACACACTCACAAAACAGAGAATGAGAGGGAGTGCCTGAGCCTTTGGGAGGTGTCTATCCCCTTTCTAGCCCCCCAAAACACCCCAGGAGCTACCCCTCATGAGGCCAGCCCCCCAGCAGCAGGGCTGTGCAAGGGCGGGATGGCACTACCTCCCCGAGGTCGGGGCTTTTCCCCACCCTGACTCCACCCCCCACAGGCCCCAACCCCCCTTTTCCTGGGCTCCCCCTGCCTCGCAGAGACTGCAGCCTGAGCTCCTTACCTCCATGAGGAGGGCCCTGACGGTGGACTTCCCCTCGCAAACCTGGCTGCCCACCGACCGGTAGCTGTCGGGGGTGGTGAGCTTGCAGAGGGCGATAGTGACCCGCTTTCCAGAGGGATGGCGGCCGCAGGTGGGTGTCGCGCCTCTGGAGGGCAGGGATGAGCCAGGCACATATTTATTTATTCATGAATTTAAAATATTTTTACCCTGCCTCTCTATTTAAAATATTCGAGGCAGCTTGCAATTTTTTTTAACACAATACAAATATATATATATATAAACATTTAAAATACGAGACCCCTGAGGGACATAAAACCTGCTAAAAACGTCTTGAGCGGAGGGACACACACGTACAGACTCAAACACCAATACAAGCAGGAGTAAAAAGGGCGGCGTTAGCCTGACGCTGGGGCAAGGCTCACGTTGGCGCCAGGCGAATACCCCGAAGAAGAGAATTCCACAGCCTGGGAACCAAAGCTGAGAAGGCCCCTGCTCCGCAGAGATGTTAATCTTACCTCCAGAAGAGGGGGAACGCTGAGCGGAGCCCCCCCAGCTGACCTCAATCCCCGGGCGGGTTCATGTGGGAGAAGAGCGTCCTTCAGGGACCCCGGCCCCAGCCTGTTTAGGGCTTTACCGACCATAACCAAGACCTTAAATTGTGCCCGGAAAGATACCGGAAGCCAGTTCAGCTGCCGGAGCACTGGCATAATATGCTCAGTATAACTAGTGTTGGTTAAAACTCGAGCAGCCGCCTTCCGGACCAGTTGAAGTCTCCGAAGGCTCTTTAGAGGCAGCCCCACGAGGCGCATGACGGTAATCCCGTCGGGCTGTGACAAGAGCATGGATCACTGTGGATCTCAAACGTTAAAAAAGGGTCCAGGAGGACTCCCAAGCTGTGTATTTCAGGGGGAGAAAACCCCCGTCTAGAACAGGTACCACGCCCCATTCCCAGACAGGTGGCCTCCTGATCCACAGGACCTGTCTTATCTGGATTCAACTTCAGCTTATTTGACTTCATCCAGCCCATCACTGCCTCCGGACATCGGTTTAGGTCAGTCACCGCCACACCCTGTTCTGATGCCACAGGGAAATAGTCGGGGAAGCTCCCGCATGCGAAGTTTTTGGAGCCACTGCTGGTCGTCCCACCGCTCCAGGACCAGCTGGTCCCACTGCGGGCTGCGGTTGCCAGAGTGTAGCTCCTGCGCCAGAAGGAGCTCAGGGTCCAGCTCAGTCAGGCCCAGGAAGGCAGCTGGCACTAAGTGGCACGTAGCCGTGTGGGGCCATCGCACGCCCGGGGCAGCTCCGCGCCATGGCACAAAGGAAAAAGCTGAGGTGTCCACAAAAGCAGGGCAACCACAGCAGGCACGGCTGGCGCTTTGCTGTCCCTGGAGGAGGCAGCAAGCCCGCGGCAGCAGCAGAGGAACGGCTGTCCGGGGGTCCCTTTCAGCGCGTCTCCGCAGGGCTCCGGCACCAGCCCTCGGAAGCAACTGGAGACCTCAAGCCCTGGCTGAAGTGGTCCCGGGTGGCCTTTTATGCGCGAGAGCGTCCCATCCGTCTGGCCGCTCTCTTGCGCCAACGTGCGGCGCTTCCCCAGCGCCCCCTGTGTGGACGCGCTCCGGGGCAAGACGCTTTTGCGGAAGAGCTTTCCAAAAGAAGCCTGGAGTCTGGACGTAGCCTCTGGAGCTTTGGGTCTCTGAGACGGAGTCGGCCAGCGGGAGAGCCTCTTGCAGAGAGAGGCTCTGGGTCTCCCCCGGCACATCTCCCTGCAAGGCAAGACCTGCGGCCCCACATCTCAGGGTACGTCTACACTACAGCGCTAATTTGAACTAACTTAGTTCGAATTAGTTAATTCGAACTAAGCTAATTTGAACTAATGGATCCAGAGTAAAAAACTAGTTCGAATTAGCATTTTCCTAATTCGAACTAGCATGTCCACATTAAGCGGACCCTGAACCGGGGTTAAGGCTGGCCGGAAGCAGTGCCGGCAGGGCATCAAATGAGGACTTAGAGCGTGAAGCTGCTGTCTCAGGCTAGCTGAGGGCTGTGCTTAAAGGGACCCGACCCCCACCCCGGACAGACAGTTCTCAGGGGTGCCCCGCTTGCAAAGCAGTCCTGGCTTGGAGTGCCCGGACTACCCACACTGGGCACATCACAGCACTCGGCCATCAGCCTGGCTGCACTTGCCGCAGGCTGCCATCTGGGGAGAGGGGGCAATTGGGGGGCTGCAGGAGAGCTTCCACCCCCAGAAGCCCGCAGAGCCAGCCCAGTCCTCCCCATCAGGGGCGCGTACCCCATTCCTCCCTCACCTCCTTCCACTTACCCTTCCCTAGCCCCCCTTCCTGATGTACAAAATAAAGAAAACGTGTGGTCAAAAATAGAATCTCTCTTTATTGAACAAAACTCGGGGAGACTGGGAAAAGGAGGTGGGAGAGGGGAAGAGAGAGGGTGGGAGAGAGGAGGGCAAGTAAAATGATCAGAGGTTTGGAAAAGGTCCCATATGAAGAGAGGCTAAAGAGACTGGGACTTTTCAGTTTAGAAAAGAGGAGACTGAGGGGGGATAGGATAGAGGTCTATAAAAGCATGAGTGGGGTGGAGAGGGTGCATGAAGAAAAGTTCTTCATTAGTTCCCATAATAGAAGGAATAGAGGACACCAAAGGAAAGGAATGGGTAGCAGGCTTCAAACGAGTAACAGAAAGTTCTTCTTCACAAAGCAAAGAGTCAACCTGTGGAACTCCTTGCTGCAGGAGGCTGTGAAGGCTAGAACTAGAACAGAGTTTAAAGAGAAGTGAGATAAAGTGATGGAGGTTGGGTCCATGGAGTGGTATTAGCCAGGGGGTAGGAGTGGTGTCCCTGCCCAAAGTTTGTGGAAGGCTGGAGATGGATGGCACGAGACAAATGGCTTGGTCACTGTCTTCGGTCCATCCCCTCCAGGGTCCCTAGGGTTGGCTGCTGTCGGCAGACAGGCTACTGGGCTAGATGGACCTTTGGTTTGACCCAGGACGGCCATTGTAAGCTCAGGGCTCAGGGTCGGGGGTCTCAGTGGACCACCTTGATTTTCATGCACACCTGTTCCTGGGTGGCCAGGCTGGCAGCTCTCCTGCCCTAGACGGCCACTTTCCTGTTCCTACTGCGGAGGTCGTGGACGAGGTCCACGATGTCCGCACTAGACCAGGTGGGTGCCCGCCTCTTGCGGTCCCGGGCAAGCTCCCGGGAGCCGCCAGCCTGGTCCCGGGAAGAGGGGGAGGGCTGGGGGGCATCGGGTGGCTGGCTCGAGCTGTGCCAGGTGCAGGGTCTGCTAGCTGGGTGCTGGCAGGCTTGCACCTGGCATGGGCACCGTAGCCAGCCCGTGCCCCTTTAAGGGCTCCGGGGCCGGGAGGGGGGCAGACGAGTTTCCCTGGTGGTGCCCAGAGTGGCCACCAGGGCAAGCTGGGGAGGGCTAGCCTCACACTAGTTTGAATTAAGGGGCTACACAGCCCTTAATTTGAACTAGTAAGTTCGAACTAGGCTTAGTCGTCGTAGAATGAGGTTTACCTAGTTCGAACTAAGCGCTCCGTTAGTTCGAATTAAGTTCGAACTAGCAGAGCGCTAGTGTAGCGCCTATCAAAGTTAATTCGAACTAACGTCCGTTAGTTCGAATTAACTTTGTAGTGTAGACATACCCTCAGAGCTCCAGCCAACCGGCTCAGGCTGGCAGGGCCAGTGCTGCAGAGCTGCACACGCCAGGGTGGACAGTTAGGCTCGGGCTGCAGCCTGGGCTCTGAAACTGAGTGCAGGGGAGGGTCTCAGAGCCTGGGGCATCTACACGGCTGTTTTAGCCCTGGAGCCTGAGTCCGTTTACTAGGGTGAGCTGCCGTGGGGTTTTTCCAGTGTAGAGGCAGCCACGTGGGAGACCTGTGCTGCGGCATTCGTCTGAGCTGTTGCATTTGCTGCTAGTAGCTGTTCTTGTCCCGAGCCATGGACAGCTCATCGGAGTGTTACCATGTCCGCCTCCATCCTCCTTCCGGTTCTCAAGGTGCACCTCACTGCCTGCTCACAGCCATGGCAAGTGTAATGATAGTGAAATGCAAAAAGCTCTATCACTGCGACACCGCGGCTGTGAACACACGCATCTGGAGAAGCAGAGGTCAGGTGGCCAGTCACCTTAACTCTGCCCCTGATGTTTGCTGTGTACTACAGAGGGGCTTGTTGTGACCTGATTGCATAAAAGGTAATAGAGCTACTCTGAGAACAGCCCCCAAGCAGGGTCTCTGTCCTTGGCCAAGATAGCGGAGGGCTCTGTGGCTCAGACTCAGGGCAGCCGGACAGCGCTTTTATGTGACACATTTTGCTCTTTTTTGTGTCCCGGGATGGTTCCTGAGCAGATGTGAATGTTGCAAATGCCTCTGGCGTATTTCTTGCTGTGTAGCTTCTTAGAGAGGCCCGTGGCCCCGCTAGCCCAGGCTCCTGTCTCTGACAGTGGCCGACTGCAGCTGCGTCAGAGGGAGATGCAAGAACCCTGTAGCAGGTGGATGTTTGGTAACCTGCACGCCATGCAGAAACTGACTGAAGAGTTGAAGCGGGAGAGCGAATGCCCCTTCTGAAAGTGTTAGCATTAGCTATCAGGACTGGGGATGCTGTATCCGTATGTTATGTATGGTCAGGCTCTCTGACTTGTTGGCTTCCATAACAGCCGGGGGAGGGGGGGAGAGTGAGTTCCATGGGATAACTCATGCCCAGGGCAAGTATTTCCTTTGGTTAGTTTGGAACTTTCCACCTTTTAATTTCATTGCTATTCCCGATCCTGTGCTCTGAGCCAGGCCAATCACTAGACTATTTACTATTTTATCACAATCCCTCTTGTTTGTGTCTCGTCTAATGTAACTAGTCCAAGTCTCTCTTCAGATGAGTTTTTCCAGGTCATGGATCATTCTTGTTGTTCTTCTCTGAACTCCCTCGAATTCTGCCAGGACAGAACAGCTTGTGCTAAATATTTTCCTTTCGATAGCCGAGTGGTTTTGTTTGGACACACGGTTCCCGGCTTGTGTTCCCTGGCCGAGTCGGGGCGCTCTGGAGCAGGGTCTGCACAGGGCCCACTCACAGCTGCAGGTCCAAGTCTGCTTGCGGTGAATGTTCTGGGTAACTGGTTAATAGCGCGGGACATTTGCTGTTTGTTCCCCAGTGACCGTGTTTCAATTCTCTGCACAGCGTGTCCCAGAGGAGATTCCTTTCACTAGTCCTGGGTCAGTTCTGACAGTAGAGCAAGGTCATGATGGCAAAGCCTCCATTTTTCACACATGGTAATAGTCCAGGCTTGCGAGAGTTACCACAGGCTGGTCCTCCCCAGTCTGGATTCCTGACATCCAGCAACATCTGTGCTCTGGCATCCCTGTGGGTGCTCCTAGGCTGGGGCACTCATGGGGAAAACCAGCCTCGCACTCAGCACCTCCTCCCCCGCTCTCCCCGTTGGGGGGCTCAAGTTCAGGGAGGGGGAGGGGTGTAGGGATGCGGGGATGCTCGGGGGAAGAGGCAGGCTGGATGCAATGCCCCGGGCTGCTCCCATGGAGCTGCACTCCTGGAGAGCTCCGCAGCCACCCTGCTCTTCCCCTGAGCTCGGTCAATGCCGGTCCCTCTGCTGCTGCTGGGGTGGAGCCTTGAGCTGCCCTGGTCCTGCACATTCCCTGGTTGAGGGCACCTGCCTGGGGAGGTGCAGCTTGCTGCGGTCTCTGCAATGTGGCAGGAGCCCAGCCACTCCCCGGCCTCACTCCCACCGCCCAGGTGGAGACGGGCCCCTCTGCACTGAGCAGGGCTCCGTGCCGCAGAGGGCAGGAAGAGCCGTGAGATGCCCAGAGCCCAGGCACTAGAGTCACAATGGGCCGTCGGAGCCGTGCTCCCCACCAGCCCCACACCACGCTGGAAGGTGCCTAGAAAATCACCGGAACCCACTGCCAGCGACAGAGCCCGAGAGCGGCCCCTGGCCCCTTGTGCCAGGCCTGGGGAGCTGCCGCGTCTTGGGACTAAGCCCGGCCCCCGAGGCACAGCTGATGTGGACATGCAGGGTGCGGGGAGACGTCCGTCTCGGCCTGCAAGTCTCAGGCAAGAGCCACGCGGGCACCTCGCGTGTGGCCTGTAGCCATGCCTAAGGCCGTGCCCGGCGCCGCACCAAGCAGCCAGAGGCGCCGCTGTGCACTTGCTCAAAGCCTCTGGCTGCCCCGGCAGAGTGGGGACTTGAGCCTGGGTCTTCTACACCCCAGGCAGCGCCTGGGCTGAGAGTGCGGAAGCAGGCACGTCCACCTCCTCTGCATTGGCACGGGACCGGCCCAAGAGGTGCCTCCTGCACGGGGGCCGCCCACGAGGCAGGCAGAGGGCGCCCGACTCCCGCTTCGTGGATCCTTCCAGTGGTCGCTAGAGGGAGGCAGCGGCGCCTGAGTGGCGGTGCCGATGGAACGTCTCCCCTGAAAACGCAGGAGCCAGCTGAGGTGAGGGGCCTGCTCGGCCCTGCGTGGAGTTTGGAGCATCTCAGTGGAAGCTAAATTTGGTGTTTAGAAGCCTAAGCCCAGAGAGACGCGTCATTCCGGTGCGGAGGCTCCTCTGTGCCTTTGCATCTCGTCAGGCGTCTGGCACGTCCCAGCTAGGCTCTGGGCTGCGCTGCCGCTGCGCAACGTCATTGGGCCTGCGAGCTGAGCTCCTGTCAGGATTAAGTCCCCGCTGTAAGTCGCCCTGGTATGCATCGTTCCACACTAGTCGTGGACGCTTGTAGGAACTGATGCATTGTAAGTCGCACCCCCCCCCCCCCCCGCATTTGCACAAATGGAAGTCAGCCGCTGGAAAAACATTCCCACCTTTACGTTGTTTCGCTGTAAGTCCAAGTTCTTTGGAATGTATCTTGGGCTCCTAGCGCAGACGGCCTGTCCTGCATGCAAAGTCTACAGCTATTTAGAGTAGTGATAGAAATGTAGCCGTGTTGGTACCCACAGGACTGACTTTTTGTTACAGCTATTTGTGAGTGTTAAAATGCTGCAGCGAAGGACCAGGCCTCGGCTGGCAAAGGCAGGTGCTCAGGAGTTAGCCAAGGCCAGAAGTAAGGTTGTGCCACTTTGAGATGGCCAGAATGAGGCCCTGCCTTTCCTTCCCAGTGGGGGAGCGGTGAGCAGTTCAACAGTTCCTGCCAGTGCACACTGCCTTGTGCTTAGCCCATGGCAGTGCGTCAGGCAGAAAACACAGAAGACGATCTGACAGGTGGAAGTCGAAGCGAGACAAATTCACCCTGGAAATACACGGCCAATGTTCCCCTGGCAGGGAAGTTAGCCTCTGGCACAGCTCCCCAGCGCAGCGTTGGGGAGATGGTCGGCTCTCAACCCGGCGTGCGGCCCTCCGGCAATGCACCGCTGCTCCGACAAGGGTGGAATTGTCCTTCTGGCCTTCCAAAACACGCTGCCAATAGCGCCCACATCGGAATGACTTTTCCTGCCTGCCACAGGCAGCTCGTGGCGCCCAGCACTGCCCCTTTGGCAAATGTCAAGTTAATGCTGCAAGCCCAAAGCGCAGGCCTTCCCGAGAACTTGCCGGAGTGTTGGGAGTGGGACGTGTCCGGCGACGCCCCCGGCCGCAGGAGGAGTTGCAGAAGGACCCAGCCATGTGAGGTGAAGGGACAGCACTTGGGCAGATTAGAGTCGATGGACATTTGCCTTGGAAGGAACAGTCCGGGCTGCTTACACACAAGGCTACGCTCTGGCGGGGCTGGAAAGTCCAGCCTGTGGCGACACACCAGCGAGTGCCAATACAACGCGCCATGCGACAAGCGGAAGTGCAGCCCCAGTGGCACGGTGCGGGGCGGAGGGCTGCCCCGTAGGATCCCAGCAGACACCGATGTGTCCACGGGAGTGAGTGTCACCCGGACCACCCTGCTCCTAGTGGAACCTGGCAGAATGGGCGAGCTGACGAAAGGACGAACGGAGGGTGCTTAGGGGCCCCCGCGCTCAGGGCAGCCGGGGAGCTGGGGACGGAAGGTGAGAGGGGCCAGGGCCATTCCAGGCCTCCTTTGCTGCAGCCTTCTTGCCAGAAAGAGCCTGGCCAGGAGAACTGGGGCAGGCGAGAAAGGAGACGGGCGGCCGATCGGGGTAAGTAAAGAACCCTCAGATCACCTGCCCAGTTTGAATGAACGAGTCCGAGGGACGAGGCGCTGCTCACCCCAGGGTGTAGAAGGGATCTTGGAGCACTGGGCGCTGAACCTCCCCCGCCCTTCGGGCACCGGGCCCTGAACCTCCCCCGCCCTTCGGGCACCGGGCCCTGAACCTCCCCCGCCCTTCGGGCACTGGGCGCTGAACCTCCCCCGCCCTTCGGGCACCGGGCCCAGAACCTCCCCCGGCCTTAGGGCACCGGGCCCAGAACCTCCCCCGGCCTTAGGGCACCGGGCCCAGAACCTCCCCCGCCCTTTGGGCACCGGGCCCTGAACCTCCCCCGCCCTTTGGGCACCGGGCCCAGAACCTCCCCCGGCCTTAGGGCACCGGGCCCAGAACCTCCCCCGGCCTTAGGGCACCGGGCCCTGAACCACCTCCGCCCTCTAGGGCACCGGGCGCTGAACCTCCCCGGCCCTCTAGGGCACCGGGCCCTGAACCTCCCCCGCCCTTCGGGCACCGGGCCCAGAACCTCCCCCGCCCTCTAGGGCACCGGGCCCTGAACCTCCCCCGCCCTCTAGGGCACCGGGCCCTGAACCTCCCCCGCCCTCTAGGGCACCGGGCCCAGAACCTCCCCCGCCCTCTAGGGCACCGGGCCCAGAACCTCCCCCGCCCTCTAGGGCACCGGGCCCAGAACCTCCCCTGCCCTCTAGGGCACCGGGCCCAGAACCTCCCCCGCCCTCTAGGGCACCGGGCCCAGAACCTCCCCTGCCCTCTAGGGCACCGGGCCCAGAACCTCCCCCGCCCTTCGGGCACCGGGCCCAGAACCTCCCCCGCCCTCTAGGGCACCGGGCCCAGAACCTCCCCCGCCCTCTAGGGCACCGGGCCCAGAACCTCCCCCGCCCTCTAGGGCACCGGGCCCTGAACCTCCCCCGCCCTCTAGGGCACCGGGCCCAGAACCTCCCCCGCCCTTCAGGCACCGGGCCCTGAACCTCCCCCGCCCTTCGGGCACCGGGCCCAGAACCTCCCCCGCCCTTCGGGCACCGGGCCCTGAACCTCCCCCGCCTTTCGGGCACCGGGCCCAGAACCTCCCCCGCCCTTCGGGCACCGGGCCCAGAACCTCCCCCGCCCTTCGGGCACCTGGCCCTGAACCTCCCCCGCCCTTCGGGCACTGGGCCCAGAACATCGGGCTGAGCTACTGAGTTTCTCAGCTGTGGATGTAAACACGCTACGTTACGGGAAATCCACTGCTTAGTTCAGTTCACACTAGCAGGTGACCGTGCCTCATGCTGCGGAGGAAGGCATTAAAAGCCACGTGGGGTGTAAGTGGGTTGGGGGCTCATTGCACCACAGTAGAAGCACAAGGCGACATTTGCAAATCACCAGGAACAACATGGGCTTCTCCCGGAGCTGCAAAGTGTCGTTGGCATGAACACGGCATGGTCGAGTGAGTTTCATCAGCTGCGTTCCCTTGCGCACTCCTCGCCGGATTGTAGGCAGGTGAGCGACTTTGGGACGGAGCTCACTCTGTCCATTTCATGGACTCGCGGTCGCCTTTCCCATAGCAGCAAATTCACATTTCGTGTTGATGAATGGCACAGCCCTGTGGTACCCAGCACTCCGCCGCTGGGGCGAGGGCGCCCTCCTCTGTCAGGCACCGACAGTGCAAACGCTACGCTGGTGGAATTTGTCCTCCTGTTGCAGGCGTGGGCAAGAGGGCCCCCACCGGCCGCATCCGGCCCACCAAGTGAGTGGATGTGGCCCGCGGAGGCCCTGATGCTTCCCCGCCCCCAGGACAATTAGGGCCTGGAGGTGGGGGAGGGTGTGAAGCCTCCTTCCAGGAGCATGTGGTGCTTTGAAGTGCAGCGCGCTGCTCCCAGGGCGGCAGAGGGAGGAGGGGGGAGCGAAGGAGGCGTCACGTGCTCCCCAGGTCAATCAGGGCCTGGGGGCAGGGGAGCTGCGTGAAACTTCCTTTGCCCTGCCCCCTTCAAAATGCCACGTGCTCCTCGCAGGGCGGGAGGAGGCTTCCTGCGCTCCCCCGCCCCTAGGTCCTGATTGGCCTGGGGCTGGGGGAGCATGCCAAGTAGGGTGGCCAGGTGTCCGGTTTTGAAGTATTTGAGCTTTCTGTTCAGGAAACAAATGGAGAGAATATCAATGGCGATTGTGATGGAATGTCAAGCGTGTCCGGTATTTTTGTTGAACCATCTGGCAATCCTAGACGGCCAAGCCTCTTCCAGGGCACGGGTGCCTAGTGGGAAGGGGGGGGGGGAAGGGGCTCCCCCACCCTGTTTAGGCCCCGCCCTTTCCAGGGTGGCCTGGGGCTACTTCAAAAAATTTTGAAGTGGCCCCTGGAAAAAATGGTTTGCCACCTCTGTTCTATGGGCTGGGCGTCTGTGCTGAGTTCCCAGAGAAGAAATAACAATAATAAACGTTTCCCCCCCCACCCGTTCTTCTCCAGTCCCTGCGAGGAAAACAACCAATTGCAATGAGGGATCATTCAGAAGGGATCACGGGAGGATTACATGTTGTGTCCTCTCCCTTTGGGGTAACCACTACTGGCCCCTGTCGTCAGCCAGGACGCTGGGCTGGAGGGGCCGTTGGTCTGACCCAGCCTGGCCGTTCGGATGTTCTTAAGGAATCCAAAACGTCTGCTGTAGGGCAGTGGGGCCCCCCATTCCTCTTCTGCAATTAAACCCAAGTTGGAGTTTCTTGCTGGGACCCAATCCAACATTCTTTGCATTGTCCCGCGACCGTGGGATTGAGAAGCCAGCAAGGAACCATGGCTGGAGTTGTGTAAAGCATGATGGGTGCCGGACAGGAGAGGTACCAGAGGACTGGGACACATTTAAGACCTAGCTATGAAAAGGGAATAAGGACAACCCAAGGAATCAGGGCCACCCTTAGGATGTGTGGGGCCCCAGGCCGTGCTATGAAACTGGTGGCAGCCTGGGGGCAGGAGGGGGATTTTTAGAGCTGTGGTTTTCTAATATTCACAACACACGGACGCAATGTTTAACCGAAGGGCCCGGCGACTAACCCCGGAAATTCAGACACTAACAGGATGTACCTGGGATTGGCTCTCTCCCAGGGTCAGCGTCTGCTCCTGGCTCTGGCCGACCGTGTCACTTTTCAGTTACCTAGATCCTCTCTAGAACAGGGACAGGGACAGGAAGGAGGGTGGACATTAAGACCCAGTGGTGCCCCAAATTTTCTGGTGCCCTGGGCAGCTGCATAGTCTGCATTTGGGTAAGCACAGCCCTGTGAGGAATAGAAACCAGAAAGACAATGGAGCAAATAATCAATCCCTTTGCATGCACCTAGAAGACAATAAGACAGGGAACAGTCAGCATGGCTCTGTCCAGAGCACGTCACATTGAAGCACCGTCCCAAGGAGCACCGATGTCCCTTTGGGAATCTAGGCCACAGGAATTTCCTTCCCTGCTTTGGGAATTTGCCCCCTTCCCTCCTGCTGGCCACGGCGGTTTGCAAACAGCAGGTATGTCTGTGCCAGTCGGTCGTCTATTGAACCCCGCTCTGGTAATTCATGAGCAAGCGCTAGGTCCCACCCTCTGTCAGCGGGTCTACAGCGTGTCGTGTTTGCGTTTTCTTAGGAAGGCCTGCGCCTCCTGGACTTCCACCGCCTCTTGCGGGAGTCCCAGCAGGAAGTGCTGCGGCTGCAGAGACAGATTGCCCTGAAGAATTTCAAGGAGACTCTCCATTCCGCTAAAACAGGTTCCAAGAGCAGCTCATCCAGCGTGGCCATGTGCTCGGGGCCCGCTGTGCCGACGCCAGGCACCAGCCCACAGGCCCCCTCTCTCTCCAAGGGGCTGCAATTAGGGGCGCCAACGCTGGCAATGGGAGCTCCTGGGAAGGTGAGTTATCTGGGTCAATGATCTGATGTTTTTGCTAATTAATCAGGCAATTAATGATGGTTCTCTCAGAACTTTCGCCAGTATGTAATTGCTAAAACTGTTCCAGTTATTAGCCTCTCTGTCCGAAATAGATAGGATAGGTTTGGAAAATGACCTTGTAGATACTGAAAGACATCCAGGAGACAGAGCACGAAGTGTGCCCGGTGTCAGGGAGTGAAGAGAGACTGAGAAGTCTGGTTGCCACCACAAGCCCAATAAGTGAATCCCAGAGTGAATTCTAGAGCATCAGGTCTCAATCACAGAATCATAGAGCCACAGAGCATTAGAACTGGCAGGGACCTCGAGAGGCCATCGAGTCCGGTCTCCTGCCCTCACGGCAGGACCACGAACCATCTAGACCATCCTGGCAGGTGTCTGTCCAACCTGCTCTTCCACGTCTCCAGAGATGGAGATTCTACAGCCTCCCTGGGCAATTTATTCCAGTGTTTCACCACCCTGACAGGTAGGAACTTTTTCCAAATGTCCAACCTAAATCTTCCTTGCTGCAGTTTAAGCCCCTTGCTGCTTGTCCTGTCCTCAGAGGCCAAGGGGAACTATTCTTATCCCTCCCCCTTGTGACACTCTTTAGGTACTTAAAAGCTGCTCTCATGTCCCCTCTCAGTCTTCTCCTTTCCAAACTAAACAAGCCCAGATCTTTCAGTCTTCTCTCATAGCTCATGTTTTCAAGGCCTTTAATCATTCTTGTTGCTCTTCTCTGGATCTTCAATTTCTTCACATCCTTCTTGAAATGTGTCCGGAACTGGACACAA
The DNA here is from genome assembly GCF_049634645.1 of Pelodiscus sinensis. NCBI lineage: Eukaryota > Metazoa > Chordata > Testudines > Trionychidae > Pelodiscus > Pelodiscus sinensis. Next base: position 18,722,212 of record NC_134731.1, on the reverse strand, counting down.
TACTCCAGCTGAGGCCTAATCAGCACAGGGTAGAGCGGGAGAATGACTTCTCGTGTCTTGCTCACAACACGCCTGTTCATGCCGCCCAGAATCACGTTTGCTTTTTTTTTTTTTTTTTGCAACAGCATCACACTGTTGACTCATATTTAGCTTGTGGTCCCCTCTGACCCCTAGATCCCTTTCTGCAGGACTCCTTCCTAGGCAGTCGCTTCCCATTCTGTATGTGTGAAACGGATTGTTCCTTCCTAAGTGGAGCACTTTGCATTTGTCCTGATTAAACTTCAACCTATTTACCTCAGATCATTTCTCTGGTTTGTCCAGATCAGTTTTAATTATGACCCCGCCCTCCAAAGCACTTGCAACTTCAATGAAGGGATGTGGACCCCTGAGGTCTGCCGGGGGTCCATCAACTCATCTAGAGTGTTGCCTGGTTTTACCACAGGCTGAATAGAAACCACTTGCAAAATCAGTGCAGACGAACGTTTCCTACAGACAAGGGCTTGTTTTGTACTGCTCTATGTACAATACACTGACATGTAAGTACACGACTTATATTCTGATTGATTTATTTCATGCTCTAATGGTAAAAGTGTGAAAGTTACATTGTACGTATCACATTTGTATTATTACGTTGTAATATTTACATATTGCATTTTCCTGTGAGTGTGACTGTGCCCCTTTGGTATCTTTGTGCCTGATTGTGCAAGCAAGTCATTTTGAAGGCAGGTAAAATGTGGGGTTTGCAAGACACATCAGACTCCTGAAAGGGGCACCATGGTCTAGAAAGGTTGAGAGCTGCTGGTTTGTGCATAGGCGCCGGCTCCATGGGTGCTCCAGAGCTGGAAAAATTAGTAGGCTCTGAGCACCCACTGGTAGCCAGCTCCCCTGGGCTCCCCTTCTCCCAGAGCTTCTTGTGAAACAGCTGTTGTGTTGCATTGGGAACGCTCCAGGAGGGAAGAGGAGGAGGAGCAGGGACATGGCGTGCCTGGCAGAGGTGTGGGGAAGAGGCAGGACAGGGTGGGGGGTTCTGGACTGGGCAGAGGTAGAGCAGGGTGGCAGCAGAAGGGGATCAGGCACTGTCCTGGCTTGAGGGGAAGTCAGCGTCTGTGGGTCTGTGGCATCATTAAATCTTGCCAGGTGACAGTGGTGTAGGTAAAGATGCCTGTTCTCTTTGTGCTTTGATTTTGGAAAACTTCCATCCAAAGGCAGCTCTCTATGCAGCATTTTACGCTTTGTGGGAAAATAAGTCCCACGTTCTTGGAAGCCTCTGAAAACTGTGTTGAAGCTGGTTGAAACAGGGTGACCTGCAATAAGTAGGTTAGTCTGACGAACCCGGTGTTCCATAAACCCATGTTGATTGGCAATAATGATATTACCTTCCTTTAACAGTGTATTGAATCCTGTGTCAGCTTCTTCCATTCTTCTGATCAGGGTCAATGTGTAACTGACAGGCCTATAAATACCCAGGCGAGCCTGCTTAAGTATTGGCACAATATTTGCTTTCTTCTTCTCCTTTGAGACTTCCACAGTGTTCCAAGACTTACTGAAAGTCAACATCAACAAGCCAGTCAGCTCCTTGGCCAGCTCTCATACAACTCTTGAACACAAGTTATCTGGCTAGCTTTAGTCGCAGCTATTTTACATCCTCTTTAGTCATTCTTGGAATGGAAAGTATTTCATCATCATGGGATGTGAATATATCACCTGGCTTTTTCCCTAATCTAGAACAGAATTATTTACTTGAACACTTCTTCCTTTTCCGAACTATGATTAAAAATTCTACCATTTTCACATAGTAATTGGCCAATGCCATATTAAGGATTCCGCTTGCTCCTAATACACTTGTAAAATGCCTTCTTATTGTCCCTAACACTGTTAGCATGTATTTCTTTGCTTCCCTTATCGGTTTTTACAGTTCCTACCTTCTGATTTGTATCAATTACTAGCGACTTCCTCTTTCTCCTTTTATTATCTATTGGCAAGTTTTGTCAGGCAGTGCAGCATTCTTTGTCAGTGGTGCGTCAGATTGTGAAGCAAAGCTGCCTTCCCTTGACAAGCAGGTTGTGCTCTTATCCCGATCTGCTCCCAGTTCCCTCTGGACTCTCTCTTCCTTTCCAGGTGCAGCTAGGACTGCTGCCCTTGGGACGTGCCTCCGAGGAGTATGAAAACTTCCCTCCAAAATGCCTGCTAGCCGGCCCAGAGAGCAATCAGCAGGTACAGCAGCTGGTGAGTTGCAGCCCCTTTCCACAGGCTCTGTCCCCTTTCTCCCCAGAGTGAGCGCACGGTCTTCTGGGGATGGAACACTGCTCCTGTTCCAGGCACTTGCTGGTCTCAGAGATGGAAGGGCCTGTCCTGGCCAAGAACCAGCTGCAAAACAGGTGGTCGAGGTGCAGCCTGGAACCGGGGTACCGTGGAACCTTCTCTCCCTCTCACACTGTGAGCCCCTGATCTCAGGCAGAGACTGCACGTCCATGGGCATTCCCAGGCAGGGACACCGCAGGCTGTGCTGAGCTACAGGGATACTTTGGCCAGCTGCCATAGACTAGCAATGGAGAGGCTCCAGCCAGTTCCCCCCAGCTCCATAGCCATGCACCCCAGAGCGGCACTGCCCTGCCTGGCCAGACGCCTGGCTGGGTGAATGTGTTACCCAGTCCGAAAAGGTGGGAGGAGGAAAAGGGCCTGTAAAATAGCCGGCTGGTTCCCTGGGCTTTCTTCTTAGCGACCGTCCTCACTTTTCTTTCCAAATAATATTCACAAAATGGTTTTCAAGTGGGAGAGAAAAAGCTTGTGTGTTGCTAGATCAGGGAAGCTGTGTTGAATTTCACGTGGCGCATGAGAAGGCTGGGATGCTGCTGTGTTGGGCCCAGGGGTTTTCATGGCTCCCTTTGCGTTTCTTGCGCAGGAATTTGAACTCAGGAAAAAGCGTAAAAAATGTGAAAACCTTGAACATGAAGTGAGGAAAAAGCACAAAAGATGCAAAGAATTGGTAAGCCTCGTCTCTCTCCACAGCTGGGAGCGTGACGCTAGACGTCGTCTGCTGGGCAGCTGAGGAAGTGGGCGGTGCCCACGCAGCTCACGATCCCATCGACATGTTTTGTTAGTCTCTAAAGTGCTACCAGACCATTGGTTTAAGTTAGCTGTATGGTTAGAATACTGCATTCTCTGTGGGATTTCCCCTTGTTTGAATTAGGGATGTAACAGTGCAGTCGATTAATCGATTAACCGAGAAGCTAAAGCTTATAGGTTAATGCTGTGGACTACTTGAATTTCCCTTGCCCCACTTTTGCCAGTAAATTTGTTAACAGGTTGGCCAGCAGCCCGGCTTATTTCTGGCTTGCTCTGGGTCCAGAACTTACCCCTGCTTCAGCTCTACATTTAAGGTGTATTAGGAGCCAAGCAGGCAGGCAGCCTGGCTCAGTTTCAGCTCGCGCCGGGTCCCGTTAGACAGGGGCTGCTGCCACCCCACAATGCTGCCTCTTTATGGCAGCAGCACTGGGAGAAAGGCAACCGGTCCACAAGGGGCGCTGGTTTTTAAACTGGCTCCCCTCATGGACCAGCTCCCGCCTGGCACCCTGCACTGCTGCCTCTGATACTCTGCCCCGGGGACTATAGAATAGTCGACTAACTGATAAAAATTCATGCAGTTACTCGACTATTCAATTAACCGATATTTAACATCCCTAGTATAAATACAGTCATTTCTTTCCCATCTCTTTTTTTTCTCATTTCAACAAAATCACAAATTCTGGGGTCCAACCCTTACAGTCTAAAGATTAGTTCATTTAATCTTTCAGCTGATTGCAGGCCAAATGTGTAGATTCTTTGGCATTAAATTAATATTAATGTATGTAGCAGGGAAAAACAATTCCCTCCAGTTGAAGGATTATTGGGTAAAATTCCCCCTTTGTTGTCAGGAGTCATCTTAAAAGATAATACAAGTCCCTTTCAGTCTTAAAAATCATCTGTGAGGAAAAACGTAATCAACAAAAATTGAATAATGATTGGAATTGTTTAATAATACTTTAAAAGAAGCCTAAAAAGCCATAGTCAAGGAAGAAGGCTATATTGGTTAAATCTGTGACCTGGTTCAGAAAGGACGTGACGGCAGCTATAATATTTAAGCATACGGAAGAAAGGGGATGTTGACAAAAATGAATAGAAATCAGGAGCAAGGAATTGTAGAAAATTGATGAGGGAAGCAAAGGGACACAGGGAGAAATCTATGGCCAGCAGAGTTAAGAACAATATGGAGTTTTTTAAAAAGTGCATTAGGAGCAAAAGGAATCCTGAAAATGAGGGCCCTTTACAAGGTGGTTCGTTACAAAAAAAGCAGCAGTGTAGCCGCGCGGCACAGAGTCCACATTAGCGGACATTTAAAAATGGTGGCGCCCGGCTTTATGCAAATGAAGCCCGGGAAATTAAAATCGCGGGCTTCATTTGCAACTCTGGTTGCCTACATTACCCCGCTAGTTCGAACTAGGGTGGTAGTGTAGACATACCCTTATAGGGCCTGGGGTGGATTCGGGGATTGTCCCATGCCAGTCCCCCCTTAGGATGGCCCTGGGCTCTTGGCTTCCTCACCTGTCCACCCCGGTCATGTGAGTGACTCAGAGCACTGGTCTTTCCCCATTGGCCCTAGGAAACTGTCCGTCTCAGCAGCTAGACCTCTCCTTGGTTCCTCCCCTTTCTCCTGCTCCTGTGAGGGGACAACCAAAAGCCATGACAGTTCCGTAAGGGGCCAGCAGCCCCCTGCACGACTCTTGGCCGAGCCGCAGCCCTTGCACGGCCAATGGTGTGGTGGCTGGGATGTGAAGGAACATGCCCGGTAGGAACATGGTGGCTGTTCTGATCAGTGGCTTGGCCACAAATTGATCTACCTTTGTGGGGCCCTGACTCCCGTAGGGGAGCCCCAAGTCACGGAGGTCAGTAGGGCTGGCTGTGGGATTGGATGCAGTTCATTTGGAGCCGGCCCCCAGTGCATAGGGGGAGACTGGCTCACCCCGGGGACCGCGGCGGGGACTCTCACTGCAGGAGGTCGGGCTGCCAGTCCGATAGTCAGTCGAGCTGTCTCCCTTCTCTGGAGCTTTTGACATCCACCCCCAGGCGTGTCTGAGAACGGAATTCTGTACAATTCCTCCATCACGAGAGAGATCACCACCGCTCCGGTCACTGCCCGGCCTGGGGGAAGGCTTTGCCTCTCGCTCCATCTCCTAGGTCCACAGCAATGCACAGAAGCGGAGCCTGCCCCTGCGGGGAGCCGGGGCATCTCAGCCCCCTGCTCCCCTCTTGCCTGGGGAACACGAGGGGAGTAACGCGTTCATTCTCCCCGGGCAGGAAACCCAGCTGCAGGCCGCGCAGGGGGAAAACGTGCGACTGGCGCAGGAGAACACTCAGCTGAAGGGGAAGGCAGAATGGGCCCAACAGGTACCCAGGGAAGCTCTTGTTCCCTCCGTGGAACGTTGGCTTCTATTTTCTGTTTACACTGATGCTGCAAAACTCCCCCCCAAGCAGAGCTTAGCACCGGGGCAAGGGAAAGCAGTGGCCAGACGGACAGGGTGGTTATCAAAGGCTGGCTGGGAACCCAGGAGGGCGGGCCTAGTCGAGCCCTGCCAGTGTGGCCCATCCTGTGGCCGGTGCTGCGGGGAGGGGAGCGGACATACGCACTTTGCGGGGACACCGGCTGGGAGGAGGAGTGAGCACCTTGGGGGCCCGGATTAGAATTCAAAACAACCGTAGCAAATTGGGCATCGCACCTTAGGAGAAACGTGGCTAAATGGGAGAGCCCAGAGAGGGCAGCACGGAGGCTGCACGATTTAGAAGCCCCGCTCTATGAAGCAAAGTTGAAGAAAAGCCAACTGGGCTGGTTGGTCTCGAGACAAGGAGACAGAGGGGACAAGGTCGCAGTTTTCAGTGAGACGTTGAGCGTTGCTATGGAGAGGGCAGTGATCAATGATCCGCAGAGCATCCCGACCGTGTAAGTGAGCAGGGTGGTCTCCTAGGGAGAAAGCCTTCACGGGACGCCATGCTGGACAGAAGTGATTAAATATATCAGTCATGTTATTGCTTATAAACACACGTATCCAATATTGGCCTTGTCCCACCGTGCGTCATGGCCACGCCCGAAGCTGAGATCTATTACTAATTTCACACTGTGGCGCACGGCGGTTCCATGCAGAAAAGTGCCAGGGCAGAGCTTCCAAAAGCAGCGCCTGGTTTGCTGCTGGGGCGGGGTGGCAGGACCGTCATTCTCGGTAGCGCAGTGCTGGCCAGCCATACAGTCCCACCAGTGCGGCTCGCCGTAGGGAGGCTGGTCAGCAGCCCACAATCACTCTGCCCAGATTGCAGAGCCTGGCTCTCCGCAGCACAGATCAGAGCCAGGAGCCCACCCAGGGGACGGGAGGTGGCTTCCGTAGCAAATCCAGACTGTGACTAGCCAGTAGTGACAACTCATGAATTGTTTGAGCACAGACGGAGGGAGGAGCGTTCGCATGACTGCGGCGGGGTCCTGTGGGAGCGAGGGGAGAGTCAGGCGCAGGTCGAGGTCACTGGCAACGCAAGGCGTGTCTCAGCCCAAGTCTCAGGTGGGGTTCAGACGGTGTAAAATGACAGCGCCCCATGACTGATACGAAGCGTGCCGGGGCACTGGCACTGATCAGCTCTCCTCTCGCCACAGGTTGACTCTGAAAATGCTGCGCTGAAGCTGCAGGTGCTTTTAGTTACTAAGGAACGGGACTCTGCTCTTCAGGAGAGCCAAGGACTCCAAGCCCAGCTGGAGGATCTAGAGCAGGTGCTGAAAGTTGGTGGGATGCAGAGCTTGTGGAGAAGCCTGTGGACACCTGAAACCCTGCTTAGATTGGTCTGACCAGGAGAGGACAGGATGGTCCCTCTGTCTTACTGAGTCTGGGCTGTCTGAGCTCGCCACCAGCTAATCTAACACTGCTTCAGGAGGCCTCTTAGCGATGTCTAAGGTCGGCCATGAGCAGCAAGAAGCGAGACCTAGGAATGTGCCTGCTTGGTGGCAGGTCGTATAGGAGACACGTGGTTGTTATTGTCTCTTAGTGCAATTGGAGATTTATGAGGCACCAATTAGGAATAATTAGGCCTAATTTAAAAAGCAATAGAGAATGAGACAGAGAATATTCCATTGCCTCTGTATCAATCCGTGGTGCGCCCACATCTTGAATACTGCCTGCAGACACGGTCGCCTCACCTCAGAAAGATATTAGAAAAAGTTCAGAAAAGGGCAACAAAAATGAGGAGGGGTTTGGAAAGGCTGCCGTAAGAGGAGAGGTTCATAAAACAGGGGCTCTGTCCACACTGCACAGTTTTTCCGAGATATCTCTAGTATCCCAGAAAAATTCTGCCGCCTCCAGGGAGGGTGTCCACTTTTTCGGAACAGTTTCTGAAAAAGCAGGTGCGTTCTCCTGGCATCCGTCTATTCCTCTCGGTGAGAGGAATAAGGGATGTTCCGAAAGAGGAGGGTTTTCTGAAATTTGGCCCTGGGTAGATGGCCGCTCTGATGTTCATCACGGTTCCCTGGTGCTCCTTGGTCTGCCAGGCGAGAAGCCCACCTGGGCCAGGATCCAGTGGAAGGATGGAGGGTGGGTTCGTTTGGGTCACTGGGGTGTAGTTTTGCTCCCCGCACACAGGGAATCTCTCGGGCTGGGCTCCTCTGCCTTCCACAGGGAGGTTTCTGTTCAGGTGCCTTGTCGGTCGGGAGACTCGAGTTGCTGCTGGGGGCTGCGCCCCGGGGGCTGTGTGGTCAGAGCGCCGGGTGTGCGATGACCCTTCCCGCCTGGCATGCCCAGCACAGCGCACCTGTCCTGCCTCTGCAGCTGTAGGGCACTGGCGGCGTAGAGCTGCCTGCAGCTGCTGGGAACCCCATGTATGTTGCTGGCGTGGCTCAGTGAGCCCTCGGGGAGGCCACGAATCTGCACAGTGCGTGCTGGGGCTCCACCCTGGAAAGTAACCCGGGGAAAACACATGGTCTGCTAATGGCCCTGGGGAAGACGTGGCGGGTGAGGCCCTCCGCAGAGCTCCGAGAGGCCGTGCTGCGACCGGGCTGCCCTTAAACGTGTCACTACTTCTCCAGCACCTGAACCACGCGGCTGAGCGAAGGCAGCAGCTGGAGGCCGCACACGAGGAGGCGCTGCTGGCGCTGCAGCAGAAGCAGGAGGAAGTCGGGTGGCTGCAGCAGGTGCGCAGCGTGTGCGGGGGCTCGGGAACCCCTGGGAAAAGACGATTCCTGGGTGGGCCAGGCCTGGGGCCGGGCCTGAGCGTTCCCCACAAGTGCATTTGTGCCAGGGGCACTGCAAGGGGCTGTTCTCACACACGCGCCTTTGAATGTGCCGAGGTTTGTAGTCCTCAGAGCAAGCACATTAGTCTCCAGAAGAGCGGGGGGGGGGGGGGGGGGTCTGAGAGCAGCCTCCAGCTCCCTGCAGGGGGTTCCCAAGAGGCTGGAAGGAGGCTGTTCTCGGTGGTAGCCGAGGGCAGAACGAGGAGCAATGGGCTCAAGTTGCGGTCGGGGGGGGGGGGGGGCGGTCTGAGCTGGAGATTAGGAAAATCAATTTCCCTAAGCAGTGGGCAAGCGCTGGGCTGGGTTCCCTAGGGAGGGGTGGACTCTCATTGGGGCTGGTCCTGCTCTGGGCGGGGGGCTGGACGCGATGCCTCCTGAGGGCTCTGCCCACCCGGGGGTCTCCGTCATCCCTGCACCTGTGGCTGGGTCAGGCTCACGCACCAGTCTGGCTGCCTCGTGAGACGGGGCGGCCGAGGTGAGAGCTCTGAGGGCGCTTGGGCAGTCACACCTTGTCTCTTGTTTGACTTCAGGCCCAAGCGGCGGCAGAAAGGGAACACGCCGGAGCCGTGCAGCTGCTAGAGGTGAGACGGGGAGGCAAAGCCAGGCCGCGACCCCCAAGGCTCATTGCTCTGCGGGTCGGACTCTTCCCTCGCAAGCAATGCACCTGGCTCTCTGCTGTGTGGCCGCGCAGCTTTCAAGGCAGGGTAGGGCTGGACGCAGTTTGCCAAGGTTAGCCCTGGTGGGCTGTCAGACGCTTTATTTACCTGCATGTCCCCAGGTGCGGCCGCTCGCAGCTCCCATTGGCCACAGATCACAATTCCCAGCCAATGGGAGCTGCAGGAAGCGGCAGGGATGGGGACACGACCAGGGGAGCCATGCAGCAGTGCACAAACCATCCAGGTGTTTGGTGCAAGTGCTGGAGGAACCAGCCAGGGGCCATGTGCAGCTTGCCCTGCTGCTCTCAGACAGGGAGGAATTGGCAGGGGAAGTAGGAGTGAGCAGCACCCTGGGCAGCAGCGACCACGAGACGGTCGAGTTCAGGGTCCTGGCCAAAGGGAAGCAGGAGAGCAGCAGAATTCAGACCCTGAACTTAGGAAAGCAGCCTGTGGCTCCCTCAGGGAACTGATGGGCAGGATCCCCGGGGAGGCTCATGCGAGGGGGAAGGAGTCCGGGGGAGCTGGCTGGATTTTAAAGGCGTCTTATCGAGGTGCAGGAGCAAACCCTCCCGCTGCATAGAAAGGATGTCGGACGCTTCCCCAGCATCTCCCGAGGAGACGTTCAGACCAGTCCCCTGGCAAGCAGTTCCTGGAGGGGGGCTGTGCCACAGCATGGGGCGGGTGCAGGTTCATGTGCAGACTCTGGACCTTTGCTGCTCCCTGGAGTCTCACTTGTGGAGGGACCTGGCCCAGCAGGAAGTGCGCCCTCTAATTTTTTCTAGCCATGTGTGGAATAACTTTTGTTGTATGCACCAATGCATGTGTGGATGTGCACCACCAGGAGAAACACCTGCTGTTGGCTGTGGGCGCTCTGCCAATCAGCTGGGCGGCATCTGACTCTCTCCTGGGCGGCTGCCCGAGTGCACAGCTTATGGGGAACCCTGCCTGGAGGGGACTGTTAGGCTCCCAGCAGTTCTGGGGGGGAAGCTGTTGGAGGCCATCCCAGGAGCCTAGCTTGGCTAGGTCTGGTGGAGCCCCTTTTGGAGATGTGACTTGGATGTGAAAACCCTTCCCATCTGTTCCGATGCTTCGAGGCCCCTCCCTGTTCTCCTGCAGGGGAGCAGGCATGGAAGGTCGCAGGGGGCTCAGAGTGGGTCCAGTCCTGAACTTGTCCCCTGGGACAGGGGTTTTCAAAGGGTGGGTGGCCAGGGGCTCTGCTGCCTGCTGGGTCAGGCACCTCCCTCCTTTCGCCCCTCTGGGAATCCCGGCTGCGGGACACGGCACAGGCTGCTGCTGCTCCCAGCCCATGCCAGGCCAGGCCTGGGTTTGCGCCTCACTGTGCTTTACTTCCCTGCCAGGCCCGGGTGCAAGCGCTGGAGGACCAGTGCCGGAGCCACGTGGAGCAGCTCAGCCACCTCTCGCAGGAACTGCGCCGTGTCCGCCCACCGGCAGGGAAGAGCGACCCTCCGACCTCAGCCGGGGTGACTCCTGAGCTCCCGCTCTTGCCTTGCTGCTGCGTCCCTCAGCCCCAGTGTTGCCAGTGGGAGAAGGGTAACTGCTGCGAGAGGCCGGCGGGCGCTGTACAGTTAATGCCTTGGCTGCTGGCTTCCCCAAGGGCCCCGAGAACCAGCCGGGGCAATAATGGGAACGAGCCTCTCACCTGTTCACGCCCCGTGGGCCCGCGCCAGAGGGCGTGCGTTAGGGAGGACGCGGGTGCAGTCACTGCTGGTGCCCCCACACGTGCAGCCCAGCCGTGGCCCTGGAGCCGGGGCCGATGCCCCCAGAGCACGTGCGTTTAAACTGAAGGCAACATGCCAGAGGGCCGAGGGCCAGCAGCCGGGCCCTTCGTAAGGGGCAGCCCTGACCAAGTGCCCTCCCTGGCCATGGAAGAACTGACCAAGGGAGGAGGTGGGTTCTCCACCCCGGGAGCTTTCCACTGTGCAGGGGGTCTCTGGCTCTGCCAAGGGAGATGCTTTCGGGCCGGAGTCATGCAGGAGGTGAAACGAGATTATCCTAGCTCCCTTCTGGAAATCAGCCAGGCATCTTCGGGGCTCCTTCTGGGAGGGATGAAGTTCCCCGTGTGCAGAGGGTCTTCACAAGACTCGTGCACCACGCAAATCCCACGTGGAGCAGAGTGCATGGGGCTTGGGGGTTGCTGTCTGTCTGAAAAGATTGGAGAGAAGCTTTGTTTTGAGTCAAATGAAAAGTGACCCGTTCCGAGGCTGGTGGTGAATTGCAGCGCCGGAGAACGCTCTGAGTCGGGTCTAACACAGGTTTGTCTGGGCTGCTGCGAGAGCTTTTGTTTCAGTGTCACCTTTCCAGGGAGAGGGAGCCACCTTTGCAGGCCTTGGCCTGGAGTGCTGCAGCATTTCTGGGTGGAGTGGAAACTGTTTAGCAAAGTCAGCATGAGCCACAGATGGTTCAGGGCTGACTGAAAGGGCATTTTTCTGAAAATTTGTGCCCAGCTTGGGGCAAAGTTCCACGTAAACCAGAGGAAAATGATCGCTCAGCCTGGTTGCATTTGCATTACTGGTCACTAGCCTGGCTCTTTGCGGGGCTGACGGGCAAACCAGGCATTGTACTTGAAGACCCTGAAAGCAATTATCTAGAGTCCTTGAGAAACAATGAACAGGGGACTCCCCAGCACCATCCACTGAGGGGGGCGGGGGGGATGTTGTGCCACTCCGTGCATGCATAATTAATAAGCTGCAAATATTTTACAGTACTGTACATTGTTCAGGAAAAAGCTTCTGCTGAAAAGTTGCTGCAGTTGCCCAGCAGGGGGCGCCGCGGCACTAGGACAGAGCCGCTGCTCCCAGGCAGCTGGGGGGGGGGGGGGGTAGTGCTTTCTGCCCCACCTGCGGGGCCCAGGGGCCGGGCTGGGGGAACAGGCAGGTGGGGCGGTGCCTGGGCTGACCGGGCTCCTCAGGGCTAGGGGGCAGGGGCCAAGAGGGGGGGGCAGGGCATGTAGGGGCAGGGGGGCGTAGTGAGGGCACAGAGATAGGGGCGCAGGGCATGTGCCTGACTGTATGGGAGAGGCTAAGGGGCAGCCAGGATCCGCACTGGAAAAGCCCCCTCTGCCCCAGGCTGTTCCATACTTGTCCCCCCCCCCCCATACCCAACAACTCTTCACATTCACATTTCCCAATTATTTCCCCCTCTCCCAGCTCCTCCATCACACCTGGCTCCCCCTACCTTTGAACTGCGTGGGGGGTGGGATAGGAAATACAGTTTTGTGTTGCAGTTTCAATGAATTGTTCCTCGGAGTTCTGTATTGATATGCCCAGTAAAGAATCCATTGCTCAAAAACCATTTCCATAATCTTTTTTGTTGTCCGTATCGTTACGGACATACTTTCTGACAGGTATTTTGAAATAAATGACCCAGAATAATTGAAACAGGCGTAATTAAATTGTGTTATTTTTAGGGCTGTCATTGCATTTAACTCATGCAGTTGACTCAAAAAATAATCACGATTAAAAAACTAATCATGATTAATTACACTGTCAAACTAATTGAAATGTCTTAAATATTTTTAGATGTTTTTCTACATTTTCAAATACATTGATTTCTGTTACAACACAGACTACAGTGTATAGTGCTCACTTTATATTATTTTTATTACAATCATTTGCACTGTAAAATGATAAAAGAAATAGTATTTTTAATTCACCTCATGCAAGTACCATAATGCAATCTCTTTACTGTGCCAGTGCAATTTACAAATGTCAATTTTTTTTGTTACATAAGAGCACTGAAAACCAAAACAACTTAAAACTTTAGAGTCTACAAGCCCACTCAGTCCTACTTCTCATTTAGCCAATAGCTGAGACAAACAAGTTTGTTTATATTTGCAGGAGATAATGGCACCCGCTTCTGGTTTACAGGGTCACCTGAAAGTGAGAATAGGTATGTAGCCAGCATTGTTAGGTATTTACGTACCAGATTTGCTAAACATTCATATGCCCTTTCATGCTTTGGCCACCATGCCAGCGCGTCCATGCTGAGGATGAGCATTGAAAAAATAATACATTAATTAAATTTGGACTGAGCTCCTTGTGGGAGAACAGTATGCCTCCTGCTGTGTTAGCTGCATTCTGCAGGATATTTCATGTTATAACGGTATCGGATGATGACCCAGCACGTTTGCTTGAAGAACACTTTCACGGCAGAGTTGACAAAGTACAAAAAAGGTGCCAGTGTGAGATTTCTAAAGCCAGCTACAGCACTCAACCCAAGGGCTAAGAATCTGAAGTGCCTTCCAAAATCAGAGCGGGATGAGGTGTGGAACACGCTTTCGGAAGCCTGAAAAGAGCAACACTCCAATGCGGAAACTACAGAACCCAAACCACCAAAAAAGAAAATCAACCTGCTACTGGTGGCATCTGCCTCAGGCCACGAACGTGAAATGGTGTCAGTCTGCACGGCTTTGGGCCATTATCGAGCAAACCCAACATCAGCTTGGACACGTGCTCTCTGGAAGGGCAGCCGAACCTCTAGCGCATCTGGCACTTAAATATCTTGCGAGGCCGGCTAGCAGAGCGCCCTGCAAACACCCACCCTTACTTTCTAGTGCCGTTGTAAACGAGAAGTGGGCAGCAGTATCCTTGCAAATGACGGGAACTTGTTTGTCTGAGTGACTGGCTGAACAAGCATTGAATGGACTCTCTAGTTTTGCATGGGGTTTTTTTCTGAGTGCATTTAGTTTTTGTACATAATTCTGCCTTGATAAGTTCAACCTTCCCAGTAAAACGATTGCACCCCCCTACTTGTGTGAGGTGACTCAAAAAATACAGGCACTCCCCGAGTTCAAACACCCACCTGACGAACATGTGAGCAAAAGAAGCCTGCAACCAGGGAGCCGGCAAGGGGCCCAGGTGGTAGCGAGCAGCCGGAGGACTCCAGAGGAGCAAGGGGGGTCACGCAGCCAGTGGCTGGAGAAAAGCCGCACTCTGGAGGGGAAACGGTCGCGTCTCTCCAGCTGCAGGCTGCCTGCGTCTCCTGCTCCTCCAGAGTGCTGCGGCCCGTGCTCGCGCTGCTGGCTGGTTCCTGGTGAGAGAGGGCTGGGAGCAGCCCACGTGGGGGCGGGGGCAGATGACCGGGGGATGGGGCTGAGCCCACAGGGGGAGGGATGGTGGCTGGGGTAATCTCCAAAAGTCCCTTCAGAATCTCCACCTACCTCTTCCCCCTCCTGTAACCAACCCTGCCTTCCTCCAGCACCGGCACTCAGGGAATAAAAGCTATTTCTACCATTGTTCATTGCAAATCCGCAGGATTGCAGCTATCATCCGTGTTAAAGAGGCTTCTGTGGGCTGGCCCGGGAACCTAACTGCCATTTATCACATTGTTTCTATGGCAAATGCGTTGCAAGTTCCAAACAACCGACTGACAAATGAATTGTTACGTAAGAGCATCAGAGCCGCCAGGCTGGGTCAAGCCAAAGGTGCCTCCAGCCCAGTGTCCGATCTGCCCGCAGTGGTAGAGGCCAGGTGCCCCAGAGGGAGGGGACACAACAGGGAATCTCCCACCTGCAGAGAAACAGCGGCAACACCACCCGCTCTAACGTGGGGCTTCCTGGACTATTTTTTGGGCTGTTTTATGGCACAAATATTTGTAAAGAAATATTTACAAATATTTCGTTATATATAAAAATCAATATAAAGTGAGCACGGTACTGTGTTCTGTGATGTAATTGGGCAATACGTTTGAAAACGTAGAAAACCTCCAAAATATTGAAATACAGGCAGTCCCTGGGTTACGTACAAGATAGGGACTGTAGGTTTGTTCTGAAGTTGAATTTGTATGTAAGTCGGAACTGGTACATATTGTAGGGGAAACTCTAGCCAAACATTTCTCCAGAGCTCAGTTTTATTCTCCCACACCTCACTTCCCTCAGTCCTTTATTCTCAAGCTGAGGTGTCTGCTGAGAAAAGCCGCTCCGCGTCTCCCTGGTCTGCTGGGGGGGGGGGGAGCGCTAGCTTCGCGTCTCCCTGGTCTGCTGGGGGGAAGCAGCTAGTGCGGGGTTGCCTCACCCCGTTTGTAAGTAAGGATCTGATGTAAGTTGGATCCATGTAACCCGGGGAATGCCTGTAAATGGTATTGGATCGTAACAGTATGATTCGTGTGTGATTAGTCATTATTCATTTTTGAATTGCTTGACAGCCCTACTTATTTTGACAAATAAAAGCTGCAGCATTCTGCAGAATTGTTACTGTTTTGTTGCTGATGGTCTGATGGGTTGGACACAATCTCCTGGGTGTCGGTTCCAGAGTTACAGTATGAAGTGGGGTGGCAAAGATCTAACAAGTTGCCGAAACCCATAGCTCTGCCCCCTGGCAGATGTGTTCTTATTCTACACTTATAACATGGCCACACGCCTTTGCGCACACGTTTTTCTAGACTAGATTAAGTCTGATCAGCATTTTCCATACTTTGATATTTTAACAAAAGCGGAATCGTTTGCCACCCTTTCACTGAAATCAGCTCTCAAAGCTGTTTGAAAATGTTTGAAATTCACAATGTTCTTCGAGACTCACCATCTTGTTAGTCTTTCAAGTGCTGCATAGTCCTGTCTTTTGTTTCAATGTTCTTTGAGGGACTGAGTGCTTTGGGGAAACGTTGCCAACCATTTTCCTACTCGTCACTCAGATGCAGTAGATCGGTGTGTGTAGCATCTGCTGTGCTGTGCATGGCTTGGTATAGGCCAGAGAGTCCCCACAACCGGGGTTCTCCCCCCATTGACCATTGCAGGACACATGCAGCTTCCCAGGTCTAGTGGGCAGCTGGCATCAAGCTCTGGGGTCAGTTCTGGGGCCAGTTTTGTTCAACATCTTTATTAATGATCTGGATGAGGGGGTGGATTGCACCCTCAGCAAGTTTGCAGATGACACTAAGCTGGGGGGAGAGGTAGATACGCTGGAGGGCAGAGAGAGGGTCCAGAATGACCTAGACAGATTGGAGCATTGGGCCACAAGAAATCTGATGAGGTTCAACAAGGACAAGTGCAGAGTCCTGCACTTGGGACGGAAGAATCCCAAGCATTGGTACAGGCTGGGGACCGACTGGCTAAGTAGCAGTTCTGCAGAAAAGGACCTGGGGGTTACAGTGGATGAGAAGCTGGAGATAAGTCAGCAGGGGGCCCTAGTAGCCAAGAAGGCTAATGGCATATTAGGTTGCATTAGGAAGAGCTTTGCCAGCAGATCCAGAGAAGTGATTATTCCCCTTTATTCGGCTCTGGTGAGGCCACATCTGGAGTATTGTGCCCAGTTCTGGGCCCTCCACTGTAGAACGGATGTGGACGCATTGGAGAGGGTCCAGCGGAGGGCAACCAAAATGCTTAGGGAGCTGGAGCGCATGACCTATGAGGAGGCTGAGGGATTTGGGCTTGTTTAGGCTGCAGAAGAGAAGAGTGAGGGGGGATTTGAGAGCAGCCTGCAACTCCCTGAAGGGAGGTTCCAAAGAGGCTGGAGAGAGGCTGTTCTCAGAGGTGGCAGAACAAGGGGCAATGGGCTCAAGTTGCAGCGGGGGAGGTCTGGGTTGGAGATTAGGAAAAGCTGTTTCCTTAGGCGGGCGGGAAGCGCTGGGCTGGGTTCCCTGGGGAGGGGTGGAATCTCCGTCCCTAGAGGTGTGTAAGTCCTGGCTTTACAGAGCCCTGGCTGGGCTGATTGAGTTGGGGCTGGTCCTGCCTTGGGCAGGGGGCTGGACGCCAGGACTCCTAAGGGCTCGTCCCCCCCGAGGGTTGTGTGACGCTGTGGGCCGCAGGCTCACACCAGCTATAGTAGGTGCGTGGCCCTGAGGCCGTGTGTGAGTGGCAGCCGTGTGCTGATGGGGCCGCAGGTGGCCCGTGGCCCGTGGGCTGAGAACTGCTGTCCGAGAGACAAGGCGGGCGAGGCGATCTCTCCTGGGACAGCCACTGCCCCGAATGGCTTCGCTCGCCGCTGTGGGGCATGGGACGCCCTGGGCAGAGCCTTTACCCAGCCCGGCTCCTCGGTTCCTCCGGGGCGGCGCAAAGGGGTGAGGACGTGGCTGCAAGTGACAAGCCGAGCGCTGCCGCAGTGGGGCTCTCAGCGGGTGGGAGGCCGCCGAGCTAGATCCTGAGCCAGCTGCTGCCGTGGCCCAGCCAGCCTCGTCACAGGGCCGGGGGCAGCTGGGCTTCCTGGAGCCTCAGCTGGCAGGCGATCACTAGCGTTGAGGCGGTGGAAGTTCGCTCGCACTGGGGCTGGAGCCGACAGCCCCCCCAGTCCAGCAGGCCCCAGCGAGCTCCCCACCAGCTTCTACCGATCTCCCAGTAACTCCAGTGTCACTGCTCCTGGGGGGTGGGGAAGCTGGACTGAGCCGAGCCCCGGGGGGAATTCTGGGGGGAGAGGAAGCCGGACTGAGCCGAGCCCCGGGGGGAATTCTGGGGGGAGAGGAAGCTGGACTGAGCCATGCCCTGGGGGAGGATCCTGTGGGGGAGGGGAAGCCAGGCTGAGCCAAGCTTTGGGGGAGATTCTGGGTGGGAGGGAAAATTGGGCTGAGCCGAACCCTGGGGGGGGGATCCCTGCCATAGAGTTTGTCCACAGCCTGGGCTCCTGGGTGCTCCCAGCACTGGAGCCGGGCTCTGCCAGCCATTGGCGTAACACATGGAATGTTGCTTCCAGAGCCAGCTGCTGCCCCGGCCCGTCCTGCTCCCCAGGGCACCCGGAGGACCCCCGAGGAAGGGCGAGAAGAGCCTCCGATCCCTGACCCCGCGTCTAGTGCCACCCACGTTCCAGCCTCAGGCGCTGCCGCCCCGTCCCGGAGCCAAGTCGAGAGGCGGGCGTCACAGCCCAGCCCTTCGGAATCGGACTCCGTGCCGGAGAGTCCCACGTCCTGCCCCACGCCCGAGGTCAGTGCTGTGTGCGGTGCCCTGGTCGGTCTCTGGTGGGCAGGGCACGCAGGGATCGGTGCAGTCCGCACTGCCGCCAGAGCCAGAGAGCCCGGGGAAGAGGGATTTGCTCTCTTTGCTGACCGCCTGAGGGGTGTGGGCAGCCAAGAACCGCCCTGAGGGATTCCCAGCGAGGTCCCTGGGCTGTTCCCGGATGGACTCGGTCCTGGGCAGTCTCGTTGTGCCGTCCCGGCCCTGGGTTGCAGCAGCATGCGGGCCTATGCCCTCAGCTCGCTGTCCCGGGCACAGAGCGGTGCAGCGAGGCCGGTGCAACGTTCCAGCGGATCCCGTTAGACTCCTGAACAGCAGCTGGGGCAGGGAACCGTCACGAAGGGCCAGTCGCTGGCGACAGCGGACGAGGCCAGGTTATGATGGCTTTGCTTTCTCCCCCTCTCAGACCCAGTGATATCTCGGCCCTGCTCCCGCCCCCCGCAGGTCTCTGCATTCCTGTGGGGCTCAGTCCTGCCCCCTCCCTCATTGAATGTTGCCAACAGATCGTAGGGGGCTTGTGGAGATCTCGGCTTGGAAAGACAGCGCCTCGTTCTTCTGACGCAATGTCCGTTCTCCGGCGGGCTCCCGGCCTAGCAGAGTATGTTCGGGAGTCTGGAGAACCTGAGTTTTAGGCCCACCCCTCGTGCTTAGCATGTGGAATTTCACAAGCCCTCTATAAGCTTCACAGCATTCCTGCGAGGGGAACCGATGCCATTATCCCCATTGTACTGGCAGGATCACTGAGTCAGACTGATCAATGGATGTAGCCACAGTCCTAGCTAGGAGTGGAGCCCGGATCCCCCCAGCATGAACTGTCTGACAGTTTCAGGGTAACTGCCCCGACTTTCTCCCCTCATGGCCCCAGAGGTTCCTCCAGCAAGCCAGGCAATCTACCAGCTAGGGCCTTCTCCCCGAGGGCCACGGCCACACGCAGTGCCTTGGGCCGTGTCTGTGCCCCGCTGGTGGGAGTGGTACAAACACCTAGACAGGCAGACAGGTCAGGCTAAAGGCACCTCCCCAGTGCTCCTCGCTGCTCCCAGGGGCCAGGAGGGTAGACGAGGTGGGTCTGGCCCCACTCACAACCCCCGGGAGATGCCCAAGAGGAGCAGAGAGGTGAGGTGAGGCCAAGCAAGGAGAGGAGACGTGAGGTGAGGACAGGAGAGGGGAGGGGAGGGGAAGGGAGGAGAGGACAGAAGAGGGGAGGGGAAGGGAGAGAGGAGAGGAGGGAGGGGAGAGAAAAGAAGGGGAGGGGAAGGAAGGAGATGAGGGGGAGGGGAAAGGAGAGGGGAGGTGAGGACAGGAGAGGAGGGGGTGGGGAGAGGTGAGGTGAGGGGAGGGGAAGGGAGAGGAGGGAGGGGAGAGAAAAGAAGGGGAGGGGAAAGGAGGAGAGGAGGGGGAGGGGAGAGGAGAGGGGAGGTGAGGACAGGAGAGGAGGGGGTGGGGAAAGGTGAGGTGAGGACAGGAGAGGGGAGGTGAGGACAGGAGAGGAGGGGGAGGGGAGGGGAGAGGTGAGGTGAGGACGGAGAGGGGAGAAGAGGGGAGGTGAGAAGAGGGGAGGGGAGGGGAGAAAGCTCTCTCATCCTCCGGCAGACCGCCGTCTGGGGTCTGCACAGTATAAGCCCCTGCCAGTGACACGCTGACTCCATCACACACAGAGCCCGGGCCCAGCCTGCATTTCACCTTGGCCCATAGTAGCTGCCAGGTCTTCCACAGGCTCAGTACATGGCTTCCCCCTCCCCGCCCCGACCACCTGCCCTTGCGGCACGAGGGAGACCCTGCGCATCTACCACTAGGGGCCAGGCTGCAGGCCCTTTTCTCACACCTCGAGGAGCGTCTCCTTAGGTTCCGGCGGCCCTTTGCCCTGCACCTGCGGATCGACACCCATCCACGGCCCCGCAGAGTCCCAGACCCGCTGGCCTGCTCCCGGCCCTGCCCGGGCACCCTCCACCATTGCAGGAGCCTTGTGGCTGCCAGGCCTTCAACCCGCATCTGGCCAGAGTTCCTCTGGGCGGCCTCTCGGGCTCCCTGCAGGCCTGGGAGGAGCAGGGTTCTCTGCTCTGCGCCCCTCTGGCTCCCTGGTTTTGACCCTCTGGCCTTGTGCCCACGCCCGGCTTCCATCCTTTGTCCCCTGACCTCGTCTGGGCTCTGCTTTCCGTAGCTCCGGCCTTTGGCTGCTCAATAGCTGCAGACAACAGCCAAACGTCTTTGCCCTTCGTAGGGCCTGGGTCTCACCGGGGGAAGGAGCCGGGTCCCGGCATGTAGCCTTTTCCCAGCTGCTGGGGACGGCAGAGGTTCCAGGCCCCTTGCCAGCGCCTTGCCCTTTGACCCCTCCAGAGATCCCTGGCCCCTGGCGGGAGTTTGTCTTTTTGTGCCCTGGAGCCGAGCGTGTGTCTGCTGCCCAGGCTGCCTTCCTAGTGCTGCCCCTGCAGAGAGCTTAGCCCCTCGCGGCTTCCAGGCGGGGCTCTGTGCCCCTGCTCTGCCAGTCAGCCGCAGCCTCCGTGCCATGCCTTTCTCAGGTGGACACTGCCAGCGAAATGGAAGACCTGGATGCCGATAGCGTCGCTTTGATTCCAGCGCCAGAGAGCCACGGCCCCGCCAAACTGCAGGTCTTCCTAGCTCGTTACAGGTACCGAACTCCACACAGGGCCTCTGCGCAAAGGGAAGGGCGGACTGAGGGGAGTTTTGGCTGCAGGGTTGATGAGTGGAGCAGGCTGTCCCGTAATTACCCACTTGGGGGTTCTTGCTCCTTTCTATGAGCCTCTGCTGGGGACGAGCTGCTGGAGTCGATGGAGGTGCCTACGGTACAGTGTGGGAACGCCCCCGTTCTATGGAGGGAGACGAAGAAAAATAACCGTTGCACGTGTCAAAACGCAGCAAATTCACAAGCCACAGAACCAATAGGGCTGGATGAAAACTTCTTCTTTGAAACTGTTTTGTTCATGGAAGGGGGGGGGGGGGGTTGGTGACGCATCGTTTTTGTGAAAGTGCCTTCTTGTTGGAGAACATGTCCCATTGCCACCGAACAGCCAGGCACCCAAACAGCTGAAAACGTGCAGCTGCCAAACAACAACGTCCAGTTCGTGACCAAACACATTCAGGGTTAGGCTGAAAAGTTTTGGCTTCACTTTTGTTTTCCAGCAAAAATTCAAAATTTTCCACAGAATAAAGCCCCGTTTTCTCCTCAGCTCTGATGATGACTGTGAACCAGTAATGCTGACATCCAAGACAGGTGTGGGAAACACGTGTGCCCATTTACTGTTCGTTATATGCAAATATAATTTTAAAGGCATAAGAGGCTCTTAGCTGCAAATGGCCGGGGACAATCACTTGCTCACCATGAATGGATCCAGCATGTAGCAGGGTGACGTAGTGTCAGTACCGTGCCGGTTGCTGTGCTCGGCCTGTGGGCGACCCCTACTGGCCGCTGTCTGTAGCACTGCCCAGCGGGGGGCGTCTTGGGACCCCCATGACAGAGACCGAACCGGTTCTACCAGTTAAAGGAAGGGATGGAAAAGGAAGTGAGTGTTGGGGGAAGGGTCAGTCTTGGGCAGGAACCATGAAGGGGACAGACTAAGGAGGGGCTGGAATCCAGGGGCCCAGGGACCCATCTCAAGGGGGCTGAGGCATCCTGGCCCTGACTCCTGTAGACACGTCACGTCTGTGCGGGGCTGTGTCCTGGAGAAGCAATAAACCCCCCTGTTCTACCGGCTGGCAGAGCCTGTTCTTGCTGCGACGGGGCTGCAGCGTCGGGGAACCCCGACTCGCCGTCACACAGGGGTTAAAAGAGACCTAGATAAATTCATGGAGGTTAAGTCCATCAATGGCTATTAGCCAGGCTGGGCAAGGAATGGTGTCCCCAGCCTCTGTTTGTCAGAGGGGGAGATGGATGGCAGGACGGAGATCGCTTGATCATTCCCTGTTCAGTTCACTCCCTCTGGGCACCTGGCACTGGCCACTGTGGGCAGACGGGTTACTGGGATGGATGGACCTTTGGTCTGACCCCGTCTGGCCGCTCTTATGTTCTTAGCTGAGCCCTGCACTAGGGGAGTGTCTAGACTACAGTGTTTTTTCGAAACAAAGTAGCCTTTTCTCTTTGACGGTGGGTGCCGGGAATGAGGCGTGACGGTGGAAGGTGAGAACCTGGCATCATGGAAGAAATGGCCTTTTTTCAAAGAAACGTCCCCTGCATGTAGACTGCAGCCGCGTTCTTTAGAAAGTAAATCGAAAGGACGCGGCATTTTTCTCGATCGCGGTAAACCTCATTTTACGAGGAAGAACGCCCTTTTTTCGCAGTGCTTTCGAAAGAAGCCGTATTGCGTGCAAACTGGGCTTTTTCGAAAGACAGTGCCCAGACTGCCTGGGGCGGCTCGCTTTTTTGAAAGAAGTGGTTGCAGTCTAGACGCTCTTTCGAAAGCGGCTTGTCCTCTAGACCTAGCCTAGGACTCAAAATGGTTGGGTCCAAGGATCCAGGTTGTGCTTTGCCCTCCTGCGAAGCGTTGGCCACGCCCAGAGGCAGGAGCCCCACCTGCGTGGACCAATGCGCTGCTCCCGTGTGAGCAGGGGAAGTTGCTGTACAAAGTACGTTTTATTGCTCTATCGGTTTCAGCTATAACCCCTTGGACGGCCCCAATGAGAACCCAGAGGCAGAGCTGCCGCTGACGGCTGGAGAGTATATTTATGTCTATGGGCACATGGATGAGGACGGCTTCTTTGAAGGTGGGTGCCAGGGAACGAGGCGTGACTCTGAAGGTGAGAACCTGGCATCATGGGAAAGCGGGGGAAGCTTCATGGCTTTTGCAGCGATCAGGGCACAAAGGCTCGTACGGGCAGAGCGGGCCTGCAGTCCTAAGAGAAACGCATTTACTCATGGTTGCGCCAGGGTTGCATTAAGTCCTGAGGGTGAAAATCTGGCCCCATTGAAGTGAACTGGAGTTTTGCCGTGAGCTTTATTGGAACCTGGACTTCACCCACCTCTCTGTGTCTGAATTCTTTCGGACTCCGTAGCTGTATGCGTCCCACAGAGCTGGTAATGCCACCATGCAGCCCTGCGCCAAGGCGTGAGAATTGCCTTGCGCTTCCTAGCAGCCCAGAAACTTGCTAGCGCCCTGGTGGGCTGCACAACATAACCCCCTCCCACCCTGCCGGTGTTCGGTGTCCCCACGCACTCAGAAATGGAGCTGAGCGACTACGAGATGCCTCAGTTCAGGGGCAAGCACCCAAAGAAAGCCGGGTTGGTTCAAACGAAAACATTTCACATTTTTTAATGGAATTGAAATCTCAAAAAAGAGTTTTGATCAACTAGAAATGATTCTTTTTCCTGCCTTGGATTCAGGGCAACCAGAGCGTGTTCCGTTGGCTCAAGCCGACATTTATTTCAGGTTTTGTGCTTCAACGTGGCCAGTCTGAAGTGGTTTTATCCATTTGTGTGTGTCTCCCTCTGCTAGCTCATAGCCAGAATGCGGCTCCCACCGGGCCCCTCCGTACCCCCAGGGTGGTGCCCCCACTGCCCTTTGCCAGCGGCCTTGCAGGCAGACGTCTCCTCAGGGAGGCCGTGCAAGGCAGCCGGGAGAGAACTTCTCAAGGGAGAGCCCTTGTGGTGCGACATGTAGGAGCGGATGGGACAAAGTGCTAGAAATTGGAGGGAGCCGAGAGCTGCGTGCCGTGCCCCAGCAGGCTGGTTCGGTGGGCTAGTGATTGGCAGGGATGCGGCTCCCTGGTCTCTCTCCCACGGCTGGGGCTGGAGTCTGGAGGGCAGGCAGGGTGGTAACAGGTGTCCTGTGTCCCTCTAGGGGAGCTGATGGATGGCAGGCGAGGGCTGGTCCCCTCCAACTTTGTGGAACGCGTTCCAGACGACGATCTTGTGGCCTTCCTGCCGCCAGAAGCGAGCGACCTCACCCAGAGCTCCAGCCACGGGAGGAGCACGAGCAGCGGAGAAAAAAGCGATGACTCCTGCGCCGAGACCAGCGCCAGCTCCTCGCTGAGCGGGCCGGGAGACCGGGAAGAGTCCGTCCGCCACACAGCAGTGCCTTACCCGCGAAAGCTGACTCTGCTCAAACAGCTCCCCAGAAGCATTGTGGTGGGCTGGGAGCCGCCGCTCCTGCCAGCTGGCTGCCCGGCCGTCTGGCGCTACGACGTCTCCGTGGACGCGGAGCTCTGCCAGAGCGTCGAGAGCGGCGCCCAGACGCAGGCCGAGATCGAGAACGTGGACCTGGAGCGGAAAGCCTACCGCGTCTCCGTGCAAAGCGTGGCCGAGCACGGCCGCTCCGACGCCCTGCGCTGCACGCTCTGCGTCGGGCCGGGCGTCTGCCCCGCACCGGGGCTGCTGGAAGTCCGGAGCGTGACGGCGACCTCGGCAGAGCTGACGTGGGTGCCGTGCGACAGCAACTTCGTCCACGCCGTGTACCTTGGCGAGGAAGAGTGCCACAGCGCCAAGCCAGGTGTCTACTGGTACACCTTCCGCAGCCTGCGCCCTAGCACGCAGTATGTGGCCAAGGTGGAGGCCCGGCCCCCCGGGGTGCTCTGGGAGTTGCCCCAGGAGAGGCGGGAGCAGGACTCAGCAGTGATACACTTCACTACTCCCGTGGCAGGTATTGGGGGACAAGCAATGCCGCGCCGAGGCGCTTTCTGACTGGCAGAGTGCCGCGTGGCGCGGGGGCAGGACTCCCGCGGAGAAGGCGCCGAGCCAGCACGTGGCGGGCGGAGTGGGAGGGCTGGCGACGCTGAACGGCTGCCCGGCGCAGACACCGGCTGGCTCGCCCTTTCCATGGTGCATGCTGTGCCCCCGAGCTTGCCCCAGCGCCGAGCGCAGCCAGGCCTCTCCTGTCGTTTGCCCGAGTCAGACGCTTCCCGCGCCAAGCTGCTGAGCGGCAGTAGCAGGACCCCTGCGCCTGGCTGCAGAACTCGATCCAATCCACACGGCCTTTGGCAAACGCCTGATCCCTGCCCGTGGAGGCTCCCAAAGCAAAAGCAGGACGCGGTCCCTGCTGGGCCCTGAGGGTCTCCCGAGGCTGAGAGGAGCCGCCCTCCTGCATTCCTCCTTCCTGGGAGGAGTTGGACGGAGCCGCTGCCCTGACAGATCAAAGGCAAATCTCCCCCGTCTCTCCTAGGGTCCCCCGATGCGCCGCTGGATGTGCAAGCAGAGCCGGGCCCCTCGGCAGGCATCCTGGGGATCAGCTGGCTGCCTGTCACCATCGACGCAGAGGGCTCCTCCAACGGGGTGCGAGTGACTGGCTATGCCGTGTATGCCGATGGGCAGAAGGTACCAGCCGCGCGGCGCCAGGCTGCATGCGGGGCAGAGGGAAGGGCTGGGGGCAACAGGCACATTTGTAGGGACGCTCCAGAGGGTCCAGTGAAGCCATGTGGGTGACGCTGATTCTCTGGCTGTGCAGACAGCAGTGCCCGGGGGGGGGGTGGGGAAGGGGCTGCATCCTGGCTGAGTGAGCGAGGTGCGGATGCGAAAGACGCCATATCTGCACCAGAGCCTGGAGCTGAAACCTCAACGGCCAAAAGACCTGGGCCCTAGCACGTCAGTGAGCGCAGGCCAGGGACAGCAGCTGGCTGAAAGTGCCCCACTCCAGGAAGGATGTGGACGCATTGGAGAGGGTCCAGCGGAGGGCGACCAAAATACTGGGGGGGCTGGAGCGCATGACCGAGAAAGAGAGGCTGAGGGATCTGGGTCTGTTCAGTTGCAGCAGAGAAGAGTGAGGGGGGATCTGAGAGCAGGCTGGAGAGAGGCTGTTCTCAGATGGGGGCAGAACCAGGAGCGATGGGCTCACGTTGCAGTGGGGGAGGTCTGGGTTGGAGATTAGGAAAAGCTGTTTCCCTGGGCGGGTGGGAAGCGCTGGGCTGGGCTCCCTGGGGAGGGGTGGAAGCTCCGTCCCTAGGGGCGTGTGAGTCCCTGGCTGGGCTGATTTCGTTGGGCTGGTCCTGCCGTGAGCAGGGGCTGGACTCGATGCCTCCTGAGGGCTCTGCAGCCCTGGGGCTCTAGGGTTCCACATTTGAACGTTTCAGACAAATCCAAGGCAGTCGATTCAGGTGGACGTGTGGATGGTCGTGTCCCTTCCCCCGATTTGCTGCTTCGCTTGCACTGAGCACGCCCACAAAGAGCGTGAACCCCCCACTACCCCCCTGACGAATCGCTTTGAGCTGAGGCGCGGGCGCCCTGGGCGAGTGGGCGCTCTGCCGGGGGCAGGGAGGAAGGCGGCCGAGCTAGCGGGGCATATAGGAGCAGCAGAAAGAAGAGCTTGCCTGCGCAGGCACCGCTGAAAGCCGGGCAGTGAACCGGAGAGCTACTCCGGAGAGCCCGGGGCGAGGGCCTTCTCTGCCACGGCCTCTCCGTTCCCCAAGCCCAGCCCTTTGGACGCCCCTCCTGGGGCACATTTTAGTAGACCCTCATCACTGCACGGCTCAGCATCCGTGCTGCTCTTCTCTGGACCGTCTCCCACTTCGCCGGGTCTCTCCTGAAACGTGGGGCCCAGAACTGGCCCCCGCTGAGCCCGGCAGCGCAGCGACTCCGTGTCAGCCCAGAGCCACGCTGGCCTGTTCTCACGGTTCACTCCTATTAGCTGGAGCCCTGGTCCCTTCCTGCCGGGCCCTGCCTGGACCCCTGTGGCACCGTCGTGACTAACAGAACCACCTGGCTGGGTTCATGGGCAAACCCCTCTCCCCCCGTAGGCCGGGTGGCCCGGGAGAGGCAGCTCCTCGTGCTCCATGGGCAGCCACTCCCATCCACGAGTGGAGCTTTCGGGGCTCGGCTCTGGGGAGGGACATTTGGGATCATGCCGGAGCCAGGCTCCACAGCCTCCTCTCTCGCTGGGGTTTGGAGCCCAGCCTGAGCCAGGGACTCCCTGCCGTGTGCTGCCCCTGGCGGGAGCGCCACCTGCCCACTGCCCGGGCCCTGCGCTGGGCTTCCCTTTGCAGTGGGGGCGGTGCCCGGCAGGGGGAGCACTGCAGGCCCGAGCGCCGCGAGAGAAAGCTGCAGGCTCTGGAAAGTCCCTTCCGCTCCCCGGGCCAACGCCCAGGGCCGGGAGGCTGTCAGGGCATGGGGACGAGGAGGGAGGCAGCCAGGCGGCCTGTGGGGCGAGGCCAGGCCCAGGACATGAGGGCAGCAGGAGGCTCCCGGGTGAGGCGGGCAGGGGAAGATGCAGCCCTGGCTTGTAAAATAGCCAAACTTCTCCTACAGCCGGGGGGAGGGGCTGAATCTGAGCCCGAGAGGAAATCTCAAGCGCGGCTGCCCTGGGAATGGCCAGAAGGGCAGAGGGCTCGGCTCGCTGGCCCTCCTCAGAGCGGCTCGGCAAGGGCTTCCCCTGGCGGCCTGCGCTCTGCCCCCTTGGAGCTCAGCCGGCGCAGCCAAGGACCCCTCTGTAGGCTGAGTCATGCTGGGAGAGTGGGGAGCTTGCTGGGGTCACCTGTTCCCCTTTCTGTCTGCTGAGACTCACCGCCTCTCCAGCTGCCGAGGGGCTGGGCAGCCGCGGTGCCTTGTTCCGCTCCCTTGCCGGAGCTTTGGGCCAGCCCAGGCCAGGCCAGGCCAGTAGGGGGGAGGTGGCTGCCAGAGGCCACGTGCCTCAGTAGGGGGGAGGTGGCTGCTGGAGTCGACGTGCCTCAGTAGGGGGGTGGTGGCTGCTGGAGGCCACATGCCTCAGTAGGGGGGTGGTGGCTGCTGGAGGCCACATGCCTCAGGAGGGTGGGAGGTGGCTGCTGGAGGCCACATGCCTCAGGAGGGTGGGAGGTGGCTGCTGGAGGCCACGTGCCTCAGTAGGGGAGAGGTGGCTGCTGGAGGCCACGTGCTTCAGTAGGGGAGAGGTGGCTGCTGGAGGCCACGTGCTTCAGTAGGGGAGAGGTGGCTGCTGGAGGCCATGTGCCTCAGGAGGGTGGGAGGTGGCTGCTGGAGGCCATGTGCCTCAGTAGGGGGGAGGTGGCTGCTGGAGTCGATGTGCCTAAGGAGGGTGGGAGGTGGCTGCTGGAGGCCACATGCCTCAGTAGGGGGGTGGTGGCTGCTGGAGGCCACATGCCTCAGTAGGAGAGAGGTGGCTGCTGGAGGCCATGTGCCTCAGTAGGGGAGAGGTGGCTGCTGGAGGCCACATGCCTCAGTAGGGGGGTGGTGGCTGCTGGAGGCCACATGCCTCAGGAGGGTGGGAGGTGGCTGCTGGAGGCCACGTGCCTCAGTAGGGGGGAGGTGGCTGCTGGAGGCCACGTGCCTCAGTAGGGGGGAGGTGGCTGCTGGAGGCCACGTGCCTCAGTAGGGGGGAGGTGGCTGCTGGAGGCCACGTGCCTCAGTAGGGGGGAGGTGGCTGCTGGAGGCCACATACCTCGGCTCGTGGGCCGACGTGTGCAGCCGCTGCTATTGCTGCTGGCTCAGGCGTGTCTCCATCGGTTCCTGGGAGCCGGGACTTATGCCCAGGAGAGGACCCCTGCCCGTTTCTCTGTTGTAGGTGATGGAGGTTGCGTCGCCCACCGCCGGCAGTGTCCTGGTGGAGCTGTCCCAGCTACAGATGTTCCAGATGTGCCGGGAGGTCTCTGTGAGGACCATGTCTCTGTATGGAGAATCGGCAGATTCGGTGCCAGCCCAGATCCCCCCCGCCTTGCTGAAAGCGTCCAGACATCCCTCACTCCCGCAGGCTGTCGGCTCTCCCAGTCTCCGTTCCAGCCTGCTCCATGGGGAACCCAGGGGCTCTCCTCCCCAACGAACGCCCGTCGCCTGCAGCCCCGCCCAGCTCCTCCCTCCCTGCACCCACTGCTCAGATGCCAGGAGCACTGCCAGCTGCCTGCCAGGGCAAAGCCCCGCACACCTGCCCCGCTGCTCTCCCCGGCCTTCCTCGCCCGTTTCACAGCCCGGAGCAGGCGGAGACCCGGAGCCTGCCAGGGCAGCCGAGCCGCGGGGCCCTGATGAAGGCTTCCAGCTGCAGGGGTCGGTGAGTGGCCGGGAAGTGCCGTGAATCGAAGGCCCCGGGGAGGGGAAGCGGAGCAGCTTTGGTGGGGAGCGCAGCGAGTGTGCCTGGCAGGGGCTGTGGTCTCCTGGCTCGGAGTGCGTGGGCCTCCCGCTGGCGCCAGGTGCCTGGGAGAGGGCTGCCTGCATCCGTGTGCGCACAGAACGGGGGACCAGCCTCGCGGCTCCGCTGCACCCGGGGGGCGGGTCAGGAATGTGGGTGATGGAAAAGGCTCCTTCCCGGGCACGGGGAGGCGGGATTTGCCGGCATTCCCCGCCCAGCCCTGCACGCCCTGGCGCCCAGCTGCAGAGGAGAATCTTTGCCCCAGTCCTGCCTTTGCCACTCCTGGGTCTCCCCCTTTGGGCGAGGTGGAGCAGAGGTGGCGTTCATGCTGCGCCAGGGGTGCCCTCCAGATACTGGCCTGTGTGTGGAGCAGGGTTACCAGGTAGACCCCACCAAAAACCGGACACACTTGATCATGGGCGGGGGGAGGGGACCCACCAGGAGTGGGGTGGGGCTGGTCAGGAGGGGGATGGGACAGGAAGCAGAGCTGGTGGGGGAGGATCTGGGGGCCACAGGGCTAGCCAGGAGGAAGGGGGGGCCGGGAAGCAGAGCTGGGGAGGGTTGGGGGCGGCGGGGCTGGATGGGAGGAGGGGGGCCCGGAAGAAGGGTGGAAAGTGGAGCTGGTGGAGAGAGGGGAAGGGGGGGTGCAGCCACTGGTCGCAGCCAGAGTCCAACAGGCCATGCCCCCGGCAGGCACTCCCTCTAGTTGCTAGTAGAAGCCCGGCGGGGGTGGGGGTGGGGGCAGGGCTGAGAGCCCCTCCCCCCGCCCGGCTTCTGCAGGCAGCCAGAGGCTCCCTGCTGGGGGGTGGGGCTGCGATTGGCGCTGGGAGCCCTCTGGTCGGGTGCAAAAGCCGGGCGGGGGGAGTTGCTGGGAATCTCATCCCGCCTTCCCGTCGCTCCCCCGCCCCCGCCAGGCTTCCGTCCGGCGCCCAGCCGGGAATTCAGAAAATACCGACATTGCACATTGCACGTGTCCAGTATTGTCTGAGTTTTTCTACCGGGCAGAGGGCGCAAATACCGGACCGTCCGGTAGAAAACCAGACACCTGGCAACCCCAGCAAGCCCAGGGTCTTCTCTGCCATAAGCCCTTTGAGAGCATCAGAGCGGCCAGGCGGGGTCGGCCCAAAGGCCTGGCCAGCCCCATGTCCCGTGCGACACGTGTGACGGCGCGTTGGGGTTCCCCCGTCTCCTGCACCCCGAAATGGCACAAACAGACTGCACCAGCCAGTGGAATAGAGGAAGTTTATTGCCTCTCCAGGATACAGCACAGCACAGATGTAATCTGGTCACAGAGCTGGGCTAGGATGCCTCAGGCCCCCTTGAGATGGGGGAGACTGGGCCCCTAAACTCCAGCCCCTTTCCCTAGGCTGTCTCCTCCATGCTCCCAGCCCGCAACTAACTAACTCTCTTCCAGCCCTGCCCCCCAGCCAGGGCAGCATTCCACCTTCCTTTGTTCCTCTCCATGGGGGGTGTCTGGCCATACTGGTTTGCATAGTGACTCATCCTGTTTTGCTGGGTCTTGGTACCCACGGCAGCCAGTGGGGGTTACCCCAGAGCCAGCAGCATAGAAACCAGCAAGTTCCCCCCCACTACGTCACAGTTCTCCCCCCTCCGAGAGCGAACTGAGCAGGGTCACTCCGCTCGTGACCTAGGGAAGTTCGGGTCCTCTGCGTGGAAACCTGCCCTGGGGACATGGGTGCTCCCCTTGACTCGGGCCGGCTGCGGCGAGGCCCCACATAAATTAGCTTCCCTCTGTCCACTTGCCGCACCGCTCCAGGGGGACTGGCACAGGCCTGTCCTCGGGGGTCACACCCACCCTTCTGCTGGCCTTGATCTCTGGCCAGGGTCTCTCGGGCCGGGGCCACGAGCCCAGCGAGCCTTCTCTGGACAGCCAGGGCGGCTTCCACACCCGGCGCTCCATCCAGGGGGGTCTTCCCCTCCCATAACTCTCTCAGCGAGCCCAGAGGGTCCTCTGTCTGGGGTAGAGACCCCCAAGCCGCTTTCCTCCTGTCTTGGGCCTTCCCGCCCCTCTGGCAGGAGTCACAGGACCATCAGTACCGCTGCACGGCTGTAAAGATTCCCGGCCAATAGAAGTGCTGGAGCAGCCTCAGGCGGGTGCTCCGGATCCCCCGGTGGCCCGCAACAGGGACGTCGTGGCCCAAATACAGCAGCTTGAGGCGATACATTCGGGGGACGACCAGCTGCCGCTGGACCCCCCATGCCCTCACCTTCCTGGGGGGAAGCCATTCCCGGAACAGGAATCCCTGCTCCCACAGGAATCTCTCCTGGCCACCTCCTCCCAGGAGCTGAGCTGCACGGAGGCCAGCCTGGTCCCTCAGCCTCTGCAAGGAGGGGTCTGCCTGCACCTCAGCCTGGAATTCAGCTGCTGAGGCAGGTATCGGGACCTGTTCCCCACCTTTACCTAGGTCCGGAGTCCCAGCCTGGCTGGACCCCGTGTCCACTGGGATGGGACCCTGAGGACTCTGCCGGGAGTCCTTCCCTGGACCCAGGTTGCCAGCCCCTCGCTGGCTCTGGCTCCGGGTGATGACTAGAGCCCGCTGGGATTCATGGGGCCACTCCTCTAGGTCATTCCCCATCAGCACCTCGGTGGGCAAGTGCGGGTGCACCCCCACTTCCTTGAGACCTTCCTTGGCCCCCCATTTCAGATGCACCTGGGCTACAGGCACCTTAAATGGGGACCCATCTATGCCCTTCAGGGTCAGCTGCGTATGGGGTAGTATCCGGTCTGGGGCCACTATGTCGGATCGGGCCAGAGTCACCTCCGCCCCCGTGTCCCAGAAACCTGTCACCTTCCTACCATCCACCTCCAGGGGTAAGAGGCACTCACTCCGCAGGGGCCGCCCTGCCCCCACCCGGTCCACGGAGAAATCCGCCTCCCGAGAATCAGACCTCCCAGGGGAGGTGCACTGAGCATCCTTCCTCCCACTCTGAGCTGAGGTTTGCCTGCCAGCCCCTGCCTCTGGGGCAGCCTGCCCTTCCTCCTGCCCCAGCCAGTTAACCCTGGAAAGTCCCCGGTCCTGGGACCTGGTGCACTGAGCCCTCTTGTGGCCTTTTTGCCCACAGCGATGGCAAGTTAGGCTTTGGGCTGTCTCTGTCCTGGCCCTGGCTGGTTCTCTGGGGCACAGATGACCTGTTCCTTGGTCTCGCCTCGTAGTTGACTCCCTCCGTCGCTCAGCCGAGATCCGGTCTCTGCGCGATTCCCTTTCTCTCCGGGACTCCCGTTCACACCCGGACCGGCTCTCCGTGAACTCATCCGCCAGCCTCCCGGCCTCCTGGGGGTTCTCTGGTCTCCGGTCCTTGAGCCACAGCCTCAGTTTGGGTGGGCACACTTCATAGAACTGCTCCATCATGACCAGCTTGAGCAGCTCCTCTGCGGTCTGGGCTCCAACTCCAGACACCCACTTGCGGCAGTATTGCGACAGGCGGGAGGCCAGATCCACATAGGTCTCCCGTGGCCCTTTCTGTACCCCCTGGAACTTCTTCTTGTACATCTCGGGTGTCAGCCCGAACTTGTGCAGCAGGGCCTCCTTGACTCGGTTGTAATCCCCTGGCTGTAGGTCCTCCAGCTGACTGAGCACTCCGGCCGCCTCCTGGTTCAGTGCGGGGATGAGCTCCTGCAGCCAGTCCACTGGGGGGACCCATTGCAGTCCACAGGCCCTCTCAAAGGAGCTGAGGAACCCGTCTATGTCGCCCATGTCCTTCAATTGGGCCACCATGAGCCTCTCCAAGAGTCTGGCAGTCCCGGGACCCTGGGGCCCATCGGCACTTGGCGCAGCCGGTGCCCCGCCGGTTCTCCGCTCTGCTATGGCCAGCTCATGCTGTCGCTGCCTGTCTCGATCTTGGCGCTCCTTCTCTCGGTCCTGGCGGTCCCTCTCTCGGTCCTCTACTTCGAATTCCTTTATCCGCAGCTGGATCTCCAGCCGCCGCAGCTCTGCTGGGCTGGCCTCTGCCCTAGATGGGCTACGGCTTGCAGGCCTCCTGGGGAAGCTGTCTCATCTCTCCGGTGGGTTCCAGCACTCCTCCCCCTCTCTGAGCCTGACACATTCTCGGGGGGGGGGGGTCTGGCTGCTTCCCCTGGGGACAAGATCCTGGCCCTGTGGCTGGTCATTCTCTTCCAGCTGGGCAATCAGCTGGGCCTTGGTTGCTTTCTGCACAGGCAAGCCCCTCTCTGTGCACAGCCCCACCAGCTCTGCTTTCAAGAATCGGGCGTAGGCCATCTGCCCGCTGGTCCCCTCGGTGCAGACTCACCAGTCTAGTGCTGCAGCGTCCCACGATTCCCAGGAACCGCTTCGCTCTGTCTCCTGCATGCCTGGCTTCAGGGCTCTTGCTTCTACTGCGCCTTGTTGCTCACCGTTGGGAGCCTCATCCACGGGGTGCAGTGTATCCCACTTCGGACACCAGTGTGATGGCGCGTTGGGGGTCCCCCGTCTCCTGCACCCTGAAATGGCACAAACAGACTGCACCAGCCGGTGGAATAGAGGAAGTTTATTGCCTCTCCAGGATACAGCACAGCACAGATGTAATCTGGTCACACAGCTGGGCTAGGATGCCTCAGGCCCCCTTGAGATGGGGGAGACCGGGCCCCTAAACTCCAGCCCCTTTCCCTCCATGCTCCCAGCCAGCAACTAACTAACACTCTTCCAGCCCTGCCCCCCAGCCAGGGCAGCATTCCACCTTCCTTTGTTCCTCTCCATGGGGGGTGTCTGGCCATACTCGTTTGCATAGTGACTCATCCTGTTTTGCTGGGTCGTGGTACCCATGGCAGCCAGGGGGGTTACCCCAGAGCCAGCAGCATAGAAACCAGCCATGTACCCCCACTACGTCACACCACGTGAAGAAAACCGTCCCTTGCTTTGTTTAAACCCGCTGACCATGCGCCTTCGCTGCCAGCCTGCCCCTTGAAACCGAAACCGTCCGCAGCCAGGGGTGCGGCTCCCTGGGGGTGACACCGTGCCCCCCAGCAGGCAGCTGGAGGCGCTGGCTGCAGACCTGCCTGCAGCAGAGGGGGCCCATCGGACTGTGTTTCCACACTTGGTCTCAGGGGGTCTGACAGGGGGGCGTCCAGCGGGACCCGGAATGGAAGCTTCGCTCCCACAAACCCACCGCTGCACTCGCCACGGCCTGTAGCTTGCGCGGGGGGAGCAGAGGGAAGGACGGGGGCTGGCGAGCAGGGTTGGGGGGCGGGGCAGAGCTGCGTGGGTCACCCAGGACGAAAGCAGCGGGGTTTGTGGCAGGTCCCGAGGGGGGTGCTGTGCTCTGCCGGAGCTGGCTCTGACTCGCCTGCCTTGACCCGGCCGTGGGGGAGGCCTGGCTATCCCCCCCTGCGCAATGACTGGCCATAGGGCGGGGGATTGTCATGGCAGCCACAAAACTCCCTGCAGAGGGTAAAGCTCCAGGTGCCCACCGGCCCCGTGGCTGCGTGGGCGTCCTCCCCAGCCGCTACCCGGGAACATGGGCGTGGCAAGCGACCCAGCCGTGTCCTCTTCCTCACCAAAGCCGTTTCTTTGCCAGGAGCTCTCTGGGGGCCGAGGACCTGAGCTCGCACGCAGCGCTGCGAAGCTGCCAATGGAGACCAGCCAGCCAGGTGGTGGGGAGCCGGCCAGCGCCCGAGGGAGGGAGGCGAAGGAGCGACCCCTGTGTACGGAGCCTCTGTGCCCCACCTGCCCGGCCGAGCCGGGGGCGGCCAGTGACAGAGACTCCGAATGGAACGGAAGCTCTGCTCAGGAATTCGCAAGAGGGTCTCCTGGAAAGAAACTGAGGAAAGAAATTTCCCGGGGAGACTCTTCTGGGCCGGGGCCCAAAGTCAAAAGAGAGGTTGGTGTTGCCCTGGGGGAGTTTGGTTTTGAACCCGGGAGCAGCGAGCCCTGGTCATAGGTGGGACCCCGTTCCCGCCCCCGCGACAGTCCGATGCTGCCCCTCTGTCTCCGTGCAAATATCCCAAAGCAATACAATTCTGCGCGTCTCCTCCCGCGTCCGGGGCGGCACTGCGGGAGCAGCGGCCTGCCTCCCAGGCTGAGCGCCACGGCCGTGTTTTCTCGCCCACAGCAGGAAGAGAAGAGAGCAGACGCGGGAAAGTGGCAGCTGACCCTGCTCGCTGAGCACGGCCGCAGCTCCGACCTGTGCGATATTTTGGAGGAGGAGGAGGAGGAGCTGTGCTCGGACATGCCGGGGGGGAAGCGGTGGGATCCCGGAGTGCTCTGCAGCGGAGAGAGCGGGGCCCAGGTAATGCCTCACAGGGGCCTTTGAGCAGCATCACCCCCTTCCCTCCACGAGGACGGGCCCACGTGCTCTCGGCAGCGGTTAGCTGAGCCCCTGCGCCCCGAGCACTCCTCTCCCGCCAGCCATGGGGGAGCCGTGAGAGATCAGGTCGGGGCCATGGG
Source organism: Pelodiscus sinensis (assembly GCF_049634645.1). Taxonomy (NCBI): domain Eukaryota; kingdom Metazoa; phylum Chordata; order Testudines; family Trionychidae; genus Pelodiscus; species Pelodiscus sinensis. Next base: position 18,686,975 of record NC_134731.1, on the reverse strand, counting down.
AAGTGGTGCAAACGTTTTATTCCCCAGAACGAGCGCGATAGCCTGAAATCCTGTCCCCATTGACATCAAGGGCAAAACTCCCACAGACTTCCCTGGGGTTGGGGTTTGACCCCCAGTAGCTGTAAAAAGCAAACAGTCTGTAACCCCTGTTCATGGAGCCCGTAGGAACCTGCCCGGCGGCTGCAGCCTGCGAACGCCCCCGCGCCCGACTGGCTGTGGACACACAGCGGCGCTGGCTGGCTCCAGGCCCGAGAGCTACACACACGCGTGCTCTGCAGGCCCGTGGCTGAGCGTGCACAGTCTCTCAGGAAATGCCGCTACATTCACCCCGGCCTGAAAGGTGGCACGTGAGGCGCTCGTGACATGTGTGGCCAGGAAGCGTGGCTGGGTTGGAAATGAACGCAGGAACGAGTGGTGCCTGCAGAGGGTCTGCAGCAAGAAAACACCCTGAGGCCTTTGAACGCCTCCTCCCGGGAGCTACAATTCGCTGGCCTGGGCCCGACGCCCGCCAGCATGCATGGCGTGGAGGAGTTAGCAGAGCCGTGGGCGGAACCTCTTGCTGCTGTTTTCCTTCTGCTCAGGAGGGAGCCAGGTGGCTGGGTGGGAAGGCTCAGGGCAGCTGGAAGACAGGTGGGGAGAAGGGAGGCACAGCTGGAGACAGCGGGCTTGCCTAGGAAGGGAGACTTGGCACTGCTGGGGTTTGGCCTACCGCAGTGGTCTGGCAGCTCCATGCAGGGGGTACCAGGCTTCCCCGCCTGCCCCGTGTTCGTACCCTCCACAGCGAATTGTGAAGCTGAGGACGTTCTTTGTGCTCTGTTCAGAACCTCTCCCGGGGACAAACTGGGCCTCAAAGTCCTTCTGGTTTTGAAAAGCTCTGCTTGACATTCCCATTAAGGAACAAGAAGGATACAAATCCATATGAACTTACACAATGGACTGAAGCATGGCTGACTGACAGCTCTCAAAATAACCAGTCGTCCTGTGGCACCTTAGAGGCGAACAAAAAATACAGAATCATGAGCTTTCATGAGCAAAACCCACTTCATCAGATGGGTTAGAGTGGAAATAACAGAAACCAAGATTTATATATAATTGCAGAAGAAGTACCTGTCAATTGTGGGAGCCATGTTTAATGGGGCTGGATGTGACCTGTTTATAGCTTTTTATGTGAAAATGCAGATATTAAAGGTAGGAGAAATTGCCTTTGTAATGTAATCTTCCACTGTTATATATAGATGTATATATCTCTTGGTTTCTGTTATTTCCACTCCAATTCCTCTGATGAAGTGGGTTTTGCCTACGGAAGCTCATGATTCTAGCCACAGGGCTACTTATTGTTTTGATAATGACAGACTGACATGGCTACGCCTCTGAGACTGGACTCAACATGTAACTGGAAGTGGGGAATCATCCCTGAGCAGGCACCAGAGCTACCAAGCCAGAAACTGGAGTGGGGCCAAGAAGCACTGGGGGGAAGAGGGGGGATGGAAGCAGCCTCCTGCCTGGCCCCCTAACCCACTGCCCGGAGTCCAGCTTTCCCCCAGCTGCCCGTGTGACTCTCCCTGACCTGGACTTGGCTGGGGGAAGGGAGGCTCAGAGCCATGATGGGCAAGGCTCCACCAAATTCATGGTCCATTTTGGTCAATATCAGGTTTGTAGTATTTCAAAACTCGTAAATGTCATGATTTCAGAGATTTAAATCTGAAATGTCACAGTCTTGTAACTGTAGGGACCCTGACCCAAAACGGAGTCCTGTGTGAGCCCCCCCCCCCCCCCCCCCCCAGTATCCCTGTGACTTCCTGCAACTCCCTTCTGGGTCAGGCCCTGCAATCTGGGAATCGCTGGTCTCCCCAGGAAATCTGCCTCGTAGGCAGTTGAAGCATGCGGAGGACCAGATCTCACAGGGGAGACCAGATCTCATTGTCCGTGATGCGTTTTGCATGGCTGTAAATTCAGTGTGGCCCTGCTCAGAGCCAGGCAGCTGGGAGGGGGAAGGTCCTTGCACTAAGGGGATGGACGTTGGGTTTCTTTGTGGGGGGCGCTTTATTCATGCCAGATGAGGAGAGTTTCTAGTTTGGCTGGGGGCTTGAGCTGCTCTGTGCACAGCGAGGTGCTAGAGGTGGCCCTGTTTCAGCAAACCCAGCATGGAGCCCAGTGGCTGACGCCTAAATACAACTGTTAGTCTTCAAGATGCCTCTGGGTTCCTGCTTGTTTTTCTCAACACAGAGACACAAGGCTGAGCCAAGGGGCAGGCGGCGGTAGCCATGTGCCCTGGCAGCACAAACACGGCCAGTTGCAGAAGATCCACAGACAGGCCAGGCTGTTGCCCAGCACCCGGAGGGGCCCTGAGGGGGTTGGGGGAAGCACAGGCATTTCCTCTCTGGGGCTGGCGGTGGCAGGACTGACCCTACCCCACAGCCCTGCTGCGGCCAAGCCACAGCTCCTGCAAAGGGCCCCGCTCGCGTGAGCCGTGAGGAAGCCAGCCTGCTGGGATCCACGCGAAGGGGCCCATCTTCTGGAGCGGGGGGTGGAGCGTTTCCTGCGGGAGGGGGGTTTCCCCATCCTGGCTATGGATGCTCGGGGCTCCGAGAAAGAGGCCGCAGTTGTGCATGTCGAGTTCTCTGCCGCCACCTGGGCAGGGCTGTGGCTGTTTGGCCTCTCCGACATCCCTGGGGACATGTGGCCTGGTCACGCAGACCTTGCGCGGGAGGGTTTCTCCCCGACATCCACAGCGCCGCCTCCTTTCATTGATTTTGCTCCAGTCTAGACGCCAGTAGCTATCGCCGCTGCGTGAGGTGCAGACTTAGCAGAGCTGATAGAGCCCGTTCGACTTCATCAAAACCCACCTTGCTCGTGCGTATCTAGATTAAGGGTTGAGTTTTGGATGTGAGCCTCCTTATGGTCGCAAAGCGGGCTCCCGCCTTTCAATAGACGGCTGATCAGGTGTTACGGGGCCCAGCTGGCAGCAGGCTGCTTGTGAGCTTCTCCTGGGTTCTCTCTCGCCTGCGTCATGAGCATGTGGATCGCGGAGAGGCCCTTTCGAAGCTGTGTCAGTGGGAGCGTTTCGCTGTGTGAGCAGCCCAGGGAAAGGCAGGTGCTAGCCCGCACTTCGCATCCGGGGCTAAAACCCGGCTTCAGCACCAGCAGGGCCACACGCCCTAGTGCACAGGGACTCTCTCGGCTGCAGGTCTGAATGGAAACAGGCTCTGCAGGGTCACGTGTGCCCGTTCCTAAATCAATAGGTAATGTTCTACCGATCTAGAGCTGGCAGGGACCTCGAGAGTCATCGCGGCCAGCCCCTGCCCTCGCGGCAGGACCCAGCACCGCCCCTGGCAGGTTTGCCCCAGATCCCCACATGGCCCCTCAAGGGCTGAGCTCCCGACGCCGGGTTTGGCAGGCCAGTGCTCAAACCACTGAACTGTCCCTCCCCGCCGTAGGCGTTTACAGGCCGGCTGCAGTTGCAAAGTGGCTGCTTGGGCCGTTGGGCGTGGCCGCGGCAAAGGGCGTCTGGCGGCAGCAGCCCCTGCCCTGCTGCTAGCTCAGGGCTCCCTTATGTCTCCTGCCCAGGGAGAAGGCTGCGGAAGAGAGGTGGGGAGCAGGCAGGACTCACGAGCCAGGAGCCATTTGTCCCTCTGGCTGCTCCGTGTGTGCAGTGTGGGCTGAGACAGCCTGTGGGCCCCCAGCCCCACCAGCCTCTTGCGGCAGCCCCGAGGGCCCTGTGTCAGCCAGACGCTGCAGCCAAAGGGGTGGCACCCCGGTGCCGATTTGGCGGGGAGACAGTGCCACGCCTGGCTTTTCCCGCTGCGTCACTAGGTCATCTCCTTGTTTTCTTTGGAACCGTCCGTGGGCTCCTGCCCCTGCTCCTCTGCAGGCGCGTGGCTGCCCCGCTCTGGCGCCGCATTGTCCCATGTCCTCCCTCGCCGGGGCGTCACACGCGGCCCTGCTGTGCTAATGTTTCTCTCCTCTCTCTCCCTGTGCGTGTGCCGGGGCTGGGCTGCAGCCGGACCCGTGCGACACCGACAGCGAGGAGGAGATTCTGGAGAGGCTCCAGCCGCAGAACTGCAGCAAGACGCTGTTCAGCATCCCCGAAGTGACGGAGGAGGAGGAGGAGGAGGAGGAGCGTGTTCACGTGGGGAAGAGAGACCCCCCTGACTTCCCGGAGAGCCGCCCGTGCCATGCAGGAAGCAGGGGGACGCCCCTTTCCAGAAGTGCCCCTCTGGCATTGCCAGATGCAGGTGGCCACCGCGCCTACCCAAGTCTGCCCCTGCAAGCTCTCCGAGAGGCCCTGGCCCTGCAGAGGAGCAGGGAAGCCTCTGACAGTGAGAACCCGGCCGATGTGGGGCTGAGCTGGACTCAGACCAGGGGTGGCTGTGACTGGGGTTGCTGGGAGGGTCGAGCGACGCCCGCTGGCGACACGAGCCCCCAGTGGGGCAGAAAGGAAGGGGGCAGTTCTCCAGACAGGGCCCGTGAGCTGGCTGAGGAAGGCAGGAAGAAATGCAGCGACGTCACCAAGGGTTGGAGCCACCCGGCGGGAGGCAGCTTGTACAGAGCTCAGAGCCTCGCAGGGCAACTGAACGCGGTAGGCAGGGCGAGTAGCGTGGAGGGGGCTGAAATCTGTGGTCCTGTGAGCCAAGCCCACAGCAGCGCCCTGCCTGCCACACCCGCCAGCCCCGGCTCGAACTCGAGCAGCATGGAGATCAGTATTGAATATGACTCAGAGGAAGACCAAGACCTGAGCTCCCCTTCCAGCCCGGGGAGGAGGGACTGGCCCGCTGGCCACATGGAGGAGTCCCAGGTGGGCTGGGAAGGGTGGAGCGATTGCTCCAGCCTGTCTGAGTCTGCCGGGGCTGATGGGAGAACCCAGCAGAAGCAGCAAGCGTCGGGAGAAGAGGTGGCCGCGGAGTGGGCTGGGTCTCCGGTATCTTGCCCGGAGAAGGAGATGCCTGGTGCAGACGAGCGAGGCTGGGACCCAGAGGGCAGCCTGGCCGGCTGGCGGAGAATGCTGGAGCCCCCGCAGAAGGGGGCCCATGGGGCTGTACTGCACACCAGGGTCTGGGTGACTTGTCCTCTTCTGGCTTTGCCGCAGCTTGTCGGGCCGTAGCGTCCTCCCCTCCCGCTGTGCGCTCTGTGCGTCGTGCTGTGCCGAGAGGGACTCGTGGCGTGGCCGGCGCGGCTCTGAAGCTTGCCTGGAGCTCTCTGCTTATGCTTGTGCTGCAGAAAGGTGGCAGGGCCGTTGCTTGGCTGCTAAGCCTCTCGGATGCAGTATTCCTTCTCCCCCGGGCCCTCCTGCCTAGCCCCGGACGCTGTTCTGGGGGTCCCAGGGAAATGTGCAGCAAATTAATGGTGATCCCCGATCGTTCCTGCTTTTCCTTGGCGGGGCCTCCTCGCAGCACCAGTGGAGTCGTTACTGGTCTCCTGCAAAAGCACCTGGCCAGGCTGATTTGCTTGAGGCTTCCAGGAGTACCCGAGAGAGGAACACTGCATTTGGACGCCTTGCTTGGTGTGGTGCGCTTCGCATGGCGGGGTGGGGGAGCTGGGTCCCTGCTGCACCCCAAGGCAGGGCCTCTGGTAACTCTCCGGGGTTTCTGTTGCAGGCCTCTGGGAATGGAGATCTGAGGTCACACGGCTCACTTGGCTCCCCAGCCCAGAGAGGGAACGAAAGCCAGATATCGAACTCTTCCACCTCCTGCTCAGGTGGGCTCCTCTTCCGGGCTGGTTCCCTCTGCCGGGGAGCATGGCGCAGGGAGGGGAGGGGGATGGAGGGAGACAGATCCCTGTGGAGATGTGGAAAGAGAAGCCAGTAAGCTCTCCTGGGACCCGGCCGGTCTGGCCGTGTGAGCCCCTGGAGCACGGGGCTAACGTCGGCTCCCTTGCTTGCAGGCACGGATGGCCCAGTCCGGATATTTGTGGCCCTTTTTGACTACGACCCCGTTTCTATGTCGCCCAACCCCGATGCCGCAGAGGAAGAGCTGCCGTTTAGGGAGGGGCAGGTCCTGAAGGTAAGAACGTGCTACGCGAGGTCTCCGCGCTGGTGCTCTCCGGCCTTGTCCTGGCCCCCGAGGGCTGGCACGTCGGGATGCAGAACTCGCGGGGCCTGGCTGCTGCCTTCCTGGAAGTGCTTTGCCTGCGGAGCAGCCCTGCCTTCCCGCCCTGGCGCCGGCACTGCTCGCAGCTGGGCGTCTCTTCCAGGTGTGCGGCGAGAAG